>NC_090843.1:46054177-46356388 GCF_028021215.1 Eschrichtius robustus
TTATATATTTCTGGAAGGAGTGTGCACTGGTACAATCACTTGGGAAAACTGGCAGTATCTCCTATAGCTAAATATTCATCTATTCTATAACCCAGCAATTCCACTAAGTGTACACACAAGAGAAATGAGTATATAGGTCTACCAACAGAAATATATAGGAATATTCATAGCAGCTTTCTCCATAAGAGCCCCAAACTGGAAACAACCCAAAGATACATCAACAGCAGATATAAATAAACTGTGGCATATGCAGGCAATGGGATACTATGCACTAATAAATAGGAACACACAACTGATAACACGGCATTAGAGTAGTCTCAGATATTATACTGTGCAAAAAAGCTAGACACAGAAGAGCAAATGCTGTATGGTTCCATTTACATGATGTTCAAGAAGAGGCAAAACTAATCTACAGTGATAGAAATCAAAACAGTGGTTATCTCTGGAGGGTGGATATAACAGCAAAATGGCATGAGGAGTCTTCTGGGGTGCTGGAAATATCCTGTATCTGATCAGAGTGGCGGTTATATGAGTGTATGCACACATAAAAATCTATTGAGCTATACACTAAAGATTAGTGCACTAATACTAAGATTATTATAAATGACATATTAATTTAAAAAGTGAAAAAAAAACAAGGAAAATTTCAGGTTCAGATGGCTTCACTGTGAATTATTCCAAACATTTAAGCAAAAAGTAAAACCAATCTTAGATAAACTTTAAAGTAGAATAGAGAATGACAACTGAAAAAATCTGAAGTAGTTCAGTTTTATTGAATGTTAAGGAATTACCCCTAATTTTGGCTTGATAATATATTGTGATTTTTTTTTAAAGTCCTTATCTTTGAGAGATAACAAGTAAAGTACTTATTGGTGAAGTGATATGAGGTCTGGAATTTAATTTAAAATACTCCAGCTCCCTCAAAAAAAAAATTTGTGGGGGTGATAAATGAAACAAGATTGGCAAAATACTGATGACTGTTGAAGCTGAGTGATGAGTACACATGTTTGTTATACCATTCTATCTTCTATGTTTCCTAAGATTTATATAATTTTTTAAAAACTAAAAAACCACTATAAAAATTCCATTAATAAACAAATGCTTTGTTAAAAAATGAAAACCCTAGGTAGGTTCTGACAACGCTTGAACAAAGAAGAATGAAGAATCAAACTCAGAAAAAACAAAAACGAAGAAGCGAAAGACTAGTGATGCTCCTTGTAAGAGGAACCTGGAGGGATGATGGGGAAAATAATATGCTGCTTTCAATTCTGTTAAGTTTCAAGTGAGAAAAACAAGTACGGAAGTCCAACAGACAGCTAAGGAAAAGGGACTGGCAGTCAGAGTTACAGAAGTAAACTTGGGAAGAAATTCACACACACACCTCAGGTGAAATGAGCAGAGTAACACCAGGGTGCTGTGGTAAGAGCAGGGCGTCTAGAATAAGACGACTAGGACCAAGCGCTGGCTCCACTAACTACCACTTGCATGCATCACCTTGGGCAAGTGACAACCTCTCTGAGACAAAGCTTCCTCACCAATAAAATTAACAAAACAAAATTAACAGAATATATCAGTGGTAACTGTGCTTAGAAGATAAACCGCCTAAGGGAATACACAGAGAAGGTTCAGAAGGAGCCTTGTGATACAACCAGAGAAGAGAAGGAACACAAAACTGCAAAGATTAAAGAGAGAAAAACAATCTAAAAAAAAGAGGACTTAGGAGGAAAAAGTGTCAAGGAAGCCAAAAGGAGACGTATCTAGATTGGGGAGAGGGTGGGTACAAATAAAGCCAAAAATTAATAAGGAAGTCAAAAGGGGAAACAATTTCATATACACCTAGCAAGAAATATATGAAATCTCCATAAAGGGTATCCTCTGCCCATGAAATTCTATCATCTCTCAACATGTACCGTTTGGGCAATGTGACAAAACACATGGATTTATCAGCACCTTTAAATAGAAGGCAGAATAGGCACATATTTTCCTCCACTCTAATAGACAGGTAAGAGTATTATGAGAAGACAAAAGTGAGTTAGATGAAAAGAAGTAAATGATCTTACAGCTTCTACAAATTAAGAACATGATAAATCATTATTATGTATTTTTTCTAAACGGAAGACACAAGAAAACTAACATGAAAATCTTTCCCCATTGTGAAGGCATGGGAAATAACTGCATAAAACTGTCATCAAAGCAGTATTTTTAAAAGGTGAGATATTTCCAAGTTAGACAACTATTTACCATCTCACGCCCACAGAGCAGCTGACAAGTATAGTAAGCAATACTCAACTAAAAAGCACTTTTCCCTTTCCCAAGTGATTTTAAAAGACCTCATGAAGTAAGCATTTTTAAGCCTCTAAGGTTTTATGGTGCAAATGTATTTCCTGTCAGAGGCATATCACTTATTACCCTTAGGACGCAGAAGAAAGCTAGGTGATGTCAGTACTCTTACAGACATGCCATTGCAGCAACATACCCGTATTTATTTCAAAGGGGATTTTTCTGCACTTGTGTTTCTTTTTTAAAAACAAAAAACAAGCACAAATGGACAAAAAGGTCATCCAAAAAGGAACCACATAAGGAATTGTGAAGGTAACAAATTGAAGGCTATTAATCTGATAAAGACCTTACGTAAGAGACTGTGCTTCTTTTTACATAGTTCAAATATTGGTTCTCTCTTTGTGTTCTAGGAAGAGTTGTTTTTGTTTGTTGATTTGTTTCACTTTCCCCATCCCATTTGAGGGTCAAAGTTATCAGGAGAAAGGTAATTTAAATGGCAAACAACAGAAAGTCCGTATCTATTTATCAAAACTTGAAGCACAGACTGGGAGATGTACTTAGACGTTAAATGGTCATATCTAGCGAATGTTAAATATGCTTGCCTACGAGGTCAAACACGCTGTAACGAGGCCTGATTCTCATGAAACCACAAGTTTCCTTTGGGTGAAAATCACAGCGCTGCCCTAAAACCAAAGATTCAACTCAAGGGCTAATGAAAGATTAATAATCATTTTCTTGGGTACTGCCCTTTTCTTTTTGTTTATCTGTGCCCATAGTCTGTTAAAACAGAGCTACAGTATTGTAAACGTTGACTACACTAATTTGTAAAGCAATAAATCCTACAGTCTGGCTATTCATGAACCACTTAAACAGCAATATATATTAGACAATATGAGACACTCATAAACGGTGAAAGTGCAGATACTCTGAACACTCAGAGGTAAATACTACTTAGATATGAGGTTTATTATAATTAATGAAGGAAGGAGATTCTGAAAAGATTCCAAGATACCCATTATAAGAGTTTATTAGAGTACTGCTCCTCCCAAATTAAAATTTTAAGGTTATCTATAAAGCAAGAGTTCCATGTTACCTGACAGTCTGTTCATAATAGCATTTCCTTACTGATATGGAGCAATTTATTCTGGTAAAAAAGGTACAGGCAACTGAACAACTATGTCTACACAGAATCTAGGCTGCTCTTATAAAACAATCCTGCAAACATTATTTCATTAACAGCTAGCTTTGCAGCATAAGAGAAGCAGTATCTGCTAACTTCATCCATAAGCTTGAACCAAAGTTACAGTAAAGGATAAAAATAGCTAAATGTATACATGGGCGGACCTCATTTTATTGCACTTTGCAGATATTGCAGTCTTTACAAATTCAAAGTTTGTGGCAACCCTGCATTGTCAGATGATGATAAGTATTTTTTAGCAATACAGTATTTTTAAATTAAGGTATGTAGACTTTTTTTTTTTAGACATAATACTATTGCACATTTAATAGACTACAGTATAGTATAGACATAACTTTTATATGCACTGAATAAATAACAACAAAAAAATTCATGACACTTCATCACAGTGGTCTGGAACTGAAGTGCACTATCTCTGTGGTATGCCTGTACAGGCTTTTTACCAAGTTTTCAACTCTGGGAAATTTTCTAGCCTCATCTTTCTGGAGACTTACGCAACTTTCAAACTTTATCCATTTAGAAAATCTTCACCACAATTTTCTAAAAGCATAACCTTACCTACCCTGAGATTAGAACACAGAGGGGCCTTTTAACCCATTGTTTGTGTGTGGTCACTAGTATTCAGATGAAGCCTCCAGGGCAGTAGAGTAGGTTTGCCAAATGCATAGCAAATTTTTCTAGGCTATAAAAGCTTGAGGAAGACCAACTTCGTCTAAACAGAGAATCACTTCTCACTCAAACCTAGTTTACCTGCTTACCTCCCATGATGTATTGGCAAGTGTTTGCGATGGATTCCATGACTTCCTTCCACAAAAGCATTGGGCGGCTTATGGTACACTGAGGCCAAAGAACCAATGTGGCAGATGAGCTCATCCAACAGAGTTGGCTCAATAAGATCTGTCTCCTCAGAGATCAGTGGCTTCTCAGACAAGACTACTTCTTTGGCTGTGACAGGATCAGTTGAGAGAAGGCGCCAATAAATATAGCCCCGGTCTCGAAGGTCAGGATTATCAGAATCCTAATGAAAAGGCAATGGCAAGAAGGTTTAAATGTAACCTTTCTCCATGCAGAAAGCCAAACTGCTGGATTTATTATCAAGGCAATGCTGAAGTGATTTACGCAGAGTTGGCCGTTAAGAAGATATTTAGACTCCATATATTGTTAATATAGTCATAATTCTGTAATCTCTAATGTTTCAAAGAATTTAAATATAAATTGAAGTGGGTTAGTTCTAAGACTCAAATTCAAAATGAAGTTGGGAAAAGGAAAATAAAGTTTAAGCCAGTAAAAATCAACTGCTTATGATGGCCTCAGGACATAAAAATAATGTTTTTAACTGCTTTAATATTAGCAGGATTATTCATGAAACACATCTTACATATATTTCACCCATGCCTTCTTTCTTCAATCAAATATTTATTAAGTATCTCCTATGGAGACACTGGCTAGGCCCTGGAAATAAAGAGACAACAACACAGTGTCTGACTTCAATGAGCTCAGCTCAGTGCCTGACTTCAATGAGCTAATTATTACAATACAGTATGAGAGGTACTATTACCTAAATAATAAAAAAAAACTGTTAAAGAGAGCACATAACTAAGTGCTTCTAAAAGGGGTGACACTTGAATTTAGTGGTCTCGTTTTTTTTTTTGTGGCTGTTTAAAAATAATTTTATACATGGTCATGGCTAAGAAAAATTTATTATCAATGACACATCACAATTTAGAAATGTATAATATAACAATAAGTCTCCCCCTATCATCCAAGCCTACCCCACCTTAACTCCCCATCCCCAAAATAGCCATATTAACAGTGCACTATATATCTTACCAGAGAGCTCCCACACATACATATATTTATTTTATACAAAACCAGTTTCATAGTATATATACTGCTCCTCAAGCTGCTTTCCATATTGGCACATACAGCTGCCATTTTCCACTGTATATGCAGCACTGCATCATTATTTACTAGTGTCCTACTGATGAACATTTAGACTGCTGCCTCTTTCTCCCTCCTTCCTACCATTTATTTTTGCAATCATTACAAAGTGGCAATAAATATCCTGGTATCCACCTCTCAGAATGTCTATATAGTGGCATTCATTTATGCATGAATTGTTCCAGTGGTATCATGTTATTAAAGGCAACAATCAGTCCCATTTCAATTTCTGTATTTAAAACACATACAAAAATATTTTCTTTAAACTAGGCCAGGGTTTTTCCCATGAGTTTCTACATAAGCAGATGAACTGGTTTATAATTTAGCCATTTAAGGCATGTATCATTCAGCTCAATACCGGAAGTGACCCTGATGGTTTTACATAGATTTTCTTAATCATGTATTATTTAATTTGCACTCAAAATGGAGTGCTGGTTAAAAACAAAAAAGCATAAAGAACACTGAGATACAAGCTAATACAGTATAAAAATGGTAAATTTTACCTCAAGATAATCTTTATCACATTCATAGGTTGCATTATTCTAATAGAAATGCACATATACATGTATTATTTATATCAAAATGTTTGTAGTATTTGAAATGCCAGGGTTAAAAAAAGGAAACAGTGATACTATCCAATTTAAATGAGTTTGTTTTGTTGCTTCTTGGGAGGGGGGCTAATTTGCTCCTGAGGAAGTGTTTATAAATAGCAGCCTGAAACCTCCTCACTTAGATTTTCATTCGGAAACAAAGCTTGAATATTATGAAACATAAACAAGTTGATTTTTTAAAAGAGCAGAATACAAGTTTCTCCAAGTATCATTATCAGGAAAGCAATTCTCTGCCCAGCTTTTATTGATATTTAAATTAAAGTTAAATTTTAATCTGTATATTCAGTCCCCAAAGCATGTCATTTAAAATTTGTAGACTATGCTTTTTATTACACAATGAAAATGAACACTACACATCACTTAACTGAGAAAACTTAATTTGCCTTTATATAGTAGTAAAGTTGTTAAACATATTAAAATAAACTATATAATACAGCTTAATAATATACTTATCAAAATTATTTTTTTTTTACTTCAAATTATTTCTCTCATATAGCCAGTACATATTTAACCAAATGGCCAAAAAAAAAATTCCTGTGGGGATTCACAAAATACATACTTCTGTGAAAAAAGCTTGAGTCCCCCCACAAATTCAAAACACTGCAACAGGACAAACTTCTGGAGATAGAATCACTGGATCAAAGGGTATACGCACTGTAAACCTTAACAGACACTGACTTAAAAATTTAGTCCTATGAGAAATGAGAAAATGAGTGCAAATTTTCCAGGACTGGAAGTGAAGAGTGGGCAAGGATCTCCACTGTCCAAACTCAGTTATCCTGAGGGGTGACCTGTTAGGACTACTATCAGCTGGCTTTCACTGCCTCACTATTCACATGGAGACCACGATAAATCAGGCCCAGACAAGGCTAATGACAAGAAAATAGAAACTTTTTATGATTTTAAGGTGCCATTATGTGTTTGGTGACTCAGAAAATTTGGTTTCGGATCTACTGTACTGCTAGTCTGATAGGCCCCCGTAAGGATCTCGAGAAAATAGTGTATTTCCAAAAATTTGAGAGCTTCCAAAACAATTCTTACCAGGCAAGCTCTGAAACAGTAATTCTCAAACTATAATGTGCACCAACATTTTAACACACCAGGAAAGCCACTGAAAGTGAAGATTCCAGAGTTTCTGATTCATTATGTCAGAAGTGGGGCCCAGGAACTTTTATTTTTAACAAGCAGCACAGGTGATTTTGATGATGACGGTCTCTAGTTCACAGATGGAAAAACTCAGGTGAAGACTTCTTTTCCATGTACTAAAAAGAGTAATTACTAAAGTTTGGACACTTTTATGTGTATTCTTTACTAATTCCTCTAAAACTATCAAAGCGAAAAAGACAAATCTTTGAAATAAAGCCATGGATTCAAGGGTTGGTTTTCTTTTCCCCTAATAATATTTCTAATTATACCACCATTTTATTTAAAATTAGAAGCACAAAGATTTCACATATCCTTCACTGAATTCTCAGAATAAATACACAATAGGATTAAGTCTACTATAAAGACAGAACACTAGTATGACAGAGAAATTTGCCCAGTCACGCCCTGAACCAGTGGATGTAGCAGAAACAGAACCCCACCACCCAATTCAAATCAACATAACTCAGCAGATCATGCTGCCCTCAACTTAAATATTTATGGCTGGTAACATAAATATTAAATTAGGTTCTTATTTCACGAACTTCAGAAAAAAATTCCAGAGGAAAATTCCAGTGGAAAAGACTTATATAAATGTGCTTATTCTATTATGCTAATGCCTCAGATTTCATTAACTGGACAGAAAAGGCCAGTCTAGAGAAACTGTTTATTAATTATTTATAGCCAAATATGAAATAATCATCCACAATAATCTTAAAACCTCTAAGTTCACTTATTTATACTGGCTTATGCACAACAATGCTTCAGGCAGGGAAGACAGGGAATGCGTATTCTCAAAAAGTCATTCTTAACTTTCAGACTTGAGAAGCAGCATTAACAGAGTAGAAAAGGGCAAAGACTCTGGAGCCAGGCTACTTGGGTTTGAGTCCTAGTTCCATCCCATACTAACTGGGCCGGCCTCTCTATGTCTCAGTTTCCTCACCTATAAAATGGGAAGAGTAACAGTATTAACCCTTACTGAAAGCCTGGCACATAGTAAGCACTATACAGATGATTGTTGTTACTAAGATTCTCTACTAGTCCTTGTACAGAAAATCTAGAATTAGGAACGTCTGATGGTTTATTTATACCCTGCCCTGTTCTAGAAAAGGATTTAGCAAAGCTTATAAAAATACATCTAAGGCTAGAGAACATAAATTAGAAGCAAAGGCAGAAAAATGCAAGCCACAATGACCCACACATTTTCTACAGGAGATCCTTAAATTTGATTCTAAGGTTTCAAACATCTGATATGAAAAACAAGTCTAGTCAGATAAGCCATTCAGAGGGGCAGTTAATTACACACTAATGCATAAGAGAATCCAAAACTGGTTAGGAATTTGTTTATGGGGTTTCATAAAGAAAAAAATATATAATGGAATAAATACTTTCATAACAGATCTAAAGAGGATAGTTTCTCATGACAACCCTTACTACAGGACGATATTAGTGTAATTCAGTGAAAACAATTCTAATAAGGGTCAAATACAATGCAGTCTAGATCCCCAGCTCTCTACTAATCTGGCTTGATTCAGTGGTAAATTTCAACATCTATAAGAACATAGGGAATCCTCCCTAAACACTTTATCTCAGGCAAATACTGTACTAAGAGTGAGTTTGAACTCTGACAAGAACCTAAAACACAGCTCTCCTATGCTGCCTGTTAAATACAGATACAGAGGCCTTAAGAGACAATGGAGATGAAGGCAGGGTTCAGAACCTGTGAATACAATGGAATCTACCAAAGACACTCACTTGATTATGAGGCTAGCCTTATCTATTCAGAAGTGAGTAGACAGGACTTCCCTGGTGGCACAGTGGTTAAGAATCTGCCTGCCAATGCAGGGGACACAGGTTTGAGCCCTGGTCTGGGAAGATCCCACATGTCGCAGAGCAACTAAGCCCATGTGCCACAACTACTGAAGCCCGTGCGCCTAGAGCCCGTGCTCCGCAACAAGAGAAGCCACCGCAATGAGAAGCCTGTGCACCGCAACGAAGAGTAGCCCCTGCTCGCTGCAACTAGACAAAGCCCGCGTGCAGCAACTAAGACCCGATGCAGCCAAAAGTAAATAAATAAATAATTAAATTTAAAAAGTGAGTAGAGAAGGAGCAAAGCCAAGATTCTTTTTAGAAAATTGTTCTGACTCCATCTTAACAGAGACACAAATGGGTAATCAAGGGTCTAGACTAGGAAATCTAGAATGCTCAATATAGATAATATTAAATAACCATTGCCTTGATGGTTATGGAAATTGCTTTGCTTCAGGCAAAGGGAAGTTTTAGAAAAAACACTTCAAAGAGCTCTAACAAATAAATTTTAAAAGATGTAAAATTAATAATAGGAAAGGTGTATCTATTTTCCAATGTGGATGAATGTCAAGTGGCCTCTCAGCAGTTAAGATGATTTTGACTATTCCACACATACATAAACACAGAATCTTCAGTTTGGCTGAGGCATGAATCTGTCACACAATGTAAGCCGAGACAGTCTCTTACCTGCTGAGTGATTCTAGGTCGCCACCCAGCACTCCCATCTCTACTTTTTCTCTTTCCTTCTTATTTTCTACTTCCTGTGGTAACTTTCATGGAGGGCCAAATATTGCTGACGCTTTGAAACGTGGCCGTCAGGGGAGAGTAAAAAATTTGGGATACTTTAATAAACAGAAATCCCATGATTCTTGAAGAAAATGAGATTTCTGAGAAAGCTAAGAGACTGTATAAATATGTATTTATCTGTGTTTAGGGAGTTTTCTGAAGTGTTAGTACATAGGCCTCGTTAAAATCAAGTTTACTATATTACCATCTAGAATAAACACAAGACTTCCTTGAATCTGGTTAATTTATACAGAGCTCTTTCTTTCATACAAAGCAGAGAGGCTGCAGGGCCTGTAGCAAAAGACAGAAATGAACTTCAAGGCCCTAAGATGAAGTCAAATACGTGGCTAATTTAATGGCAATCACCCTACAGAGTCTGTAATAAGCACTACATAATTAAGAAGGGGCAATTTCTATTCAAAATGGCCCCCTGTAGATGACCTATTAAACATTAACGTGAAAATTAACGTCTAACCTAAACTACTTTGATTCAGAAGATGACCAATTTCTGCTCTTAGTGCCAAGACACGCCTCATCAGTGATGACAACCTCCCAGTCCACTTTTCATGGACAGATGGTGAGCCATGGCCTGCCCTTGACTCCACATACTCATATGGATGCTTCTTCACACTAACCATAATGGGGTCAAGTGAAGGTTTAGAGACTTGGGGAAATAGCACATTAAAAAAGTTCATTCATTATTTGTTGGAGAAATGGAGAAAACTGAGGTACAAGGGGTGGAGTGGGACACCTCAATTTTCTGTGAAGTGAATTTTCTGACATCCTTTAACTCAACTACTGTTGGTCAACTGCTTCTTAAAAGATAATCAAGCGATAATTCTCAGTAATGTTTACGTGTATCAGTAATCAGACAAGACAATTATCTTAATTTTTAGTTTCAGGTCTTCTTTACATTTGAGTTCATTGATTGTAAAACATCTGTACTTGAATCAAGTGTCAGAAAGTAGCCTTTGACTCTAGCAGTTTTCTTGGCTGTATTTTTTTTCAGAGTTGTATAGCATATTCTACAAACAATTTAATTATGTTGTCTGCTTTATAGTATTCCATTAAGTATTCAAATGCCTTATCTGCCTGTCAAACTTCTTTTCCTTAAAATGGATTCCTGGTATTTCTAAAATTAAATACTGTCAGAGGAAAGAAGAACTTTGCATTTATCATGTACCAAATGATGTGCTTTGACCACTTAACAGATGATGTATTGCCAACTATTCAAGGTTCACATTTGTGGTCTCAGTTTGGAACTGGGTTTCAAGAAGTGTACTAAGTGCACACCCCAACCGTACTAATTAATTACAGGATTTACCATATTTAGTCCTCCAATTGTGCTCATTATTGATATGAAATAAAGCTCTCCAGAGCAAAAAAAAAAAAAAGGAAAGATGACAGCTCAGAACTAGGTTAAAGAACTATAAAAGAGTTCAAATTTTGTTAATATACAACTATAAAGAGATGAAAGAGGAAAATGGTAAATTGAATATCTGAATCACATTCCATGTGTAAACACACATCGTAACTCTTGACAGCCTGCTAAAGCCAGCCTGTTCTCAAATTCAATTAAGAACATTACTGGATCATGATGGACTGATCATTATACTAGTTACATCAGAAAAAGCAATTACTTTGATTTCTGTGTATCCAGCTGGTTGCCACATTCCTGAAATCAGAACCCTCCCTAAAAGGACCAAAAATACTAAATAATTAAGGAAGCAGCATTAGCACTTTAAAATTACTTAAAGAGAAAGGCAACTTGTCTAGAAGGTAGAACAGCACACGAGATATTTATCAAAGCATTTACCATCTCTACAGGGTACTTTCATTTGAAAGCTGAAATTAAGTCCCCAGAAGGAGATACTGTGAGACTCAATGTCATTTTCACAAAGTCATGTCCTTCATTAACACTAAAGAGTCTAAGTTCAATTTTCATGAATTATCATTAAAACTGGAGTCAGTCAATTCATTTACAAGCCATACAACCAGTTCTAATTCAGTAGAATATGTAAAAGAGGCACTGTTTTTATTTTTTTAACAGAATCTAAAGACTGCACTCCTTCCGTTTAAAATCTCTGCAAATGAACCTTCTTGGGAGAAGTTACACAATTTCCTAGAATTTAAAACAAGACAAATCAACTCCATGCTTTTTTCAGATTTCTTACCTGTGTTGCCAAACTCAAGACCTGCTGTACCAGCTCCTGCGTTTCTGATGGTTTCTTGAGAAACAGCTTCACTATGGCAGTAAGCAGAGTGAGCTGTACCTAAGCAAATGTAATTTAATAGGTAGTGAAAGGCATTTGCATTATTCCACACCATGAATTCCAAAGTGGTATTTTCCCAAATATGACTTACTATGAGGTCTTTCTGATTTTGATTAAGAAACAAAGGTTAAAACTCAGCCAATATCAACAATAGCAGTAAAAGGTTTTCATCAACTGAAAACTCACTAGCCTCCTATCTCCAAATTGAACTTTTTGGCATCAAAAACTGCTGGTTTGTTTCTGGCCCAGATAATCACCTGTATTTCTTAAAGTACATGCTAACATACTGATGGCAATAAAACTGGTTCCTGACCAAATTCTTTATTATTTACTTCCACCAAAAGCTACAACTTCTAGGGAATTAGGGAATCATTTATCATACTGAGGCAAGAGCCAAGACAGTAGAATTATGCCAGATCACAACCAATTAAGAGTGGCATGCTAGGGCTTCCCTGGTGGCGCAGTGGTTAAGAATCTGCCTGCCAATGCAGGGGACACGGGTTTGAGCCCTGGTCCAGGAAGATCCCACATGCCGTGGAGCAACTAAGCCCATGTGCCACAACTACTGAAGCCTGCGCGCCTAGAGCCTGTGCTCCACAACAAGAGAAGCCACCACAATGAGAAGCCCTCGCACCGCAATGAAGAGTGGCCCCCGCTCGCGGCAACTAGAGAAAGCCCGCGCACAGCAACGGAAGACCCAATGCAGCCAAAAATAGATAAATAAATAAATAAAACAAATCTATTAAAAAAAAAAAGAATAAAATTTTAAAAATAATAATTAAAAAAAAAAAAAAAAAAAAAAAAAGAGTCGCCTGCCGAACCATGAAACTACTGGCTGGTATATGTTCCCTGTAGGGCCTATTAAAATTACTATGATAGATTACACACATGAACAATTTGCAGTGAGTACAAATGCCGGGGAAAAAGGTTTAATAATTTATCTGCTTCTCTGGGCCTTTGACTCGAAGGTCTCTCAGTTTTGGTAGAAGACAGACAGAAGATGGGAAGGAGTCTAACCACCCACAAAGAATCTTTTCAAACTGCACATGCCAGCCTTCACCCCAGACAAAAACCCCAGCTGCAACTGAGCCACAACCATTACTAACAGTAATGGGTAATCATCTTTAGGTGACAGAAAATTAAAAAGTAATAACTACTGCTCTAAGTCAGTAGTTGTCAAAGTGCGGTTCTGGACCAGCAGCAGCAATAGCAACACCACCCTCAACCTTGTAAGAAATGAACATGCTTAGGCCCATCTCAGACCTACTGACTCAGAAACTCTAGGGGTGGGGCCCAGCAACCTGTCCTTTAACACAGGTTAAACACCAGTGCTTAGGTGCTTCTAAGGCTCATTAAAGTTTGAGAACCATTGTGTCTAAATTAGGCAGGCTTGTTCCAACAGAAGTTAGCACAACTGAAAAAGGTCACCCCTTTTGGGAGAAAAATGAACATACTATATGTGTATATAAATTCGCACACACGAAACTGCCTAACCTTTACCTTTCCTGAAATCGTCCCCAAAACATCCAATACATAGATATAGATGGGAACTTACCTGGGTGCTTTCATCATGAAAACCTTCCAGGAAGCTCTCTAGTAACTCATCTGCATTGTCAATTCTTTCAGCATATTCTCCCACAATCCAAATCATAGCTGCTCGAGCATCTGGCTCATCCAGTGAGTCTAAGTTCTCACACAAAGTGGCAATGATACTTTCATATCTGATAAAACAAAATGGACTATGGTTACTGAAGGCAAAACTGAGAAGTGTATTTAACAGTGAAGCCTAAAAGCAAAAAACCATGGACAAGGTACCCTAAACCACCACCAAGCTACAAAGACTTTTAGTCAAGAGAATGTACAGGCTTTAAAGCCAGAAAATTATAAATGCCTTCAATTTTCCTTCAATTATGTTTTAATAACTAGACCATAAATCTTTATAAAAGCTTATCAGATATTCTTTTCACAAGGAAAAACTAACCTATGGTGTAAGATAATACCACTACCTTACATTTCTCACAGTCTTTCTCATAACTAGATCAGAGAATTTTCCTATTACTTCATTTTACCTTCATCGTAGAGGAACAGAAATTCCACTTTACTATTAGGAAAATGGAGTCAGACAACAATAGCATCCAGAAACAGTAATTCTGTCTCTTATCCACCTGTCTCTGCTTTCTGTAGAGATCTTTATGTTCCTTCCTCCCAAGGCACCCATACTAATGACGTGTTTCTCTAAAGAAATAAGCAATTCAAGTATTTATTTTTACAGGTCTATAGCTCTCATTCTTTACCATGTTAAATCCATCTCCTTGGTTAATGTAGTTTTAAACATCAGAATGAAATTGGATAATAAATGAGATATGGACAACTGAATAATACACTTAATTGTTTGCCCTATTTCCACTGATTAAACCAGGTTCTCGATAATGTTTTCTGAAAATTAAACTATCATAATCCCTCAGTAATACAAACCAGAAATGGACACATTTCTTTAGAAGCATATTAAGATATACACCTCCACACTTAATCAAGAAGTTTAGAAACCCAACCCTCCTCTTTCCTGGGAGAGTGGTAAAATTATATGATTCTTTTTCCAAAAATACCATTTCTAGAATTAAAAATAAATCAATAAATAAACAAATAAATATATATAGTATATATAATGCTTAATAAACCACTACCTTATTAAAATATTTCTTCTAATTCTGAGTCCACCACTAAGCTAACTAACTGCAAGTCACTTCATTTCACATTATCTTTAACGATAATCAGAAGCCTTAGTACAGTTCATCTCTATGATTATAAGGTAAAATGAGATTTAGGATGCTTATAAGATCTGCTCTTACTTCACTCTTTCAGATTCCTTAATTGTTTGCCTTCAAAAGCAAATCTGAAAAAGTA
The DNA here is from genome assembly GCF_028021215.1 of Eschrichtius robustus. Taxonomy (NCBI): domain Eukaryota; kingdom Metazoa; phylum Chordata; class Mammalia; order Artiodactyla; family Eschrichtiidae; genus Eschrichtius; species Eschrichtius robustus. The sequence continues at coordinate 46,069,123 of NC_090843.1, forward strand.
TTTTTGTTTCATAACTAAGAGGCTTCAATGTGAAAATTTTTGTGGAGTGAAAATGTAGATTTTGTATATCTTAATGGAAGCAGCTACAATACTTCAGAAAAGGCCTGAAACTCTGACAATTTATTGTTGCTATATAGTAACATATAGTAATTACGTTCTATAAAAACATATAGTAATTATGTTCTATAATTTTCTACAAGTACTAGGTAACATACTAAGTGAATAGTGAAGCTGTCACCTCCCTGGCTTTTACAATAAGGTGACCATATAATTTATTGTTCAAACTGAGACGTTTCTGAGAGTGAAAAGGGACACAATTATTAATTATGCCTGGTAAGAGGTGTAAAATGGATTATGCCCAGACAACCCGGAATATATGGGTATCCTTATTTAATAGTAACTTCGTCACCAAAGAATCTGGCTAACTTTAATATATGCCAATTGACAATGCATATTCAGACAGAGCTTCAATTCTTCTAAAAGTGATAAAGCAGGGTGAAAAATCAGATTTTAATCCTTGTGCTAACCAACTTATATGCTTCTGATTTTTAATAAAGTATTCAATTATGACCAGTTACTTTACAAAGACTAATTCTTACCTAGCCAACCTCAAAGTGCCTTACTTAAACATTTCCTAAATGATCTGAGGAAGAAGGGCAGAAGTATTTGGACATACTTGTTGGGGTATTTGCGGAAGATATCCCTGATGACCACAATCGCCTCTTGGACCACATAATTTACTTTGGTTTGGATGAGATCAAGCAATGTGCTTACACAGCGCTCTGCAGACTGCTGCAAAGAGGAACATAATGAGAAGTCAGATGATCTATCCAATAACACAACCTCAACATAAAAAATATTTTTTTGGAACATTCAGGTGTATCAACTGAACTAGACTAAAAGATGAGGCACTTAATTTGACCACCCTATACTAGAGGCTGGGTTATCTGATGGAGATATACAGAAGTTCTAGATATACTCCAAATTTTACTCATTACAAGAAACAGTTCAAGTGAAAAAAATCATCTTGGATAGCCAGGATGACAGAAATGAGAAGAAAGCATAAGTCAAGGTAGGAGGAAAGAATAAGAATGAAAGAATAAGCCAAGGTAGGAGGTCTTTATCTGCAGTTCATGAATGAGCACAGACAGAAGGCATCTTTAAACCTCTTGAAATGAAACTGCCAAATTTCATTTGTGCACACAAGCATATGTTCCTGGGAGAAGGTTTACAGTTTTCATTATATTTCAAAGTTATCTGTGACTCACAAAACTCTAAGAAAAATCTGCCATCTTCTGGGCTATATAACTGAAAGTCTATGGCCTTAGATAAACTGCAATTTTCCACAGCCTATGGTTCATCTATAAAATAAAATTTAATCTATTAGTCTTTTATTAATGAAGGGAATACGGAAGAATACAAGTGACAAAACTAATGTATTGAAACAGTAAGTCATAGTTTTTAAAAGAAGGGTTCCAGAAGAGAGATCCTAAAAACCAAGGACTGATTTATCATATATTACAATGTATTATGATGGGTCATTCCATTATATGCCTCCTGATACGATGCAATAGGAAATACACAGCAGCATCTAAGAGGTATTCTTGCCAAAAACACTGAACATGAATATTACCAAGCCTCTAGATTTAATTGTCTAAAGGGGATGAAGGAATGAGATAAACAACATCACTAAAATACTATCAGCCAAATCTAGACTCTGGAAAATTCTACAAGCCTAATGATCTAGTCCTTTCAATAAATGGCACCCAAATAAATAAATAAAGACTTAAGAGACATATTAACCAAATGTAATGTATAGCTAGTTCTCGTTTAGATTTTGATTTGAACAAGGCAACTGTAAGAAGACATTTAGACACAATTAGGGAAAACTGAACATGGACTAGGTATTCAATGAGATTAAGAGTTACTGTTTGTTGAGTATGGTAATGATATAATGACAATTTTTTTTTTTTTTAGAGGATCTTATCTATTAGATATACACATTGGGGGGCTTCCCTGGTGGCACAGTGGTTGAGAATCTGCCTGCTAATGCAGGGGGCACGGGTTCGAGCCCTGGTCTGGGAAGATCCCACATGCCGCAGAGCAACTAGGCCCGTGAGCCACAACTACTGAGCCTGCGCGTCTGGAGCCTGTGCTCCGCAACAAGAGAGGCCGCGATGGTGAGAGGCCCGCGCACTGCGATGAAGAGTGGCCCCCGCTTGCCACGGCTAGAGAAAGCCCTCGCACAGAAAAAAACGAAGACCCAACACAGCCAAAAATTAATTAATTAATTAATTAATTAATTAAAATGTCATCAGAAAGCTTGTTTAAAAAAAAAAAAAGAATAGGCAAAAGTTACTGAAAAAACAGTACTATGAAATTGCTTTTTCAGTGTTATTTATTGACTCAATGGCTTATGCTTAATCTTTAACCTAACCAACTTAATATGATAAAATTATACATTTTTTTCACCTCAGGATACTTAAAGCAACAAGGAAACACCTGTACTTACAGTCATGCCAAAAAACAACTCCAACTCTTAACACCCAAATTTTACAATAGGCCCTGTTATCTTAGCTAAGCACTAAACTAAAATTCTTTTTTTCTCATCTGTCATATCTTTGAAACCAACTACACATTAAAAAAGGGTCAGGGCTTCCCTGGTGGCGCAGTGGTTGAGAATCTGCCTGCCAATGCAGGGCACACAGGTTCGAGCCCTGGTCTGGGAGGATCCCACATGCCGTGGAGCGACTGGGCCCATGAGCCACAACTGCTGAGCCTGCGTGTCTGGAGCCTGTGCTCCACAACAAGAGAGGCCGCGATAGTGAGAGGCCCGCGCACCGCAATGAAGAGTGGCCCCCGCTTGCCGCAGCTGGGGAAGGCCCTCACACAGAAACGAAGACCCAACACAGCCATAAATAAATAAATAAATAAATTTATTAAAAAAAAAAAAAAAGGTCAGATGCCCTGAGAGAAAAGCAGCAGCTCAGTCTGGAAGGTACAGAGAAAGGCGATTACAATTCCCTCGCTGGTTCTTGCCCTTGTCCCACGGATAGGTTAGTTAAAAACAGGCAATCAGGGGCTTCCCTGGTGGCGCAGTGGTTGAGAATCTGCCTGCCAATCCAGGGGACACGGGTTCGAGCCCTGGTCTGGGAAGATCCCACATGCCACGGAGCAACTAGGCCCGTGAGCCACAATTACTGAGCCTGCGCGTCTGGAGCCTGTGCTCCGCGACAAGAAAGGCCGCGATGGTGAGAGGCCCGCGCACCGCAATGAAGAGTGGCCCCCACTTGCCACAACTAGAGAAAAGCCCTCGCACAGAAACGAAGACCCAACACAGCCAAAAATAAATAAATAAATAAATAAAAATAAAAAAATAAAAAAAACAGGCAATCACTGCCTCTCCTGCCCCAATTGAACTGTGTCTGGACTAGCCAACTCTTTCCAACTAATAACTTTCATGATTTAACCAGTTCTAAGAAAAGTTCTTAGGCAAATCCAGGTAACTGGAGATAAGAGAACACTAGCTAAAAGGCAGGATTCTTGAAGGTTGATCTTAAGCTTCCAAAGGAAGTTCATTCCCCACACACTCTCATATTCCCACCAGGGCACCCTGAATCAAAGGAAGAAGTGAGAGCCACCAGAAGTTCATCTCTTCCAGAAGATGATGGATAACTTTTCCATTTAGTCACAATAGACGGTACTAACAGCTGCTAGGAATCTAGATGCTTTGAGAACACTTTCTAGTAATTCCAGGGATAGAAAAACCTCTTTAACTTTGGGATGAGACTCTTTGCAAGAGCACTGTCAGAGAGGTTAGTAAGACAATGACATTCTGGCAGTGAAAAGCACAAAATGACTCTTCTGCTACCAAAATAGCTCTGAAAATTGTCTGCATTAATACCATAAGTAGGTGGCTATTCCACAATGAGAAAAGAAAAAGAAAAAAGTTAAGTAGTGGTGGTAAGTTAAGAAGTGTGGTAGTAAAAAAAAGATGTAACACATCAAGATCCAATAAACAGATTTTCCCATTTCTCAAATGGAGCAACAGAAGTATATATTAAGTATCTGAAGCAACTGAGCTGGCAGAACCAGAAGTAGAAACCAGGATTAATTAACTTCTTGCTATAACAACTAGTCTACTAAATGATTTATCAGTGGTAACTACATGAAGCAGCATTCAGTAAATAAAAACAAGGAAGGCCAATAAGGAATTTGGCTTTCAGAGACACTTCTCTGACACAGCATCTGTTTCCTTCTGTTCCTGTGAAGCACTGGTCATACTGTACAAATTATTTTAGTAACTATCCTTGTGAAATCATATGGTCCAAGCTGACTCAAAGTAGAACTACAGGGACTTCCCTGGTGGTGCAGTGGTTAAGAATCCGCTTGCCAATGCAGGGGACACGGGTTGGAGCCCTGGTCCAGGAAGATCCCACATACGGCGAAGCAACTAAGCCTGTGCACCACAACTACTGAGCCTGTGCTCTGGAGCCCACAAGCCACAACTACTGAGCCCACATGCTGCAACTAGTGAGGCCCGCACACCTAGAGCCCGTGCTCTGCAACAAGAGAAGCCACCGAAATGAGAAGCCCCCGTGCACCACAACGAAGAGTAGCCCCCACTCGCCGCAACTAGAGAAAGCCCACGTGCAGCAATGAAGACCCAACGCAACCAATAAATAAATAAATAAATAATTAAATAAAATGTCAAAAGAAAAAAAAAACAGAATTGCACATAGTCAAGTAGTAAGAACAAATATGGAGCTCTGAATCCACAATACTGTTGTGAACAGAAGCCATCATTAATTGCAACAAATTTCTGAATGAGGAAAAACAACAGAGGTTTGGTGACTGATGAAGCAGTGCATTGTAAGTTGTAGCCCTTAATACCTACTGGAAGGCTGCAACCAAGCTAGAACCAATCTGCCCTCTAAGACCACAGAGAAGCTCTTCAAGAGAACTGCCAAGTAAACATCAACTCCCTGCCCTAAAGCAGAAACCTGCTGGTCGACAGCCCTGCCTATGTGCACAGAAGTCCTGAAAACTTTTCTGTCATCTCATTCTTAATATAAATAGGCATCAATTTACTGTAAGTATGGTATACACTTCAATTAAAAAATCACATACAGATGTGCAACCATCACCATAAAATACTCCAGATAATTAAATTCAAACTGCAGAAACAAAACCAAAAACTGTAATTCACATCCCAAGAGATTTAAGAAACTATTGCAACCACAAAAAAAGGAATGCTATGAAAAAGTACCCATAACAAGAAACAGCAATGAAGGGAGGCTGTATGGAAAGACGGCTGTGCAGAAGACAAGAAAGCAACCACCCAGACTGGAGTAAGGACTGGAAGGACAGAGGACTGGAAGAGAGAAGGGTCTAGAACAAAAGAAAAGTTTTATAAATTTGATATTATGCTTGAAAAGCTGGAAGAAGACAGGAGTGCAATGAAGGCACAATGAAATTTAAAAAAAAAAAAAAAAAGGCCATTATGAACTCCAGAAAAAACAAAAGCCTGTATAAGAAAGAAAACACAATCATTTGATTGTGTAGGCTCTACATATTTACAGGCATAATACGCACAGTAAGCTTTGCAAGACTCTAGTTGATAGAACAAGAAATAAAGGTATATTATCTCAATTTACAAAGATAATATAGGAACAAAAACCTCATGATATAACTATACAGGGGATCAGAAGGGTAGAAGTAGGAGTGATGGAGTATATGAACTAAGTTGCTTATCTCATAGCGGAAAGTTAATAGACAATGTCTACAATCGGTAAATCAATAAATAGTAGCATAAGGCTATTAGAGATATGGAAGTAATCAAAATAACTAAAACTAGGAACAGAGTTAAACATGATTCCCTCGGGAAAGAGAGGGACCAGGGACAGCTGCTTTTCATTAAAAATTCTTTAATATTTTAACAATGTGCTTTATTATTTTGATAAACTTAAAAATGTATTTTAAGGAAAGAGGTGAAGAGAATACCCAGAGTCCCATAACGTGATCACAACTACCATGGGACACTTGCCTCCACCTTGATGGCACACCGTCCAATGGCCCGCACAGCTTTGCGCACAAAGTCGACATCCACCTCTGTGGCATACTCCTTCAGTTCTGCCAGAACCTGTTAAAAATCCATGAAGCGAACGATCATTAAGGATTCTCCAACAGCAATTTCATGGCCTAGGTTTTTCTGAAGGCCAGATCTTAAGACCTAAGTTATTAGATCTTAACTTGAATCTACTTTAAGTCTGACCTGAGCAATGTTGGCTTGGGATGCCAAACGAATCATGATGTCCAATTTCTCTAGTTTCACATAGATGGGATCATTGTACTTCACAAAGAAAACTTTGATCTCTTGCTTCAAGATTTCAGGCCTGTGGTACACAGAAACACAAGATAAGGAAGGTGAGGCATATATTGATATATCCTTCTGAGTCTGCATTAATACCTAACCTGTGCTTCTCTGCTCTCCATTCACACACTCCACTCCAGGGAAAAAAACTCACAAACTTCCTCTACACCCCTCTAACCAGATCCATCTGGCAGACTGTTTTTATCCTTTTTAAGGGGCAAAGTATATATTGCCAAGAAGAACCACTGGAAGAACAACAACCTGATCTAAATTACAGCCTGAGCCATATTAAGCAGACACTAGCTATCATACAACTAAGAGTTCCTTCAGAAAAGAAACTAATTTGTAGAGCAACACCAGGCATTCATTGTAGGAACACTCTAAAATCAACTGTTAGCCTCCTGACCCTGGGCAAGTTGCTCTACCATACAGTATTTTCACTTTCATTAAACAGAGTTTTAACACAGTCCTCTTTAATACTGATGTTATTAAGTTTAATTCAAAATTACAAACACTTTAATCACCAATTCATTTTTTCCCAACCTTTTCTGGACGATTAGGTTGATGTTCCTCAGGGCGACGTACTGCACCTCTGGCTCCCCAGACAGCAAAGTGACAAGAGGAGGGGCCAACTTCTTCAGCAGCATATTGTAGTAGTCAGAGTCCTTGGGTAACAACTCTAGAAATTTCATTAGGACTTTTACTGCTGAAAGCACCACTGCTGAGTTGGCATGAGATAGCCGAGGAGTTACCCGTTCACAGATACTGAGGACAGAAAATGAAAATTAGTACCTTAAATTATAATTTCTTTGCTCAATCCAATCTATAAGGTAACGCTGTCAGAGGTTCCCATGGCCCAAGCATAAAGAAATTAGAAAATCAGTTAGAAAAGTCAAAACTCCATACATAGGTAAATTTGGGATCCAATACTGCAGACGCCTCATTCCCAGCAAACTACAGGCAGAGCAAGGATATCAGAAGACTTTAGGAAACCAGCAATAAGGGATGTTCAGACTGGAAGGAAACTAGCCAATACCCAAAACACCTGAAGCTCACACCATTTACCTTCCTATTTTATAGTCCTCTCTGTCTCCCCATATTATGTAAGGGCTCCCTGCCTCACAGCCCATTTCTCCTCAGCCTATAGGAAGTCAAATTAAGCATTCTGCGAGTTATTTCACAGTGAGAGATATCAACCAACTGTGGCTGAAGTTTCACTGTAAGATGCAGAAGGAGATGGGCTGACAGGGAAATCCACCCAACCTCTTGCATTCAGGATAATAAGGGAATCTCGGAAAGGGTGTTTGTTTGTTTGTTTTTAACAACACAATACCACTGCAGTACTCTCTCAACCTCATCCCCTTCTCCTAGTCCCTGCCACCTACACTTAAATGTCTCATAAAATATAGAATATTTAGTTATCTGTTGAGGGTTCTTCAGAAATCAACCTAATTTTTATAGCTCTTAGGCAATGTGAGTGGCTAGCTGACTCAGTTAAGGACACAAGATAAGTAAGCTGTGTTTTTCTCCCTTCCTCCTGTATCTACTTGGCTGACTCCCTGACCTCCTTTAGGTCTTTATACAAACGCTACCTTCTCAGGGAGACCTTTCCTGACCACCAAGCATTTGTTAGATCTCTTCCTTACTTTATCTTTCTTGTTAGCACTTATCATCATCTGACCTATTATATGCTGTATTACGTATACATATTATATATACTTCTGCCCTATCCCTCAGAATAAGCGTTCCATAAGAGCTATGATTTTTGTTTGTCCACTGCTATATCCTCAGAGCCTAGAACAATGCCTGGCATACAGCATGGGCTCAATAAATATTTGCTGAGTGAATGAGTAAGTGTGAGATGTCAATGACCAAGAGAAAATAAAATTGTATGTAAAGTTCTTTCCAGAAGATATTTGTACTTTCAGTGATGGAAAGAAACTATCAGGGTGAGCTTTGGTTAAATCCAGAGGGAACAATTTCCCAGACAAGTGAAGAGCACTTACATTATAGTAGCTCGAGCTTTAGCCGGGCAAGGAAGGTTCCTATCTACCATAATTAAAATGAAGAGCCAACAATTCTTCAGAATTATTTTGCCTAGTACAGTGCCTATATACACAAAATGTTCAATAAAAACTGATGATACCTCCAATTCTGTAAACTAAAATGTATGTATGTGTATATGAAATTTAGTAGTCAGTATCTGATAGCCAAAGAAAATCTGCAACACTAAAGTGGTAGAGAGCTGAGCAGAACAATCCAGGTGTGCCTTCCAAAATCTTCTCCAAATTCAGACTGATGTGATTCCTATATCTAACGGAAGACATCATACATTTTGCTGGCTCCAACACAGTTTCTCTAGTACTAATTATAAGCCAGCTCAATAACTAGTATCAAGCCACTTACTATGTATCTAAAAGAACGAAAATTTTGTTACTACAGTGAGAGACACTCAAAAAACCTTTGTTTGCCAAATGGCTAGGAATTGCTGTATGGGAGATGTGAGACCATGATGAGGGAGAGTTTTTTCAGAGGGTTGTAACTATACTGTTCAAAAAAGAAATGAAAAATACACATCTCCTCTTAGGAAGAGCTATTTTTGCATGGTTTACTCTACCACCTAAAATGTTCCTAAATACACTGAGAAAATACCACGGGATAGCAATATCTATCCCGTAAGCCACTGATTTTCTCAACGTAACAGACCCTTATTCTAATACAGACTTACTAGAACTTATTGAACCAGGCAAGACTCCTAGATACTATGCAGAAAAACAGACTGACCTCTGAGCCTCCCGGTCATCTTTAGGGTTGTAATTAGACAGGCAGTCCAGGATGAAAATCTGGCCCCATTCGGTGCACTCATTCAGGGCTGTCAGTAGCTTATTAATGTTCTGTGGATTCAGATCGAGTAAGTTGCTGTTTGGGTGAGATTCACTGATTTCAGATAATGCTGCTACAGCATTAGCCACCACCTGGGAAAGAAGCAGATATGACCTTGATTTGTCAAGAACAGTACAACTATTTCTCTGGATCACTTCATAGATCTCAATTCATAACCGTTCCTGAACATTTTACCCAGTCAGCTAGAAAGAGATATACTGCTTTCAAAACGTATAATAAACCACCAATGATGGCATATATAGCTTCCTCATGGTCAGGCAACACAGAATTAAAACAATTCACATATTAGCAGAGAGTCCCTCATGATTTACTATTAAAACATTAATAATTTTAATAGTAGTCAAAACTATCAGTAGAGTTAAGACACATGAACAGCTGTAAAAGAAGTGAAGGTTAGGGACTTCCCTGGCAGTCCAGTGGTTAAGACCCGTGCTTCCACTGCAGGGGGGCATGGGTTCAATCCCTGGTTGGGGAACTAAGATCCCACATGCCTCGCAGCCAAAACAAAACAAAAAACACAAAACAGTGAAGTTTAAATATGAAACGTGTACATTAGGCAATGGAAAGAAAAATCTAGGCCAAACAATTTTATAGGTGTATGGGTGTGCATGTACTGGGGGGTGGGAAGGTGATACTTCAGGTGTCAATCACACCTTAAGTCTCAGAGTAAGAAAATGTGACCTTGAAACCATAGTTCACTGTAACATGATGTTGGGAAAGCACATAATCTCCGTGAAATTCAATTTCCTCATCTGAAAATGGGATAATTTAATCCACCTCACAGATTAGCTTTAGTTTGAGGATAAAATCAGATGACTTAGGTATAAGTGCTTTCTACAAAGCCTTATACAAAGTTAAGGTGGTAATATTACCATAATTCATCAAGACTAAGTTGCACAGTTTTTCATATTAACATCTCTGAAGTTCGGATATATTTAATAATCAACGGCATGTCAGTTTAATAGGAGGTATTTTTCTTTCTACGTAATACAGGAAATAATAATGCATCTTAGAATCGATGAAATATGGTACCTCAAATGTATCCTTAACTCAGGCAGTATGATAAATGAAAAATTGCTACCAAATATAAGAAAGTATACTTGTATCCTGACTTACAGACCCAGAAATCCGTACTAGCTGCAAGAAAAAAAATTGGACACTTTATCAAAATTACAGATTATGTCTAATTTAACTAAGAAATCTACAACCAATGAATGTTTAAAGTAATTTTAAGATTATAAAAACACCCAAAAATAAACAAAACAGACAAAAAACTATAGCTCTGTACAAATGAATTTAAAACCACATTTTGCAGTGAGGCTCTCAGCTGTCGCTAAATATTAGCACAGGAAGGCTATATATAAATATTCTGTAAGCATAAATGAGATGCAATAGGTAGCAGCTTCATTAATTATGTATATTGAAAAGATTCTCAAAAATGTCAACTCATTTTTAGTTCTTACTAAAAAGCTTGAGAAACTAAGAGTTGTATGATTATCCTATTGCTAGCAAGAGAAGAAACATAATGGTTACAGTTTAGCTATTGATTTTAATATCCACATCACTTGGGTACTCTGCAGATTATCCCAGTATATGATTTTACCTAGAAGATAAATTCTAGAGAATATGATTTTTTAAATCAAATAATACATTTATGACAGTATCCATTAACTAAGATAATGATGCCACAAATGGAATCACCTTCAGTTATAATTTAGTGATCAGGACAAAAAATTCCAAGATGAAAAAAAATCAAAGGTTCACTTGGTAAGTATGATTATGGATATAATATTTTATTGTTATTAAGACAAATCGAGAAGGATTATCTAGTCCACCTATCACATGGTAGCATGCATGAGGTTCTTTCCTGACTTAATTTTTGTTTGCCAACCACACCATCAAGCATGGCCTTTAGTAAAAATTAAAAAGCATGAAGAGTGAAACAATAATCTCCATCATCTCAGTGCTTTACATGCAGGGAAAAGATACTGTGTTTCCCCTGTATAATACGCTTAATACACTGGATTACAGGATAAAGGATCAAAATGTCACACTGGAAGAACAAATGCCTGTTTTCCTCTCTTGCTGCCAACACATGCCCAGTCTTGGTTACCAGTTCGTCCAAAACAAATGTCCTGTCACAACTTACCATTTCTGCCAGTCAAGTTTTTTTAATGCTAAAAAAAAAAATTAAATATAAGGTCTGTTACCAGGAAATGTTGAACAGAATGAACAATTAGAATTCCTCTGCTAACATCACAGGTAATTGGAAATTAAACCAAGTATATAATGCAGCTAATGAAGTATATGTTCTGGTGGTAAAACAGGCAATTTTCACTTATTATCACATTAAAACAAGAAAAGAAACAGGGAAAAGTAAATCTAATTAAAAGATCCAGAGAGATCAGATTATGTGATTATGTTTAGAAAAGTCTGCATGGGGAAAAAAGATCACTGCCAAATGGTCACTGAGCCAATGACTGACCAGAGGAGATGCACCCCCAATAACAAAACTCTACTGCTATTCCTCTAAAATTCCTTCTATTCTGCCTTTCCACTTTCATCTCCTAATCTTCACATTCATACTGCTAGGTTTTCAGAAATATACTGAGGAGGGCCCATAAAGAGCTGCTTAGAGTTCTCCTGGTCAGTAAGCCATGCTTCTCTCACTCTAATGGAAACTTAAAATGAGCATCGAATCTCAAGCAGGCAAAGAATGACTTCAAGACAGCAGCTGGGTAGCTGGGGTATACAGGACAACTCACCTGTCTCTGTGTTTCTTTGGAATTTTGTATAGAATGTAGTACATATATTATCTCTTTTTAAAAATAAACTTTAAAAATAATGTATTGAAACATGATTTACTTCCTCTTCCCAGAGAGCCTTCTCCAAACAATAATTCATTATCAAAAGAAAAAATCTGACTCTTACAGTAACTGCCCTGGTTTACTAGTGTATTAAAACAAAGGTTATGTCTCTTTCTCTTGTACCATCACTTTGAATCTGAACTAAGACTAATACGCATAACATTTTCCCCCCTAGAAAACTGGCAGTTCTTTTAGGAAACACTGCCATGAAGAGAACAATTGCCTTTTAATTATAATCTCAGAAAAACTGGAGTTCCCAAGAAAGAAAGGGGTTTCTAAAGGAAGTTTTGCTTTAAAAATGGATTTATAAATAGGGTTTAAGTGAGTTTTCTCAGCACACTGGTTGATTTACAAAAAGCTGGCATCTAGGCTACAAAGGAACATATCCCATAGCATCAAAAATTTTTTAAACAATTCATCTTGCCTCCCAATTATGGTAAATTCTGTTCCTTGGGAGACTGCAATGAAACATTCCTCCTCCCCATCCCACCCCCACCCCCTGTAGACCTAATATAATATGTATACTTTACAGATACAGATATTAAACACAAACATATACATACATACAAAAGTATGTGCACACATGCATGTGTGTGTATAAAATCACACTCAATACTAGACAAATTTTTCTCTGCCCTAACTACAGACTTCCCTTCAATTTGACAGTTCACTGTGGACCCTTGGAGTCTGCTGAATTTTTTTTTAACATAAGCAATTTGTGTTTTGACTTACTTTATACTATACCTAATAGAATTGGACAAAGAGATAAAAGACAATAATAGCTAAAACTTACTGAACACTTACTATGCCATTTACCTTCCCAGCAACTCTAAGGTAGTTGCTATCAAAATCCACCTATTACAGATAAGGAAATAGGCTTTAAAAATGAATTTATAAATAGGATTAGAGAAATTCAGTGACTTGCTTAGCCAACAAAGCTGGAAAGGGAAAATGGTTGAATACAAACTCAAGGCCTGTATCTGATTCTAGTGTCTGAGTACTAATCACTCTGCCGCCTGCATTTATAGAAGTTCCAAGAGCTGTGAACTTCAAATGGGGGAAAGGGAAAGAAAAATCGGAGCTGGGGAGAATAATATAATCAAAACATTACAAGGAGAAAAATGTATTCTCCTACTTTATATATTTCAGAGATAATCACATCTTAGCAGCACTTAAAAGAGGCAAGATTTACTATCCAGCTATAAAATCTGATTTATAAGCTACCCCTGTCTCATATGCAGCAATTCTGAGGACATAAATTTGACACTACTTTTTTTATTTTTATTTTTTGGCTGCGCCCTGCGGCTTGCGGGATCTTCTTCCCTGCAAGTGGAGTCTTAACCACTGGACCACCAGGGAAGTTCCAGACCTCATTTTTTTTTTTTTTTTTTTTTTAAGGAGCAAGCTGGAGCGGTGGGTATGATTAAAATAAAAATGATCCTGTAAAAAAAGAACTCTAGAAGGAAATCTAGATATACATTGGGAGTGGAGTATCACAGAAAGAAGCTCCTTTAGGAGAAATCTCTCACACATTTCCCTGTCCCTTTGAATGATCTCTCTAATTTCACTCATTTTCATAGCCTCATAACCCAAGAAAGATAGCACTTCCCAATATAGTGACTTCCTCCTATTAACTATATTTAGAAGACTTTCATTTCTAGCAATGACCTTCAAGGTCACACTCTGAACAAACACTTCAATTTTCCCGCTCAATTTACAATCCTTTTGGCTGCTGCCCCTGAAGACTTGAATAAATTGAACGCAGTAGAATAACTGACCAAAACTATTATAATGGAAAATAAAGGTGATTTGTATACTTTTGTCCTCTTGAAAATCAGTGACAGTTCAGAATCTCACTTTCTTCTTTATGGATTTGCCTCAAATAACACATTAAAGCACAGGGCATTTATTCTAAGCATGTTTCAGTCATTATCATCTCCTTAAGAACACAATGACTGGACTTCCCTGGTGGCGCAGCGGTTAAGAATCTGCCTGCCAATGCAGGGGACACGGGTTCGATCCCTGGTCCGGGAAGATCCCACATGCCGCGGAGCAACTACTGAGTCTGCGCTCTAGAGCCCTTGAGCCACAACTACTGAGCCCGTGTGCTGCAACTACTGAAGCCCACGCACCGCAATTACTGAGCCCACATGCCACAACTACTGAAGCCCGCGTGCCTAGAGCCCATGCTCCGCAACAAGAGAAGCCACCGCAATAAGAAGCCCACGCACCGCAACGAAGAGTAGCCCCCGCTTGCCGCAACTAGAGAAAGCCTGCGTGCAGCAACGAAGACCTAACACAGCCAATATAAATAAATAAATAAAAATTTTAAAATGTATTATTTAAAAAAAAAAAGAATACAATGACTATACGGTACCAGTTAATTTTACAGTCATGCTTTAATCCAAGACACTGTCCAGACTGCCAACTAATAATATGCTGACTACATATGACATTCTGTAATGTTCTGTTTTTTTTCCCCATCTTCTTTCCCAGAATGAGGAAGCTAAGTGAACACATCTACCTAGTGGAGTCAACACATCCCATTACAGCAAGAAAGTCTGAATATCTGGTAACAAGTAAGATTTAAAAATTAGACTCAATAAAACTCATTACTTACTTAAGGGGCTTACGTAAGTAGCTTAAGATGTGTTTTGATGAAATGCGAATATTCACAAAGCTAAAACACTACAAATAAATATCTACAAATGGACAAAAGGCACTCCTAAGAAGCCAAGAGTTACTTGGCCCACCAGCCCTAAAATCACACAAAAGCATGCTGCAACATGAACAAAACAAAAAATTTATTATCACACCATTATCTCCCTTTTGATAGTAAGTAATCCCCTGCCAAATGAGAGCCTTGAGATCATTTTAAAAGGGACACTAAGAAATGAGTAAGCCGTGATCTTTCGGTACACTACTGAATTACTATGTACAACAGATTCAGTTTTCAGGAAGTTGCCGAAGAAAACTGCTTTAGGCATATCCTTGAACAATTATCTTTTAAAAGTAATCCTGCAATGATGTGTTAAGTAATATTGTAAATAGATTTAGCTTCATTTGTAGATAAGCTGCCCTCAGAATCACCCTAAAAAATAATGTCTGGCTTTAAATAATGTATACAAAAGAATTAAGTATCTTTGGGACTTCCCTGGTGACGCAGTGGTTAAGAATCCGCCTGCCAATGCAGGGGACACAGGTTTGACCCCTGGTCCGGGAAGGTCCCACATGCCGCAGAGCAACTAAGCCCGTGTGCCACAACTACTGAGCCTACACTCTAGAGCCATAACTACTGAAATCCGCGAGCCCAGAGCCCATGCTCTGCAACAAGAGAAGCCAATGCGATAAGAAGCCCGCACACCGCAAGCAAGAGTAGCCCCCGCTCACCGCAACTAGAGAAAGCCCGCACATAGCAATGAAGACACAACACAGTGAAAAATAAATAAATTAAATTA
The DNA here is from genome assembly GCF_028021215.1 of Eschrichtius robustus. Taxonomy (NCBI): domain Eukaryota; kingdom Metazoa; phylum Chordata; class Mammalia; order Artiodactyla; family Eschrichtiidae; genus Eschrichtius; species Eschrichtius robustus. Next base: position 46,084,725 of record NC_090843.1, read on the forward strand.
TAAAAAATAATAAAAGTAATAAAAACAGCTTTATTAAAAAAAAGAATTAAACACCTTTAAAAAATAAATTTGCCGTTGAAATATTAACCCTTCTAAAATCATTAATAACCAGCACCACGATCACTATACAATAAAGAAACGTTTGTTATTATTAAGGGCTTACTCTATACCAGGTTCACTATTAAGTGCTCTGCAAGCCCTCTTTTATTTTTCACAACGATCCAACGATAGAGGCACTGTTTATAATCTCCATTTTGTAGACGAGGATACTGAGATGTTTAGGGAGACCACCAAGCTAAGAATGGCAGACCAGGATACAAATCCAAGTCTGGTTGGTTTCAGAGCCCGAGTTTTAACCCCCATGTGTTAGTACTGAAGCAAAAAAAAAAAAAAAAAAAAAAAAATTTCACAGTTACAAAGCACTTTTCTGTTTTTGAGATACTTTCATAAAGAGTGAGTCAACTCTTTATAAGAGGAAGTGATTAAATGCAATTTGGTATGCTGGATTGAATCCTGGAATAGCAAAAGGATACTTGTGTTGAAACAGGTGAAATAAAGTCTGTACTTCAGTTTATAGTAATGTACCAACGCTTATTAGTTTTGACAAAGGTACCATGGTTATGTAAGATGTTAACATTAAGTAAAACTGTGTGAAGATAGGTATATAAGAACTTTCTGTATGGTCTTTGCAACTTTTCTCTAAATCTAAAAACCCGCCCCCAAAATGAGATTAAAAAAAACCAAAAACCTTAGTTAGTAGTAACTGATAAAATGAAAACTGATGATTAAAATTCCTAAGGTGAGAATACACATAAAAAGATCTCCACAAAGTTTATCATAAAGGAAAACAAAAATTGTTTCCTTCCTCTGCAAGAATTTAAAGACCGAAAAGCACTGAGATGGGCACTTGCCCTTACAACAGAGCAGCCTCCAATGATTCCACTTACTCAACACTCCGATCCTGCAGAAATTACCAGCAACTCATCTTTTAGTACCAAATACAACATTACTTACTTGGGGCATCCAGACACAGACTGAGTGAACATGCTACCTCCTACATCATTCTTACCCAGTGCCTACCACATACTGACACTCTCACACATGCCTAAAATTCTACCAGCTCTGGTACTCCTTTACGGACGCTGGGCATGAAGAGCATTACGCATTTCTAATTTCGCTTCTGTATAATATTTTAATTTTATAACTCTTCTATTTATTGATATATGTTTAGGGATAACAGAATTCATATAATTAAAGTACTAAATTAAATGAGGTCAGTAATAGACGATTTAACGTTGCCCACGAGGACAACAAACATATTCTGACAAAAATCCTTCTCAAATTTACAAAGTGATCTAGAGAGACTTCAGTTTTTCAACATTTATCATCTCAGACTGACAGCAAACCACCACAAACCTTCTAAAGACTAAACAGAAATTACAATAATCAGAAAGTACGTCACGTTAGATCTGTTTCTCAAGAATAGCTGTCATTTATTAAGCATTTACTATATGTCAGGCATTATTTAAATTTTTAAAACAAATTAGTCCTTCATGTTGTTGTAGGGGGCTCCCTGTGCACTGCAGGATGTTTAAAGTATCCTTGAGCTCTACCTACTAGATGCCAGTAGCAACCTTCCCATCAGTTGTGACAACCAAAAGTGTTTCCTGACAATGCCAACTGTCCCCCAGGAAGCAAAATTGCCCCTAGTTGAGAACCACTGTCATAATCTCATGTGGCTTCTACATGCTGGCTAGCACATGGTTAAAATACATACTTTTTCTGAGAAAAAAAATGTTATTTTTCATAAAACAGCTTTCCAAAATAAGTTCATATTAAAAGAAGCTGCAGTTTAACTAGAACCATTGCTAAAGGCCATACTGCGCCAAGTTCTGAGAGCATGCTGCTTGTGCAGAAAAACCCTCAGCAAACAAAAATATGTTTCTGGGGGTTTTTTTTGTTTTGTTTTTTAAACTAATTCAGTAGTCTGTGCTTTGACAGAGAGGACAGAGCAATGGAAGAAGGGCATTCCCAGGGGCAGTTCTCAGAGTGATGGTAGAACTGAGAAGGCTTAGAAGACAAGATCAAAGGGGCTAAGGCCCTGAGCCAAAGGATTTAGGAGACCTGAGCTCACAAACAAAAAGCAAAGTACATGTGGTGGGGCTGTCAAGAGAGTCTCTGGAGTGGCAGACTCTGGTGTAAACATTAACTGAAGTTGGAATACCTCAAAACGCCTCTAAGAGAGAAAAGAAAAACTGCAGTAAGGAGGGAAAATCCTAATGCATGGGCAAAAGCTAGAGAATTATCACTATCACCTAAAAGTGTATCTTTCTTGCAAATACCAATTTAGTGAGACAGAATTTTCAAAACTCTGATTATTTGTGAAGAAATCACAGGAGCTATTTTCCTCTCGTGCCAAAGTGCTTCCTCATTCTGAATATGTTTACTTTCAAAATAATGGACTAATAAATCTGCGTCTGGAAATAAGTTTAGCTTTAATTCCCTCAGAAAGATTTTACCATATGAACCTGTATAGCTATCAAAGGGATCAGAACCCTTTAAATTAATATTGTAGCAATAATGTTAACCTTTGCCTAATGCCTACTTCATAATCACGGCAGCAGCGGCCATCATCTCATGAACTCTCATGAGCCAGGCACTTTCACAGATGCTTTTTATGCAAGAGCTCAATTAATACTCTTAACGACTCTCTAAGATGGTACCTCTCACTCTACAGAAGAGGAAACAGACTCAGGGAGGTTAACCTAGGACTTAACAGTGAGAATTTTTTTACTTCAAACTATCTTTTCTCTTTCAAATAGTATTTCATGGAAAGTCAGTTTTAACTAAAGTATAAAATGGTAAAAACAACTGCAGGAAAATGAGGTGTGTGAGATTCCCCCATAAAAGACAGGAAATGAAAATATAATAAAGTCCTATTACTTGTAGCAAGGCATACTGCCAGGAAGCAACCTGAAGGTCAACATAACCCCAAGAGTAGTCAGATTTTTATCAACATGTTACCCTCCAATTTCAAAGTAATTTCTCCAGATGTTCTGGTGCTTTCACATCTTGGATGCCCTTCTAAAGTGAGGTACAAGAAAACTACTAAGGCAGAACACCCTAGAAACATTAATTCCTTTTGCAAGAGGTTCTGATATTTGCTGGTACAGTGCTGCCACCATGTGGAGCAACTTCTGAAAAAGTGGAACAAAATTCCCCCTCAAGAACAGTAAAATAGGACTCATACCCATCATCAGATTAAGAGGATTTCGAGGATTTCCATATTAAGACAGTTCTCAGATAATTAATGCCTTTATCCGTTCAAAATTGTAACCATTTTGAGAAAACGAAACAGTTCTAAACATGTTGTATATATATACTCATGAAGGCAGTGACCAGTAATGGGTATTGGGACTCAGACCTAGGTTAGAATCCTGGCTACATTACCACTAGCTGTATGACTTTGGGATTATTCTTTAGCCTCTTCGAGTATACACTGCTTGATCTCTAACATGGAATAACTTCTTTCTTTTTTTTTTTTTTTTTTTTTTTTTTAGGTAAGAAGTGTATTTATTTAAGGAGAAACACACTCCACAGAGTGTGGGCCATCTCAGAAGGTGAGCAAGGCCTAGAATAACTTCTAATTCAGAATAACCTCTAGTTCAGAAGATATGAGGACTATAAAAAACACTGTAAGTAAAAGCATCTGTCACTGTGCCTGACACAGAATGCACTTAAATTTAAACTTCCCTTTTCTTAATGACATTAGGAAGGTCATCATTAGCCTTAGGACCTTCTCAGATGTTTGAGTCACTACACCTTACATCTACCACTAGATGCTGGAATTTACTTGACATTCTTGCACTCATCCATTTCTTATCAGCAGCATTTGACCCAACTGATAAAAGGAAAATCAATGATCTAAAGACAGTTGTAATACTTTTGGCAAAATAACAGGACATACAGTTGAGATGAAAAGTATGGGTTCAAGAATGAAAGTAGGCATGTGGGTATATGTGTTGGTTATCTCTTAGTCCAAGCTTTTCAGTTCTTCACTTAAGTAACAAGAATGAAGAGCTCAAAAAATGATTTGAATGTATGTAAAATAAGGCCAGGACAGAGTGAGGCAATCGAGGTATCCCACTCTCAGGCTTGTGCAGGTAGAGTGGGCACCTGAGAATGAATGCCTCCTTAAATTCTGTATCCTGGGCACCTTGCTAGCAAGACGTCAAACAATATCAGGGAAAAGTTTTGCTACTAAGAAGTCTGACAAGAATAAGAAAAATTTCCTATTTAGTTAGAGGGGAGTAGGTCCAACAATTTAATCTCTAATGCTGACACCTGTTCTAGGAAAATCTGTAATAAAGATACAATAAAACATAAGGCATTCCTGAAACAGTTTCTCACAAACCTACCAAGTACCTTAAATTTTCTCTAAAAGTTTTCTCAAAAATACTTAAGAAAATCTCCCCAAGTCACCTCCTGATTTGTTGTATAAAAACAGGTTAAGAATTATTAAAAGCATTATAGTTTACTATAATATCATGATACATTAAATTCAAATAGAGACCCATTCATGTGCGGCCTCTTTAAATTACCTATATATAGATAGGGGATGGGGGAATAAAACAGGTAAAACAAACTGGCATATATTAATAATTATTGAATCTGGTGATGGTAGCTGAGTTCATTTTTTCATTTAGTCACTCTAATTTTGAATACGTTTGAAAATTCCCATATTGAAAAGTATAAATAAATAAATGGCAAACATATACTACTTGAGTACTATGGACTGGACAAAAGCCAACCCTTCTACTACAATGAAAACTTGGAATAAATCAGACAAATTAGGCTTGTTCCAGAAATTGTTCCATTCTCTCAAATGATTTGGATAAAGATCTCTAAGTGCTACGGGGGTACCAAAAAAAAAAAAAAAAAAAAAGCCTTTACTAAACCCTCAGTTAGTCCCTTACCCCTGATGATCTAATTTTACAGGTTCTGTTTGAAAAATTTACATTAGTGTAAAGATGCCTTTTTCTCCCTGAACTGGAATTGCCTATATGAGCTAGAACTCATTTTTACCTCACTCCACTCCACATTCATAGCCCCACTGAATATTTTAAAAGTTGACACAGGGTACATGATATTCTGCTCATCTGGATGCCCAAAACTTGGAGAGCAAAGCCCAAACACTTTCAATCTTCTCATCTGTCCTCAGGTAGAAAATTTCAAGAACATTTGCTCAAAATAACAAAGTGAATCAAAAGCAATGTCAAAAATACAACTTAGTACCAGCTAAACATTCTAAAAACAGATACTACTGCCTTATAAATTTATTTCTTTATGGAATTTTTAAAAAGGTGACACACAGGGCTGCTTGAGTGAAAACCATAGGGTTGAATCTTCTAATGATGGTGGTGATTATACCCTGTAAAGTCACGGTTTAAGCATATACACCCACATCACTTCTATGCCTAGAAGGTGGCTAAAAGAATCCTGATAGTAGTTAGAACAACAGTATCTTTTTTAAAATGTGGCTTACTTCATTTTTTGACCTTGATACTAAGTTTGAAAGATAATAAATAGAAGCCAAGGTTACCCAAAGAGTAAGATGAACCAAATGAAGTATCAAAGCAGAGAGCGATCTGAGCAGGTAATTTGCAAGTGAGACACGTCTATTTCACAGCAAATCCAACTCTCTTTTTCAAAAAGTTCAACAGTGAAATATTCAGAGGTTATCCACTGATTAGCTCAATGTTATTCACCTCCACATAAAGAATGCCTTAGGCAAGAAAAGGAGAGAAAGTGGCTAAATTCCTCCATCTTCTCAGTAATGATACTTAATGACCAATCACTCAATTCAAATGAACTTCAGTTACTAGCAGAGCCAATGTACCACTCTGAGACTTACTCTCCTTCATTATATAGGCAAAATTAAAAATGTCAATAGGAGAAATAAAAGGTCCCAAAACTTTAAGGTAAAGTTTCTTTAAGAAAATGATGAAAGAACCGGTTTGTTTCTGAGCAAATACAGGGGTAAGTATGATACAAAGATTTGCTTTAAGACCCTTGTATTTTAGATACATGCACCCCAATGTTCACAGCAGCACTGTTTACTACAGCCAAGACATGGAAACAGGGACTTCCCTGGTGGCGCAGTGGTTAAGACTCCACGCTCCCAACGCAGGGGGCCCGGGTTCGATCACTGGTCAGGGAACTAGATCCCACATGCATGCCGCAACTAAGAGTTTGCATGCCATAACTAAGGAGCCCGCGAGCCGCAACTAAGACCCGGCACAACCAAATAAATACATAAAATAAACTAAATTTTTTTAAAAAGTCTAATCTTTAAAAGACAAAGACATGGAAACAACCCAAATGCCCATCAACAGAAGAATGGTTTAAGAAGATGTAGGGGGTGTGTGTGTATATATACACACACACACAATGGAATATTAGCCATAAAAAAGAACAAAATATTGCCATTTGCAGTAACATGGATGGACCCGGAGAATATGATACTAAGTGAAGTAAGTCAGACAGAGAAAGACAAATATTATATCACTTACATGTGGAATCTAAAAAATAATACAAATGAATCTATATACAAAACAGAAACAGACTCACAGACATAGAAAACAAACCTATGGTTACCAAAGGGGAAAGGCGGGGGATAAATTAGGAGGCTGGGATTAACATATACACACTACTATATATAAGAGAGATAACCAACAAGGACCTACTGTATAGCATAGAGAACTATACTCAATATTTTATAATAACCTATAAGGAAAAAGAATCTGAAAAAGTGTGTGTGTGTGTATATACATATATATATATATGAATCGCTGTGCTAACACAATACTGTAAATCAACTATACTTCAATTAAAAATAATTTTTAATAAAAAATAAAAATATTAACCTAGAAAAATTTAAAAATAAAACAGAAAAGCAACAGGATTTACTGTATAACATGGGGACAATATTCAGTATCTTGTAATAATCTATAATGGAAAATAGCCTGAAAATACATATATATAAAAAACAGAATCACTTTGCTGTACATGTGAAACTAACACAATATTGTAAATCAACTATACTTCAATTAAAGAAAAAAAAGAACACTCTTGTATTTTAGTACTTGGTTTTCAGCTCAGAAACATGTAGGGTGTGAGACAGACATCTGTGGGACACACCGAAGTCATGCTTCACATAGCTAACCTATGGCTCAATGTCCCAAAGATAAAATTTATTTTAAACATGCTTTTTAAAGGGACCCATTTTAAATACTGCTCTCTTATAAACGCAGAAACATATTACCATTGGATTTGAATCTGCTATGAGATCCCGCAGAGAGTCCAGAAATCCCTGATCTTCCACCATTTGGGCATTGATGTCATGGAGTTTTGCCACACAGACTGCTGCTGTCTTCCGAACATAGGGATCTTCATCCTTTAAGCACTTGCGGAGGGGCTCACAGAGATATTCTGTAATCTTGTCCACCCGGATGCACCCCATGGTTCTGACTGCCAAGGCCCGAATCAGAGGATTGGGATCTTCACAGTCCTATAAACAACAATCATTGACAACTACAGGTGTACATAAACCAGAAAACTGAACAGTCTGGTTTATATAAGCAACAAAAGAATATTTAATTAATGTAGGCTTCCAGTTTCATTCTACATCAGAACCCACATCTCCCATACGATTCCTTTCCTAAGTACCATAGTTGCCTATTTAAGAGTTTAGGCTAGGAATTCATTTAACTGCTTTACATACACAATGAAGAAATGCCCTGTAGGATTCATTCCAGAGCTGGGTAGAAGCTTAGATAGCTGGTGTTACCATCCCCATGGCCATTGTTGGACCTGCACTAAAAGCAGAAAAGGGCTTTGGGCTTGTATTCTGGTACAGGAAAAAATCAGAAATTGGAAAGATATGTCCCACTCCACAAATATTAAGCAGGGAGAAAAGAGGGCTGGATATCTGGGGCCTGCAGCCAAGAAAGCAAAGGAGAATCTAGAAGCTGGTTTGGGCCCAACATAAGTTCCTTGCGCGAAGCAGCAGACAGGGCCCTCTGAAATCCTGATTAACATACATTCTCCTTTCCTAGCAAGTGCCTCCAAATACAGTACAAATAGAACACTTACCAAGAAGGAACACCCCTTAAACTGCCCTATATTAAAAAATTTCTTTAAACATTATAAACCCATGCACACGCTAACTTCCAAAAAATGTAAACTAAATTCTTTCCAATGATATCATCCATCTATGAATCACCAGAGAGAAAGAATGAAATGTTATAATGATTCTGTACATTGTAGCTAAACACAGAAAAAGAACAAAAATTCCATGAGAAGGAAGAAAGCATGTTTATTTTCCAAACAATTTAACAGAAGCTGATTTTAGAAATGCTGTCTGATTTTTGCTTTTAATGTAGACTAAATTCCAGGCAGAGGAAAAAAAAGTAAACAAAACAAAACAAAACAAAAACCCTAATAAGAACAACCTTATTATTGTGTTCATCAAATCTAATGATAGGAGAATTCTGACTGGATATCCAATAATATTAAGCACTTTCTTTAATGATCAGCTGATTAAATGATTTTTTCATTCTTAAGATGTTTGCGATTTGCTTTAAAATCATCCAGTAGGAGAGGAGGTGGGGGTCAGGAAAGCATGTATGGAGAGTTTAAGTTAAACAAGACTGGCCATAGGTTGGTAACTACTGAAACTACAAGGTAGATATTTAGGAATTTATTATACTATTCCCTCAACCTGAATATGTTTGAAAATTTCCACAATTAACAAAAAAGTTAATCAACTATTGTAAGACCTATTCAATAAAACAAAATTAAAAGGTAGCTCCTGTAGTTTCCACTACTTCTGAACCATAAGCATAATTTCTACAAAGATAAAATAGGTAAAGCCCCAGGTTACTGACACTACAATGATATGCCCAACCTTTGTCAGCCTTGGAAGATAAAACAGTGAGGCTTCACCTGGCTTTCTTCTCCCACCTGGCAAAGATGCACCAAGCCCAGCTGACAGAAGGCTCACCATATGGTCTGAACTGGATGACAAACTCTGGCATACAGAATGCTTAAATCATGAATATTCCTACTCAATGGCTAATACTTCTCTAGAGGCCCTCTTTTGGAACAGAGGTTGTTTATTTGCAATGCAGACACTAACCATACCAAGAGACACTTCTGAAAAGGTTTTCTGAGGTAGAAGAGACTGTTCTTGAGTCCCTGGGAAAAAGTTACCTTCACAAAGCTATTGACAGCCATGATGGCCATGTCTGGCTGACTCTTGGCATAGTTCATCAAGTAGAGATACACGAGCTTCTTTAGTTCCAGGTTGTCAGTCTGCATACAATTCACTACATCTGGAAAGAGAGAGCTGAGAAAAGAGGAAGGGAAAGTGAACAGATGTTGGTGCCAGGCTGTTGGACAGAACACAAAGAAACAGCCTTAATTTAAAAAGTGATTTGAAAAAAAAAAAAAAAAGTGATTTGATGTGAGGACAAATGTCCACTAGTGATAATACTTACCACAGAAATTAATTACTAAAGAATTTATAATAATGGTCCCAAGAAGATGTCTAAAAATAGATTTTTTAAAAACTTTTTACTATGAAAATTTTCAGAGTAGAGACAGCAGTTTAATGAACCCATATATCCATCACCCAGCTGCAAACAAATACTGATACATACCCGATCTTGTTTCATACACAACCTCAACCCACTCGCCTTCCCCCAGTCCCTACCCCATCTAGTTGCTCTAAACAATTTCTAAACAAATCCTGGACATACATTTCATATATAATATTTTAGTGTATATCTTTACAAACTTTTTAAAAAATCACTATGTCACACAAAAAACCCGTAATTTTTCATATCAATTCTTTGCAGTTCAAAGCACTACAGATGTTATGCTTTTTAATGCACATATTCTTCCATCCCTGACCAGTGGGAACTCATTTGGTTAGTTTCCTTATTAAAACAGTTCTCAAGTAATTAGGGCCTTTGTTCAAAATTTTAACCATTTTCAGAAAATGAAACAGTTCTAAACGTGTGTGCCATGTACACATTTAAATTCTATTGTATATATACACCCATGAAGGAAGTAACCAGTAACAGGTATTGGGACTCAGACCCTAGGTTAGAATCCTGGCTACATTACCACTAGCTATATGACTTTGGGATTATTCTTTAGCCTCTCCAAGTATACACTGCTTGACCTCTAACATGGAATAACTTCTAATTCAGAATAACCTCTAGTTCAGAAGATATGAAGGCTATAAAAAACATTGTAAGTAAAAGCATCTGTCACTGTGCCTGACATAGAATGCACTTAAATTTAAACTCCCCTTTTCTTAATGACATTAGGAAGGTCATCATTAGCCTTAGGACCTTCTCAGATGTTTGAGTTACTACACCTTAACATCCACCACTAGATGCTGGAATTTACTTGGCATTCTTGCACTCATCCATTTCTTATCAGCAGCATTTGACCCAACTAATAAAAGGAAAATCAATGCATTTCATATTAACATAAATATTTTAAAGTAAAAATCTACCTATTTTACTTATTTTTTTAAATTAAGATGACATTGTTTTTATTTTTGCCAATCTCTTTAATGTCTACTTTAAACAAAAACAGCTGGATTCTCACATGTGCTCCTGCATTCAACCTGTTGTAGAATGTTGTTTAGCTGAAGTGTAAGAAGAAAATCCATCTTCATACACGTATATAAATTGGAAAATGGAGGAGTATTTTAATAGCTTTTTCATATAACTGGATGTTCTTCTTTGATACATTAAAGCTAGACAAATGGTTGTTTTTCTTTTTCTTTTGTTTTTAGTCCACAAATGGTAGTTTCTTAAAAGTTAGGTACAATATGGAATCTGAAACCATATTGATAAACTTTCTGTACTTGGTTGCACTAAAATCCATTCATTTATCACTTATTTTGAATGGATATTTTACCCATGCATAATTTTGTGATGTATGCACTGGTCATTTGGAAAATATTGGTTCAATGAGTTATGTAGATCTTCTCTATGGTGGCATATTTCATTATACAGCAGCAAATAATCACATTCATTAATTTCACCACCAATCTCATCAGAAAAATCTCTAAGTATTGGGAAGCTGTCAAGCTCACGATGGGAGATACAAGTTTTCCAACACTCTAATTTTTACTTTAGAGTCGAAATTTATCTACTGTCAAATTTTTTCCCTTGAAGTGACAGGTTCACTTTGTTCATTTTTTATAAAATGTCTCCCAAATATTGACGTCTGATTAACTATAGTTCTGTCTGTCAATCTTTCTTTCACAAAGAAATGGTGTTCCCAAGTCAAACAATTGCGCAAGGGCTTTTTTTCAAGTCAACCGTCACACTTTGCTATGCAGTAGACGTACTTTATGCCTAATTCCTATTTCATCACACAGAATATTAAAAAGACCTGAACTCAAGGTTCAAGGTTCACTGAAATAAATTTTTAGTGCTTCATGCAGGACAGTCCTAAGTGAAACTGCCCTTTTTTCCTGCAAGCACATGATGGTGAAGAATACAATGACTACTTTTACAGTTTGGCACCACTGCCTTAATTCACACTAAGGCACCAGCCATGCAAATGTCAACACAGTGAAAAGGGTAAATAACACCTAAGTAAGTATTATTACAAGAATAGCTTTGACTTCATGGATTTCATGGAAAGGATCTCAGGAATCCTCAGGGGCCTGCAGACAAGCCTTATTTATTTCCAAATGGTCTCCCTAAATTACAGGAAAAAAGGGAGGGGAAAAAAAAAGACCCTTTGGATTTTGTTACCACTGATTTTCATCTTGAATTCAGCAATTAAAGGCAGAGTTGTAAAGTTGAGGGCACTGGCTTGAGCCAATTAAAGTACACATGGGCTTCTTCGTCTCAGTGTATTTTTATCATCTTCTAAAACTACCTCAGCAACAAATTTGTAACTGTGTCAGCTCTCAGGAGGTTTTATGCTAGATCTGTATGCAAGTGAAATCAAACTCGTTTCACTCTTAAAAAAAACAAAAAAAACTTAGTCACAGAGTTAATATAAAAGCAACTACACTTCCTGATGTTTCCAGTGAGACAAACTCATTCTTATACGTTCTGACTGTAATAGCTTTAAATAAAAAGCAGTGAAAGCCATAGAGTAAGAGTCTAAAATGAGCAAAGCAGAAGAGATTACCCTTACCTAACATCTTTCCCCACAGTCATAGCAGCAATCACTTTCTTCACAGCCTCCTTCCTCTTTTCTTTCTTTTCATTGTTGAGTTCAGCCTTTAATTCAAAGATTTCTCCTAAAAGACAACAAACGGGTGAGGTCCCAGGATCAGAGAACTAGAGCAGAACACTGTACTATGTAGCAAGTAACACCACAACAGCTGACCAGTGGCAGGGCTGCAACTGAAATAAGATTATTTAAAAATTATAGGATAGGTACAGTTCGAATCCCTAGAATATTAACCAACCCATTGATAAGGATGCTATTTTGGGGTTATGGCCAGAGAGGAAGGTGTAAGCCAGATCTCAGGAAGCAGAGAAGTGGGAAAAAGGAAAGATACCTCATGATATCTTACTACGATGGGGCGAGAACAGCATCTGAGGGATGATCTCCCGTCAGAATTTCAAAGTCCTGGGAAAAAAATAAATGTAGGCAGGAAACAGGTTCACAAATCAATGTTTTCAAACCAGAAGAGACTCCTCATTCACCTACTCTCAACTCCACAGAGAACTGAGGCTCAAAGGTCACCAAGTGAGCAAGTGACAGACCTGGCCTTAGAACTGTTTCTCCCGACTCTTTAATCCAGAGTTTCTCAACGTTGGCTACACACTATTACCCGGGAAGTATCTAGAAATGCCAATGCTCAGGCTCCACTCTGGACCAAATAAATCAGAATGTCAAGGAGCAGAACTCCTACGTTCATTTTTTAAAGTTTCCTCAAGTGATTCTAATGTATAATCAGGGTTGAGAATCACTGCTCTAATTAGTACTTTAAGATGTTAATGGGCTTTAAGGCCCTATCCTGTTCAATCAATCTAAGAACAGAAATAATAATCCTGAAGCTTCAAGAATGGTACAAACCAGAGTCATTTCTAAAGGTACAATCTTAAATGACTGACTGCTCAGGCCCTGCACCGTGAAATGCCAGGACTGTCACCACTATTTTAAGGCCCAGGCTCACCTATTTCAGAAAGCAGGAGCTGAAATAAGAAAAAAGGTTAACAACTCTCAAATGGTTTTAAAAGAAAGAAGAAAATATACTATAAGACCACGAAAAAGAAGTTGACTATTGTCACTTCAACTTTCCGTCTACAGTATTGCCTCATTTTCTTCCACCTTTATGACTGTTCTTGATGTTCATTTTAACCTCATTCACCAGTACAGAAATAGTGGGGGCAGCAAACTAGGTGATCTGCTGAAGCCTCTAAATGGGAAGGATGCACTGGTAAGAAGCACAGAAGTTGAGCACTAAAAAAGCTTGTTACATCAAAATCCATTGCTAACAAAGCAAACAAACTGTTACAAATATCACCCTTCTATTTGACAGCTGCAAAAATAGCACAGACAGAAAAGCTGGGCCCTTTAAAGAGTCACTGTCCTCTTCTCCAAGTCCTCTGCTGCCAAATCCAGCTCTTAGGGTTCCCATCATTTACTTCCAAAAACAGTAAAGGACAAGCAGCACGGTTTCAGAAAATCTGAATTGTGAATATCAGCAGGAGCTGAAGAATCAAAACAGGATATAACTGAAATTATTCCAACTCCAACAGCATAAATTTAAAGAATATGCTCCAGTGGCAGTTCTGGTGGGTGTTACAGGAAGTAAAAGGAACACAGTCTATCCATTTTTTAAAATGTGGTATTTATCCAGCTGTGATTCATCTGTAAGTCTCAAACCTTTATAAAAATCCCTGAATTAAAAAAAGGTTACCAGGACCCATTATAAGCGAAGGTTTGAAAAATTAGGTGAGTTTTTAAATTACATCTTTTTGTGTTATTATAGAAACATCTTGGTCATCAAAGCACACAAAATGTTAACAGAAGAAATAAATACGTTTCAGAATGATAAGAGAATCAGAAAAAAAGCTGAAAATGAATGACAAGGGGCTAAACGCTTTTGTATGCTATAAGCAATAAAAACAGCAAGAAGTTGGGTGGAGCCAAGGAGGAGCACGGAGGCAAGGTATCTCTCATACATACTACAGCTTTATTAAACTCTTATCTTTCCCCCCTCCTTTTCCCCTGAATCAAATCTACCAAGCATTGCTAGCAGCTAGCAACAGTTCTCAATCTTGGCTACACATCAGAAAATTCTGGGGAGCTTTTAAAAAACCCCCACGTCTAGGCCATATCCCAGACCAAAGAGATCAGGATATCTGCAGGGGTAGGACTGGACATCACCTACTGTCTTTTACTTCACTGGGCAATTCCAATGTGCAGGCAAGGCTGAGAGCCATGGACTAGTAGCTAATGTAATTAAGCAACTCTCTATGGTGTTTTCTGTATTATAATAGAAGTTTACCCTTAAATAACTCCAAATGACAGAAATATGCTTGTGCTTTCTAGAAAATTTTCTGGTGCTCCAGGCCACTATGTGTGCCCTCCCGTTTTCTTTTTCTTTTGAAATCATTTTAATCTTAAAGAAAAGTTGCAAAATTCCCCATCTGCTAACATTATGCCACATTTGCTTTATCATACTCTTTATATATTTATACATTTTTTTTGATTCATTGAATAAGTAAACTGTAGACATCATGTCTCTTTAGCTCTAAATATGTCAGTGTATAATTTCTAAGAACAAGGAATTATGTTACATAACTATAATACAATGATGAAAATCAGGAAATTTAACATTGATATATTGTCATTATCTAATCTATAAACCTTATTCAAAGATCTTGATAAAGTCTTTTATAGTAATTTTACCCCCATCCTCCTTGAGCCAGGATCCAAGGCAGGATCATGCATTACATTTACCGTCATGTCTCTTTAGGCTCCTTTAATCTGAAACAGCTGGTCAGCCTTTGTCTTTCATGATAATGACATTTTTAAAAAGTACAGGCCAGTCATTTTATAGAACACCCTCAGCTGTCATGGGTGTTCCCTCATGATTACACTGAGATTATGCCTTTTGGCAGCCATAATTCAGAAATGATGGTATGAAATCATCATGTGTGGAAGGATAAGAAAATATCAAATTTCCATGCATTGTTTCACATAATCATTTTTTGTTAAAATTTTTAAAAAATCACATGTATTAATACATGCATAGAAAAGATTGAGGATACATACCGAGTTCCTGTCAGGAACAGGAATAGGGAGGGAGAGAACTTTCATTTTTACTTTTTATTGCTGTATTGCTTTAGTAGTACTCCTTGTAATAAAATGTTTATTTCCAAGTAAAAAATAAAAGAATTTGGTGCAACCACTATGGAAAACAGTATGGAAGTTCCTTAAAAAACTAGAGTTACCATATGATCCAACAAACCCACTCTTGGGCATATATCCAGAGAAAATTCTAATTCGAAAAGATACATGCACCCCAATGTTCACGGCAGCACTATTTACAATAGTCAGGACATGGAAGCAACCTAAGTGTCCATCCACAGATGAATGGATAAAGAAGATATGGTTTATATATACTATGGAGTATTATTCAGCCATAAAAAAGAATGAAATACTGCCATTTTCAGGAACATGGATGGACCCAGAGATTACCATACTAAGTGAAGTAAGTCAGACGAAGAAAGACAAATATATGGTATCACTTTTACGTGGAATCTAAAAAATCATACAAATGGACTTATCTACAAAACAGAAACACTCACATAGAAAATAAACTTATGGTTACCAAACGGGAGGGGAGGAAGGGATAAATCAGGACCTTGGGATTAGCAGATACAAACTAGTATATGTTAAATAAATGACAAGGTCCTACTGTATAGCACAGGGAACTATATTCAATATCTTGTAATAACCTATAATGGGAAAGAATCTGAAAAAGAATATATATATGTATACATATATATATACACACACACACACACATATATATATACACACACACACAACTGAATCACTTTGCTGTGCACCAGAAACGAACACAACATTGTAAACCAAGTACACTCAATTTTTTTAAAAAAGAGAAAATAAATGTGCTTCTTCCTTTTGCCCTCCTCAGATCTATCAATCTTCAACGGATCAATCTTGGATCTTTTCCTTTCACTAAAACCTTCAAGTCAAAATGATGTGCACCACAGCCATATCTTTAAAAACCCATACTTTAATAATTTACTCAATACACTTTTCTGTAGAATATCCCCAATGAGATGGTCCAAGACATGCATGTCTCAAGAGGTCAGGAGCATTCTACTTGGAACAATCTTACACCACGACTTTTCAAGAATCTTCAAAATAGGCTGTGATCAGGTTCTCATACTCACCTTTTTTATTGGTTGTGAAGTACTTGGAGTCAGTCATGGTTGTGGATCTTTAATGTGCACCTACAACAAGAGAAAAGAATTCCTTTATCCAAGTTACTTATGTCCAGCAAGGCATTCAACTAATTTTAAGATCATTTATATACAAGACTTTCTGCATTCAGAAAGTATCTTCATCCTTACCACCATCACTGGTGATCCAAAGGGATGCAAGGATAATTAAGAATGTAATCCTTGCCTCAAAAGCTAATTGGAACAAAATCCAAAAGCCTAATGGAATAGAGTGATAATCTGAACCTATCATAGTTTTATGATTTTATCCACAATTATCTCCTCAGAGCCTCCAAGACCTAAAGCTACATCTTTTTATAAATGCATCTTCAGTTAGTCACTCCAATATTTAAAATAAGGAAAAGTTTGTTTCAAAAGATCTCCCCATTACTTTCCGTTAAAGCAAATCTGATTTACTTCCCCGCCTCAAGATGGAGTCACTCCAAGACATACATTCTGAAGCAGAGTAAAACTGAAAGAGAAAAAAATTTTATCAACCTATTCACCATTACATGCAACTATCAATAAAAGGAATTTCTTTTAGAAAAAAAAGAAAAGCCTAGATTAGTAGGACAATACTCTTTCATGACAAACACCTAGAGAGGCAAACATCTAGTGAGGTGTTATGCATGGATTTTTTTAAAATTATGGATTTCATATTTCCAACAACCTACAATTCCCCCGAGTATTCCCCAAAATAAAAAATATCAGTTTACAGTTAAAAACAATGCAAAAAACTGAGATATTTGTTCCGTCACACTGAGTACTAAAGAGAATCAGAACTGGTGTTAAAACTTAAAAGAACATGGATCCCAGCTTCAACTTTAACTTTTCTGTTCCAATTTCCAGAATTAATCCAGTTGACATAAGGCTCCACTGGTAAAACAAAAACAGCATGGACTGATCACATTTCTCCCCAAATAATGAGACAATGTTTTCTGATTTGAGAAACCCTAAGATTTTGTCCAATGTACCTGACTTCTTTAAATACATTAAATTTTTCTTTTAATAATATTCCTGCTGCGGGCTTCCCTGGTGGCGCAGTGGTTGAGAATCTGCCTGCTAATGCAGGGGACACGGGTTCGAGCCCTGGCCTGGGAAGATCCCACATGCCGCGGAGCAGCTGGGCCCATGAGCCACAACTACTGAGCCTGCGCGTCTGGAGCCTGTGCTCCACAACAAGGGGGGTCGCGATGGTGAGAGGCCCGCGCACCGCGATGAAGAGTGGCCCCCGCTTGCCACAACTGGAGAGAGCCCTCGCACAGAAACGAAGACCCAACACAGCCAAAAATAAATAAATAAAATAAGTAAATTAAAAAAAAAAAAATATTCCTGCTGCACTCAAAAATGAGTATCTTCTGGGATTTCCCTGGTGGCACAGTGGTTAAGACTCTGCGCTCCCAAAGCAGGTGGCCCAGGTTCGATCCCTGGTCCAGGAACTAGATCCCACATGCGTGCCGCAACTAAGAGTTCGCATGACACAACTAAGGAGCCAGCAAGCCTCAACTAAGGAGCCCGCCTGCCACAACCAAGACCCGACACAACCAAATAAACAATTTTTTTAAAAAATGATTATCTTCTAACTGACCACCATCATTACTAATACTTATCACCAAATTTTGGATAGATGCCCTGGCACCTACTCATTATTTTCTGGTCAAAACAACATGAGTGATAATATATTTGGCAAACTTGAGTGATAATACCTCCACAAACAATGGTAATTATGGATCTGAGAAAAAAGACCTAAGCACTCAACAAATCAATGCAATTAACGAAAAAAGCCAGAAAACCATAAAATAATGAAAAAAGGTTGGCTCAAATTTCTTCTCTAAAATGTACTACTTGGACTATTTAAGGGAAATTAGACTCATTTGTTATCTTTCCAAGGAGCTACTTAATGTTTATAGTACTGATCCTTCTACAATAGTGCTTTAGGTTGTACAAGAATTTCACTGAATTTACCTTGTTAAAAGAAGTGAGCTAGAACTCACACAAATCATTATAGAATACAGAAATTTCTGATTTGACACTATTTGTTACAATTTAAAGTGAGCCTGTAACAGAGGCTTGTCTTATGTAGTATTTTCATGTCTTCTCTAGCTAAAATTCAAAGAATTATAATCTTTTAATCCATTTAATCATTTAAGCCATTCACAATGTAAACTAAATGTGAAGTAGGCAAACTGAAGAAAGGAGTCCTTCACATAAAAGACCTGGAATAGGGACTTCCCTGGTGGTGCAGTGGTTAAGAATCCGCCTGCCAATGCAGGGGATGTGGGTTTGAGCCCTGGTCCAGGAAGATCCCACATGCCACGGAGCAATTAAGCCCATGTGCCACAACTACTGAGCCTGTGAGCCACAACTACTGAAGCCCACAAGCCTAGAGCCCGTGCTCCGCAACAAGAGAAGCCACCGCAATGAGAAGCCCACACACACCGCAACGAGAGAAAGCCCGCGCACAACAACGAAGACCCAACACAGCCATAAATTAATTAATTAATTTTTAAAAAAAAAGACCTGGAATAAATCTGAAGTTATCATCTAAGAACTTATATATACAAAAAGGAAAACCAGTATACAGAAATGATTACAGTACTAGAGCCTGACAGGAGGGCCATAGCTCAAGGCCATTATGGTCTATCCAGGATGTTGTTACGCCACTCTAATCCTTTGGGATCATCAAAACTTAAAACTTGCTTAAGATTTAAAGACAAAAGCTGCTTGGAATTTCTCACTGTTTCTTTGAAAAAGGGCCCCCAAATCGTTCTGTTTTCTAAAGCTCTCATACACATTCACATATATTAAATTTTTAACAGAAAATTTCAGCACAATCTGTTAAACATTAAATTAACCTAGTCTTAAATCGTACCTTTATTAGTGACCCACACATTTCATTACTTCCCCTAACAAATTTCATCATCAAGGAATAGATTTCTGTCCTTTTACATTATGAGCACTAAGTTCTTAACTAGAGAATAATGTGCCAGCCCACAAAATTTCAGGGAAGAGGAGAGAATCAAGTACACAATCTTAGACCCTAAATTAAGAACCCCTGCTTTTAAAGAGAAAGGAGAAACATACCACTCTCCTATCTCGCACTGTCCTACACAAAACAGTAATGAAATATCCCTTACACATATTGGCAGAGCAACATTTTATCATGTCAGTTCCTGACTTAAGTCAAAAGAAATTCCCCAAAAATAAAAATAAACTAAACAAAAACAAATGAGAAGAGGCGGGGTTGCACAACACTGTGAATGTACCAAATGCCACCAAACTGCTCACTCTAAAATGGTTAATTTTATGTTATGTGAATTTCACCTCAAAATATTGCATATGTATGTATTTTTTGGCTGCGTTGAGTCTTCGTTGCTGCACATGGGCTTTCTCCAGTTGTGGCGAGCGGGGGCTACTCTTCGTTGCGGTGCGCGGGCTTCATTAGTTGCAGGACACAGGCTCAGCAGTTGCAGCACATGGGCCCCAGAGTGCGTGGGCTTCAGCAGCTGCAATGCGTGGGGTCAGTAGTTGTGGCGCACGGGCTTAGTTGCTCCGTGGCATGTGGAATCTTCCCACACCAGGGATCAAACCCGTGTCCCCTGCATTGGCAGGCGGATTCTTAACCACTGCACCACCAGGGAAGTCCCTATATATATTTTTTAATGAGACACTTTTTTTTTTTTTTAAATGAGACACTCTTAATCACACACCAGAGATGAATATAGTCAGATTCTCTAAAACATAGGATGGTGAAAACTGTTGTCTGCTTTAGAAGCCAAAGAAAAAGCAGCCAAGATAGAGTTCAAAGAATAAGTCAAGTATTTGCTGAAGAGCCTCAAAAATCAAGTTCCTTCTGGGAGCTGCGGGGGAATTTATTCCTCAGGAGAGTCCCAGGGCAGGGCAAAGCCAAGCCATCATGGAGTTGGAAGTCACACTACCTTTTTACCAGATCAAACTAGAGAAGTCACCGGCTGTTCTGAGGACCTGAGGTATGACCTCAGGACATTGTTAAAAAAAAAAAAATAATGCTGCCAGTCAAAACCACAATCACTCTAACTTCCCTAGCCCAGAGTATGATGTCACTGCATTTCAGAAAAGGTCTCCCTGTACAGGATAATACATCTAGATTTAACATAACCTAGTTTCTACTAAATATAGGTTGTGAAAGTCCCTTCTCAACTATTCCTCCCTCCTTCCGGTGCCCGTAGAGAGAATAAGGCCAGAAAAAAATTAATAGGGTCTTAATTTCAAATGGCTCTCTGGGAAATGGCAGCTAAATTAGAGTTGGTGAGGCCACTAAATCCCCTCTTCGCATAAAGTAGGACTTTACACAGTTGGTGCTGGTAGGGAAAAAGTGAACAGTTGACCAAATTATAAAGCAGAAAGGTCACTTCAGCAATCTTTCATTACAAGGGTGAGAGGTGCTAATCAGATATTTCAATAATGCAAAGACAATGGCATCTTCAGGTATCATTTATTGCATAAGAAATGACAGCAGACCACTCATTACAACAGACACACCTGCAATTTCCATTTAAAAGTGACCACAAAGTAATTTTTTAACATTATCCGGTAAGAAAACTGAAGTTTTACATCCAATTCTTAACTGAAATAAACTCTGGAAAACTTATGCCTGGAAGGAGAGAAAAGAAGGAAGAAAGGAAAATGCGTCCTACCTAATTCGTTCCCTGTTCAGCTTGGTTCGTAATATTTTAAAATACGGGTGTGTTAAAGAAGAAAAAAAAAGATGGAAGAACTGGACTTTCTTGAGTCTCTTAAGCCACAGAATGTTAGCTTCGTATTAACTTTACCACCCAATTTTCAGTGAGGCTATTTGCAGAACACTATACTTTCTGCTTCTTTGGGAGTTTAAAACTATTAAGATACCTGCAAACAGTTCTCATCTTACCACCACGCTTAGTCATCATTGGAATGTGTTACACGTTTTCTTGTACAGCTGCATCTCCTTCATCTGCTGCTTTCTATTATGACTTTGTAAGTGTACCCTGAGGCTAAGCAACAGAATTATACCAGGGAGGTGATTAATAATTTAAATTGTTCCTCACTGAGACCACTTTCTTTGTCATTCTTCCTTTTCTAAGACTTACTGAGTTTTCTTTACTTTCTCTTTTAAACCACATGATTATAACAGTGTTTGGCATTTAAAAAACACTTCTTAAAAGTCAAAGTTTAATGAAGCATTCACACTTTATTCACACCGCTTCATAATGAAGCAGCCAGGTGAGTTAAAAAAAGTCTGCCCCCCAAATGGGCACTGTTTTCAGTGCTCTGAAAACAAAGAGCATGAATCAATTCTTTGGATTCAAAGAATATGGAATAACAGGAAGTTCCAGTTTCTTTACCTCTGTCTTAATCTACAGTCTTTCTCAAACCAGACCGTTCCTTCTAAGACCAGAAAGAAAAATCTCCGGGCTAAGATTTACTCCCACTTGCTTCCCCCTCTCTCACATCGGGTCAATTCTGGAGGTTTCGCTTCCCTTTCTCCAATGTCAGGAATTCCTCTTCTTTCCCCAGGTGGTCAAGATTCTAGGGATATGTTCCTCCATTACGAGGTGAGGCAGAGATGTCTCAACCTCAAATTACAGAAGACGGGCGAGATCTGCCCATCTATGAGCAAAACTTTGGGGGAACCCCTTTCCCCTTCTGGTACCTGGACACATCCCAGCCTCTCAGTGAACGACGCCAAACCGGGTAGAAGGTTCTCCCCTCGGCCTCCAGTCTCTACCGGCCACACCCCTGGCCTCTGGCCCTCCTAACCCCCCACTTCGAACATATCTTTCCCCCAGTGCCCCCCAACTCCCAGCTGCCACCCCGAGGATTCCCTCACCCCGCTCCAGCGGTGGAGTCCCTTTCTCCAACCCTCTTCCTCACAACGGTCACACCCGACGGCTCACTCCATCTTCAACGGTCACGCTCCTAAGATTCCTCTCCTCCGCCCGTCTCCAACCAAGCCTGGCCCCCTTCCCCATGAAAGAGGGACACACCCCAACGTTAGCCGCCCTGAACTCACCGGAG
Source organism: Eschrichtius robustus (assembly GCF_028021215.1). Classification (NCBI taxonomy): domain Eukaryota; kingdom Metazoa; phylum Chordata; class Mammalia; order Artiodactyla; family Eschrichtiidae; genus Eschrichtius; species Eschrichtius robustus. Next base: position 46,107,296 of record NC_090843.1, read on the forward strand.
GCAAGGGCAGGGGTGGCAGCAGCGGCCAGAGAGCACGGCCCGAGCGGTGTTGTAATGGTTTCCTGCACGTCACGACTCCTTCTCCAGGTCTAAGCCACTGCGCAAAACCCACTTTGCCAGGGACAAAGATGGTGGACAGGAAACTCTGACGTCAGACAGCCTCGCCGTGTGACGTCATCCAGGCGCGCGGGAGAACCAGAAAGGCGGTCATCTCTGCCGCCTTGGAGACGGAAAAATTTGGCGCAGTCGGGAAGCGACCTGAGGTCCGGGCCTCCGAGGAAGTTCACTGACTATCGGAATGGATCTATTAAACAAGCTGACATTCCCTGGATTTGTTTCCTCGCACAAGAGTTCTCTAAAAACTTACACATAGGGATAGTGAAACACCCTGTTTTCTTAAAAAAACAACAACAAAAAACCCCAGCTAATTTCCCTGGCCAGTTCAGGAATGTGGACAATGGTGATCCAGCCCAAGACCATACAAGGGTGTGGGACTGGAGGAGAGTGGTACAAGGAAAAGAGGTTGACATGGCCTCAGATCTGAGTTTGAATCCATCTGAGATCGAATCCCTGTCCTGAATGTGATTAGGAAAGTTACTTAACGTCTCCTCAGCCTTAGTCTTACTTGTGAAATAAAGCCAGTGATATAACTCTCTCCAGCTTGTGAAGCTTAAAGTAGGTAAGGCGCCCAGCATGTAATAGGCGTGCTTACACAAAAGTAAGTTCCTTTCAGAAACCAAGACCTAGGTATCTCTGTACCTTCCCCTCAAAATGAAAACTTCCCACCTAAAACTGCTCTAAGTAATAATAAAGTCTTTAACCAAAAAAGAAGAAGAGGAGGAATGTGAAGAATGAGAGCCTGAGGCAGAAGTTGGGAAACCAAAGTGCAAAGGGGACTGAGAAGTAGAGAGGTAGAAGAAAAGGCAGGTGGTCATAATCATTTAGGACGTTTTTAGAGTTCTATGAAAGTATAGGAACTATATACTATATCTCTGAGGCCTAGCCGCCCCCTCCCCAAAATTTGTTGAAGGGATAAATGTATGAGTGAGTGGTCAACAATAACAGTTGCTATAGAGAAAAGGAGGAAGGGCCGAAAAGTGTACAAGGATTTAGCAGCACAAAGGTCTTTGATGTCATTGCTGAGACCATCAGCAGAGATAATGAAGGCAAAAGCCATGCTACGGAAGTCTGAAGATAAATGGGAGGTAAGGAAATGAAAACAGATAACTCCATAAGAAAGTATGGCTGAAAGAGAAGAGATATAGGATGGTATCTGAGGGAGAAAGTAACAAGCATTTTTTTTTTTTAAGTTCTATACTCATACATTTTCTTTACACTATCCCTTTAGCAATACCATGGGTTCAATCATTTTTCCTACCCATATGACTCCAAAATATCTATTTCTAGCCTTGACCTAGTCCCCAAATTTCACCACCAAATTGCTAACCACACTGATGGGTAAGTCTGCACATATGGCCCACCCAAATTAAGCAAATCATAAGAGTATGGGGGGGCTGTTTAAAAAATGTGGTTCCAGGTACAACTCACAGAAGACAGAGGTGGATTTTGTAAAGAGATGCCACCAGAAAAATCTTTGATTCCTACCTCTCCCCAGTTCAAAAACTTTCAACAGCTCCTCGTTTCCTAATTTGTACAGAACCTATCCTTCTCCCAGTTTTCCCCATTTCTTTGCTCTTTAGTTTTCTCTCTATAAAATGGAAGAAATACTAATATCCAATCATAATATTATTACAAGGATGAAATGAATTCATGTATGTAAAGCACTTAGAACTATGCCTGCACATAGTATGGACTATGTAAATATTTGCTATGATTGCAATTATTTGAACAAATTACACTGCCAGAAATTACTAGCCAGAAATCTGGGGGTCATTCTTGATTTCTCTCTCTCTTAACTGCCACATTCATTCCATCTCCAAGTTGTCAACCCTACCTTCAAAATATATTTCAAATTCATCCAATCCCTTCTATTCACCTCATTATTCCAAGCCACCATCGCCTCTTGCCTGAACTACTAGAAACCTCAACTCTCCTCCCAACCATTATTCATACAGCAGCCAGATTTTTGTTTAACTTTTTTTTGAAGTATAAATGAACACTCCAAAAAGTGCACACCAAAAATATAAAGCTTGATGAATTTTCACAAAGTAAATGTAACCACATAACCATTACGGGGTCATCTTAAAAATATAAACCTGGTCATGACTCTAGTGTATAAATCCTTCAATGACCTCCCATTATACTTTGACTAAAATCCAGTTTCCTTCCCATGGCCTATGAGTGGTTTGGCTCCTGTCTACCTCTCTTAACATCATTTTATCCTTTTCAGTCACTCCTCATTTCCTCTTCATCTCACCTCTTGCTAGCTTTTGCAGCTCTCAAATACGCCAAGCTCTTTCCCATCCTAGGGCCTTCACAACTACCGCTCCTCCTACCTAATATTCGTTTTCCCCAACTCCACACAGGGCTGGCTGGCTCATAATTTAGGCCTCATTTTAACTGTAATCTCATAAAGGCACTCCCTGATTACCCAGTCTAAAAGGTTCTTCTCTCCCAGGCCCCACTGCCACCCCCATCATAGCCCTCTTATTCCATTTGTAAATTATATATTAGTTTCTTTACTTGTTTATTATCTCTCTCCCCAACTAGACTGTAAATTCCATGAGGGCAGATACCAAGTCTGTTTTTATTACTACTGTCTACCCAGCACCTAGCATAACGCTTGGCGCACAGGATGTATTCAGTATTTACGGAATAAATGAATGAATGTCCATAGGCAAAGTACTAAAATTAGCATTTAAGAGTCTCCATAATCTATATTATGGTCAACAGTATAGACTATGTATTATTGGTCTATTTTCCTCTCTATATTTAAAGCAAACAATTTCCTCCTCAAATACAATCCATGCTGCTCCCTTAGCCTGGAAAACCCTGTCACCATGACTGTGACTTTCCCCAAATGTACTCATCTTTTGAGGTCCACCTAATCCACAAAACTTTCTCAGTGGACATCTGGTCCTGATATAAGATGCAGGAGATACCAGGTTACATCGCTGTATTAGAAAGCCAACTGGCAGAAAGAAGTTGAGATAAAACGTGAGGTTAGAAACGATCTTCCCTTTGGTTACAAAGGCCAATATAGCTTCTGTTTAAGCTAGTTTGAACAGCCTCATTTCTCCCAGCTGTTACTGCCTCTTCCTCTAAACTCACCATATTAACCTATCTGATGGCTCTTAACACCTTTTAACATAAGTGCAATCAATTTTTGTCTTATTCATTACACCACAAACCTGGGAGTGGGATTTGTGATGAGGTGTTTATTACTTATTGGCTGTAATAATTGACATTGTTATTTTTGACTGCCTTTTTTCTCACATAACAACATCAGTTTACTTTTGGAATATTCTCAAAGGACTATTAAGGTGTCTTGCACTCTTCTGGCTAAGAGTGAAACAGGGAGTGGAGATGAAATCTGAACCAAGGTCAGTCAATAGGGATCTGAATCATAAGCACAGTGACAGAAATTTGTTGAAGCTCATTCATTGCAACAACGATGCCTGTATGAGACTTTGCTAATTCTTGCTAGAAACATCCAGTAGGACTGTGTAATTCCTGTTCCCTCAGAGCTGGTTTTCCTTATTTTGTTAGCTACTCCATATTCTTCTAATAAATTTTTTAGTTTAAATTAGCCTGTTTTCTGTTGCTTGTAACCAAAGAACCCTAACTGATAACAATGTTTAACTTCCCACTCGTCTTAGGTGATGCTATTTCTCAACTTTGTCTTTTTGCTGTTCACTTAAGAAAAGCCTCTCTGTAAGAGCTACCACTGACCAAGAATCTAAAGCTAGGTGTTTTATATAGATACGTTATCTCTACTCCTTAAAACTCTGTAAGGTAAAATCTTTCATCAATGTGACTTTCTCCAGCAGGTATCCAATCAGACTATAAAACACTTTTTTTTTTTTTTTTTTTTGGCCACGCTGCATGCAGGATCTTAGTTCCCCTGGCCAGGGATCCAACCCATGAATCCCGCAGTGGAAGCACAGAGTCCTAACCACTGGACAGCCAGGGAATTCCCTGAAACACTTTTTGGAACCACAATTAAGGTTAATTTGCAAGATTTTATTTCTCCTATTGAAACAACTAAACCCAAACCTTGTTCGAGCGTTCTCATTATGTGAAACAATTAACTATCTTTATACCATAACGTCCTCTACGGTGTAAAGCAAGCAAATAATACCTTCTATTTCTAGCTATTTAGCCCAGGGGTTGAGGGGAGAGGTTGGAGAGAGAGGAGATGAACTTTAACTATTATCCAAATTCAGTAAACCTGCAGCTACTCAAGGCAATTGCATACGATGTAAAAGCAGTTTGCAAAAGGTCAGGTTAATTACATTAACTTTGGTATACAATGAAAAGTACCTTCTCTGCCAAGCCTCCCCAATTCATGCTAGTTAGAATTCAATAGCATCACTCCGTTTTAGCACTGTATTCATATCGCTAATGTGACGCATCCTACCGTGTTCGAGGGTGGGAACCATTTTCATTTACTGTAGCCAGTGCCTAGAGTTCTGCTTGAACGTAACCTTACCTAGAAGACAAGCTACCAGCTTGAACGAAAAATAATCGTCCCAAGTTCTGAACAACAGCAGGAAATGTGGTTTTTTTTTAATAATTGGCAGCCATAACGCTAAGGCTTCCATCTCGGCTATGTCGCTTCAAATCCTTCCCGAAGGCGGCAAAAATAGTGAGCCACCACCCCCGCCGCAAGCAAAGTGAGCCTTCCATCTCCACATTCCCTTGGGTCCCTCGCCTCTATCTCTATCGCCCCAGGGAACAAAGGCCTCAGCAACAGGCCGAGCTCTGGCTCCAGGCGCCAGACGTCAGTGCGGCGACCCAACACCTTGCCAAAAAGACTCTGTAGAGAGATATCAGAGCTGTGGCCTTCCAACAAGACAGCGATGCAAAACCAGCTAAGAAAAGTAAAACCAACCAGCGGAAAACTCCTCTCCAACCGAGCCCGCTAGAGCCTTCTTTACTTTCAGCTGGGGGCGGAAGCGGAAGTCCCTGTGAGATCATAGAGTTCTCTAGTTCCGGTCGCGGAGCCGCGTTCGGGGCTAGAGCGCCTCTCCACGGCCACCGGTTTCCAAGCGGCTTCTATTTCCGGTTGCGGCTTCTGACATAAAGCCGAGACCTCCTTTCAAACGCGGCGTCGCGGGTTCTTCGCGCCTCGCCTGGGGCCAGCGCGCAAGGACTGGCGTGGGCGGGGGGATTGCACAGCCCACAGCTGAGCCAGGCCGTTGGGGCCGGCCTGCACTGGCACCTTCGATCCCTCAGAGCCGCCTGGCTTTTGAGCCCTCCCGATTGAGAGTCCGTGATTGGCCGCCTCCAGGACTGCCGCTCGAGAGGCCAGCGCTCCTTCGCCGTACCTGTCCCCCCATAGTCACGCTCTTCCCTGTGAGGTGCAGCATTAATCAACTCACCTCTCCCACACACTACTTCTCTAACGTGGGTGTCCGCGTTAACTTCGTTCTTCACCTTCACTTGAGACCCCTCCCCTCTGCCTCCGGAAGAGGTCTTTTCTGCCCAGTTCCTGTAAAATAGCACCCATCTGGCACCCCCCGAAAGTTCATGCTTACTAGAGAGTTTGTGGGCAAAGTAAAACCCAGTGCACACACGAAACTATGGCTGAGCACGGGGCTCACATCACAACTGCTTCTGCCGTGGATGACCGGCCATCCATCTTTGAGGTGGTAGCACAGGACAGTTTAATGACAGCAGTGAGACCTGCTCTTCAGCATGTGGTCAAGGTAAGGATTTAATTCTCTGAAAAGTTTTAGGAACGTTCGGGTAAAAACCAAGCCAATAATCTGAATTTATTTGTTGGCCTAAGTTTTGAAATAACCAATTAGCATATAATTCACATCACATGATTTAATGGTTATGGAATCTCTTGTTATGTGTACTAAATACCCAGCACTTCAGGGAGGTTAAGGTAGACCCAGAAAGAAAAGTGTGGAAATTCAGAGGGAAAAAAAGGAAATATAAATACAAGGCATAGTAGCTGTGTAATGGAATGAATTTCATTCATTTCTTTTGCTTTAGGTTCTTGCCGAATCAAATCCTGCCCGCTATGGCTTCTTGTGGAGCTGGTTTGATGAAATCTTCACCCTTTTAGATCTTCTGCTCCAGCAACATTATCTGTCTAAAACCAGCGCCTCGTTTTCTGAAAACTTTTATGGCTTAAAGAGGATCGTAATGGGAGACACACACAAGCTTCAGAGATTGGCCAGTGCTGGTCTCCCAAAGAAGCAGCTTTGGAAGTCAGTTATGTTCCTGGTTCTTCTTCCCTATCTGAAAGTGAAGCTGGAGAAGCTGATTTCTAGCCTGAGAGAAGAGGATGAATATTCCATCCATCCCCCTACCTCCCGCTGGAAACGATTTTACAGAGCCTTGCTGGCAGCCTACCCATTTGTTAACATGGCCTGGGAAGGCTGGTTTCTTGTACAGCAGCTTCGATACATCCTAGGAAAGGCTCAGCATCACTCACCACTGCTGAGTCTGGCTGGGGTTCGGCTAGGTCGACTTACAGTTCAGGATATACAAGCTCTGGAGCACAGACCAACTGAAGCCAGCATGATGCAGCAACCAGCTGGGAGGTAAGGCCTTAACATTTCCCCAACATATTTGATTAATAAATCCTAAAATCTTATCCCAATTTTATGAAATTTACCTCCCTCAGTCCACTTCGGGGTATTTCATAAAATCATCAAAAAACTCTTGTGTCCATAAAACAAGGATTGCCATCCCGGTAACCTTCCTTATCATACTGGCTACATTTTTGCGCACACTTGCTATGTACCAGGCCCTGTGCTAGGTGTTTATGTATATTATCTCAATCCTCATCACAGCTCAATGAAATAAATGCATTAGCACCATTTAACAGTTGAGGAAACTAAGTTCTAACAGTTGAGTACCTTGCCAAGGCCACACAGCTAACAGGCGGCGGAGCTGAGATTCAAGCCAGATCAGTACAATTCTAAAGACTGCTCTTAACCATGGTGCTATCTCATTCCTAGTGTCTGTGTTCTCTGACAAGTTCAAATATATTCCACAGTACTGCTGAGTTGTTTTTTAAGTGAGTTATTTCTTTTTCTGGATATACTATCTTCCACCCCCATAAAAGGTCTATATAATCAATGGCTCATTAATTTCTTTCTCAAAACACAAAACAAAACCCTAGTCATTAAAAACAAAGCTTAGCTCCTAGAACTCCTAAAATACGGTAAGTCAGAAAGAGGGAATTATTTCGAATAGACACTTAAAGAGAAAACGCCAGTCCAGCAACTATTCAATCCCCAAGCTGAATCAACGATTCTAATGAAAAGTGTAAGAATTACATGCATATTAGTCGTTCTGTGATTGTACCTAAATAAGCAGTTTCTCCTTTTGCCTCCTTGTTCTGTTCTCCAAACAGCGCTGGCGAGAAGATAAAGTCAGCTCTGAAGCAAGCTGTGGGAGGTGCCGCCTCATGCCTCTCTACTGGCCTTTCGGTGGGTGTATTCTTCCTGCAGTTCCTTGAGTGGTGGTATTCATCCGGAAACCAAGAAACCATCAAGTCATTGACTGCCCTGCCTACTCCACCACCACCCGTACATCTAGACTACAATTCTGATTCTCCCCTGTTGCCCCAAATGAAGACTGTGTGCCCACTGTGTCGTAAAAACCGGGTGAACGACACCGTTCTCGCCACCTCTGGCTATGTGTTTTGTTACCGCTGTGTGTTTAATTACGTGAGGAGTCACCGAGCTTGTCCCATCACAGGTTATCCAACACAAGTACAGCATCTGATTAAACTGTACTCCCCTGAGAGCTGAAAGGGATTAGCACCTTATCTCACAACGAAATGACTGCGCTATAAGGCCAGAGGGCTGGTTTTCCGCATGGTAAATAGCATTGTTTGATACTTCTCATCCTCAATTAATAATTGTATGAACTTTAAACAGCCACATGGATTTCTTTAAAAGGATATACTCGTTGATCTTAACCTTTTAGCTTGCTCCCTAGACACCTCTACTTAGAGTTGACCAAGCTGGTCAGAGTGAGAGAATCAGGACTGGCAGGGGATTGAGGGTCAGCATAGAGAAGGGGATCAAAGAGGGTACTCGGCACAGAAGCTTTTCCTGTCCCCTTCCTTAAAGGACAAGAGGTATAGAAGCTCTCAGGAGAAACCCAAGTTAGACCTCGTAGAGTGGGTAGTGAAGGGGAAGCAGGCCTTTTGAGAAAGGAAAGCCTTTATCTGCCTATGAGGAATAGGTTTTATCGGTTTACAAACAGTATGAAATATGGACCTGCTTTTTGTTTTTTTAATTTATTTTTTTAATACAGCAGGTTCTTATTAATTATCGCTTTTATACACATCACTGTACACATGTCAATCCCAATCTCCCAATTCATCCCACCACCACCACCCCCCGCCCCCCCCACGGACATGCTTTTTATAGAAATACTTACAAACACTTTCTCCTTCCATATGCTGGGACTCATTTGTTAAGTAACATTTGCTACAGTTTATCACCTTTTAAAGATCCCTTTGTGAACCACACATATCTTCCTTGGGAAACTGGTTAAAGGAAAATAGGGGTTGAATGTATATACAGAATAGTCTGAAGACTTCAGTGTGAAAGCAAAGCTATTAATGAAAAGATGAAGTAAAATACTGCCCTAACTATGACTGTGTAAAGACAGGATCTTTTCATAAGCTCTTTCTGCTTGCTGTTAAGAGTTTGCTAAGCTGACATGAATTATTCTGGCTATTACTAAAGTTTCTATGAAACGCTTAAGTAAATTTTAAGAATAAATGTTTTTTGGCAAAGAGCTGTTCCATGTCATGATTATGTGGAAACTGAAAGATTAGTCGAGGTATTTAGAGTAAATTTTTCATTCAGGCCACCTTTGACTTTTTGAGGCATTCTGTATTAACATTTTACTTTTTTTTGCTAATCCAATATTGGAGAGAAATCCTCTCCTCCAACAGCAAGAATTCAGTCTTGAGTGAAATACCTTATTTCTCAAGTGAAATACTGCACAAACACTTAAGTTGCCACTGGATTGGCAGGTTGGTGAAAACATACGGGTTAAAAAAAAAAAATCATTACTAGAAGAGGAAGGATGGAAATGATTTTTAAGTGCCTCTGCTGAGACAGGTGTCCAATACAACTCATTTTAGCAATTCAAAGCACATTTTCTGATAGCACTAAGATAACAGAACTAAATTTTGAAATAGAATATCCTATAGATTTTAAAATATTAACACTTTTATATACCATGAGAAGAGTATAATGGATATTTGCAAAAATTCTTATTAAACCACAAGGTTTTACCAGAACAAATACCATAGTTAAGTAAACTTTTTTTTAATTTTTAAATTTTTTAATTTGTTTCAAAGTTAAACCCAAGACACACTGACTTCACAGGAAATCCAATGAGAAATGTTTTTCTAGGCTGAACACCTGTTTCCCCTTAGTCTCCCCCCAAAAAAACATGTACATGTTAATTACTTTCATTTTACAATCACTGCTAAATAAACATTTTTAATATAGTAATAAGTCAATAAGGGAACCGAACCAGATTCAGGATTGAAATAATGCAGTTTTCCATGAAGATATCAAAGCCATATTTTTCACCTCAACCTACAAAGAAAAACAGGAAAATATCAGTAATTCAAAAGAATATTAAACACTCTTACACATAATAAAACCAGTATCCAAATAGGCTAGAACATACCAATGTGGAAAAACCACAACCAGAATCAGCTCAGAGAGAAGATTAAGGGGTCATACCCTGGTCAAAGCCAACACTGAAGCAATGGCAATACCAGGTCAGACTATACTTCACTCATCATTGCATCATTGCTTTTCACCTCCTTGTATTATCTAAGAGCAGCCCAACACCCTATTTTCACATCCAAGAAAACTTAGGTTTACCCGTGAGAAAAAAAGACTTCTTTTTAGATAAGTTGCAACCGTGGGCTTTCAATATTTGATCTTCCACTATGCACCTCAAGCAAGTCTGCTGTACAAAAACGCAAACTTGAACAAGTTTTGTTTTGGAGGTGCTTTTTTAAAATTTTTGTAATACAGAGTAGAGTGGAGAAGCATTTACAGTTCAAAAACATTTCTTGTTTTAGTGAGTCCAAACACCATGCATGATAAAATCTCAGGGATGTCTGTGAAGGGATTTATAATCTAGTTCTAAAGCAAAATCTTTAGAAAAGATTTTCTCCTAAAATCCTTTATAAAGTAAACTCCAGTTCATTTAACATACAATTTGATTTACAATTCTGCTGCCAACAAAGATGAAAAGTATAGTCATAAAACTTTTATACAAGAGTCTGCTAAAGAGTCCAAGACCCAGGGAGGCGAGGATTTGACAAAGGTCCATAGCAAAATAACAGCAATGCTGGAAAGAGAAACTGAGGTCTGATTACCAGATTTATATTTTTCCACTACCAGCTAAATACAAGGTTTAATTTCATTTTTCTCCAGGCCATGGGCAAGATAAAGGAAACAATGCAAAGCCTGGGTAATTCACAACATGGATGATTAATTTCTGAATGAGAAAGCTGTTTGCATTTTATTTATTCTAAATGACACCTTCTCGTGGTTTACTGTCGCTGACATGCTATGCTAAAGTACTAGGATCACAAACAATGTCAACCTCTCCAGCTTTTCAGCATTGTGTTTTCAGTATCTAAATAACAATTCTGGAGACACAACATGCCTCCTTCAGCCATTTATAAATGTCAATAGATTGATACTCCATAGTTAAAAACGTACAGCTATGGTCTGTGTTCTCCATTCAGCAACTGAATTCTACACAGAGGGAAACTAGTAAAGTGCCTGTTTAGAGGCTCAAGCCTTTATCTCATCAACCTCCGCAGAAGTAAGTACACGTTACAAAAAGCAAACAGGCTAAGAGAACTTAAATAACCCTGTCTAAAGCATGAAACTTGTGAGCAGAGCTCCAAGTGTGCTCCAGCCACACACAGAGGGCACACTTTCCTAGTTCTCTTCCTCAGTATGCTTTCCTCTGTCTGGAGCGCCTTCCCTACCCCTTTCAATCTGGAGAAAGTCTGTAGTTCTAAAACCTTGTTCAAACGTCACCTTCTCTGTTAAGCGGTCCCTAACTCCCTCAGTCATCTCCTCCTCTGACTCCCACAGCACTTTTTCCCATCACAGTACGCATCACACGCCAGTTATTCACCCATTCACGTCCCCCACCTCCCGTCTCTCCCACCAGCCCCATTACACAGAGCTCCTAAAGAACCAGAACTTCCTTTTACTGGCCTTCGCATCCATTACACTCAGAATGATGCCTGGGACACAGAAGGCGGCTCAGTAAGCGAGAGTTTAATTCAGTCAGTGAACGACCCTCCCTACTAAACCCTAAGCGCCTGGATTATACAAGCATCAGCACAGTTTATAAAGCCGACTTACCTCCAACATTTCACGTAGGTTAAGGACGTCCCTCAAGCATCTCTAAGCCCTCCGTCCTCCAGCTTCAAACTCATGGCATTCTGCATGGCGCCCTGCGCAGGACCACCAATACTTATACACGGTGTATCCTCAAAACGATAATAATAACAACAATAACAATACTACTGCTGATAATAATAATAATAATAATAATAATAATAATAATAATAATAATAAAGTCCAAACCCCACCAACTTCAGGAAAGACTGAGACGCCATCCTTCCGGGGAAACACAAGGCCGGATCCAGGGCTCAAACCGAAGCCTCAGGCAGGGGTCCGCAGCCCGCTTTCCCAAGCCCCCAAAACTCTTACGCCCTAGACTCTTAGGAGGCCTGCCCAGGCCTGCAGAGGCTGCCCGCAGCCCACCCGCCGCCGTTCAGTCCCAGAGGTACCGGCTTGGGGCTTCCCACACCGCTCCACCTCGCTACCCCGCCGGCTGCCGCAGCAGCCCGATCCGGGCAACCAATCCCGCGACTGCCAGTGGACCACGTGGGCCGCAGCCCTGAGCCTCGGCTGGTGCGAGGAGCAGCCAATTGGAGGGCGAGGCGAACGCCGGGGTTGAGGGGGTGGGGGTGGAGCGGGCCAGAAGGCGCAGGCGCCTTTGCCGTCTCTTCTTGGCGTGGCGGGCTGCAGCCTCAAAGTTAAAAGCTAGACCCTGAGTAGTCCCCGCCCTCCCTCCAATTCCCTGATCTCCGACCTTGGGGAGACTGTCATCCGGAGTGGTTTTGCTGGTGCCTTGTTTCACAACTGGGGAAGGGCATCTGAGGCGGGCTGTACAGGGTGTGTGTGCCCTGGCTTTCCAGGAAGAACTATCGATTCAGACAGTGTTCCGACAGTACCGTGCTTGCGCCGAATTCCCGCCTGGGGGCTAGGGGTTGAGGTGGACTTCGATGAATGTGCCCCTCTCTCCCCGTCCAGGAGAAACTCATTGGCTGGTCAGGGGCTTGGACGCTTCCTGAATAAGCAAGAGGTGCCACTAAATATCAAAGAACTGCGAAAGAGAGCAAGAAGGACTTCCTGGGAGAGGTGGCATTTGATCTGGGTCTTGAAAGATGCGTTGGATTTGAGAATTAGGAGATTCTGGGAGAAAATAATTTAACTCCCGAATTAAATGAGAAAGCATAGGGGAGCTTACCAAATTTAGGTAAAGTTGAAACTGGTGTAGTGTTTTACAAAATTCAGTGAGTTGGAAATACCAGGAGGAAACTTAACAACATAGATGTCCCCCAGCATCAAAACTAAACGACAAACTCCCACAATCCAGACTTACAGAATCATTAAGTTTGAATCTGGAGTTGGAACCCAGGCGTGTATATTTTTAATAAGTACCCCAGGGGAGATTCTGATTCACACCAAAGTTTGAGGACCAGTGTTAGCATAAAGAAAGGGGGTGATAAGAGATTTGAAAGACAGGGCAAGACTTTGTTAAAGATAGTGGCTTGCTGGCTGTGTAGTTTAGACTACTCTGGAGAAAGTGGGAGATGTAAAGATTTCAGAGTCTGAGGAGATGGGTGATCAGAGCTGAAAACTCAATATGCAACTGTGTTTTTAAATAGATTGAAGGAAGGCAGAGTGAAAGAAGGGGAAGCTATTGCCAAGTGATTGCAATGGTCCAGGTGAGAGCTAGTAAGAAATAGAGAGGTGGCATATGAAGGACAGCAGGAGGAATGTGATGAGTGTCAGATAGGGATGGGGAGAAAGATATGAGGAAATAAATGGAGAAAAATGGAATGTCCTCTGTACCAGACCTATGAAGGACCTCCATTGTACTTTAAGGATAGACTTTAGACAGTGAAGAGAATGGGCCTTTGCAAGTGCTGTTTCCTCTGCCTGGTTTTCCCCTTCCTTCTCCAACGCCCTTTCTCAACCTGGTGCATTCTTTTTTTTTTAAGGTAAGTTTTTTTGCTTGTCTTTATGGAAATGAGGTTAGTCCTTTTTTTATGTTTTTTATTTATTTTATTTTATTCTTGGCGTTGCCGTGCGCGGACTTTCTAGTTGCGGTGAGTGGGGGCTACTCTTTGCTGTGGTGTGCAGGCTTCTCATTGCGGTGGCTCCTCTTGTGGAGCACGGGCTCTAGGCGCACAGCCTTCAGTAGTTGCAGCACGCGGGCTCAATAGTTGTGGCTCGCAGGCTCTAGAGCACAGGCTCAGTAGTTGTGGCGCACGGGCTTAGTTGCTCCGCAGCATGTGGGATCTTCCCGGACCAGGGCTCGAACCCATGTCCCCTCCATTGGCAGGCGTATTCTTAACCACCGCACCACTAAGGAAGCCCTCAACCTGGTGCATTACTTGCAGGTTTCAGCTCACATACCATCTCATTTATGAACTCTTATCTTGTTCTCACAAGCATAGTCACTGTCACTCCTTAGAACACCCCAAGCACACTGTTCATATGTTTCCAGCTCTCTAGAATGGCAGTAGAGTGTAGTGGTCATGCATATGGACTATAGTATTTGCAAGCACCCTCTTTGCTCATCTTTCACATTATCCTTCCTTCTCCTGATTTGGTCCCTAATAGTGCATTAAAGAATAAGAAGGAGAAAACAATACAGTTCCTAGTTCTTCTGCCCAAAAAATGTCCTTCCTGTTGATTGGGAAGGAAAAAGGAGGTACTTAGGTAGATTTCAGATTTTGAAGACTCCAAAGCAATCCAGAATCCCAAACTTGAAAGGCAGTGGAAGGAGTAGGAGTATTTGTATTAAACAGACCTGGCTTTGCATGCCAGCTCTTCCACTTAACTGGCCATGTAATCTCAGGTTCCGTATCATGTGCCACACTCCCAGCTTGGTCCCTTGTGCCCAAATGCATATGTCCAGTAAATGACAGTCCTTTTTATCTTTCTAAAAGTAAGTAATATCAGAAGGATTTCAGTGTGAGAGTGAAGCTGAGTATTAAGGTAGATAGTAGAACTAAAAGTGAGACTGGGGACTTCCCTGGCGGTCCAGTGGTTGAGACTCTGTGCTTCCACTGCAGGGGGCGCGGGTTCGATCCCTGGTTGGGGAACTAGGATCCCAAATGCCCAAGGCACGGCCAAGAAATAAGAAAATAATAATAATAATAATAATAAATTTAAAAATTAAATGAAATAAAAGTGAGACTGAACTTGGAAATGACATGAGTGAAAAAGGGTTAAAGTTGAAGCTGAGAGCAGACCTTTGCAGTTTACTATGTTGCTGTGCTGATTATTCGTCATAGTATGTATTCTGCCTCCTATCTTGGAAATAACTTTTGAGCCAGACAGGTACAAAGTGTCATGCCAACAAAGCAGAACTTCAGTAGTTCTGAAGGAACTAGTAACCTCAGTTAAAAAAAAAAAACCCGAGGGGGTATTCAGAAACCTATTTCAGAATGCCATTTCATCATAAGCAAATTGGAGTAGAAACAGAGTTGTTTGATGGTTTGACTTATGGGGAGAGAAGTATGTTAGTTTCCTGTGGCTGCAGTAACAAATTGCCACAACCTTGGCTGTTTAAAACAATAAAATTTTATTCTCTCACAGCCAGAAGTTTGACATACAAGGGCAGGAATCAAGGTGTCAGCAGGGGCTGTGCTCCCCTCAGACGCTCTAGGGGAGAATCCATTTTGTGCCTCTTCCAGCTTCCTGTGCCTGCCGGCATTCCCTCACTTGTGGCCACATTACTCCAATCTCTGCCTCTGTGGTCACATTGCCCCCTCCTCTTTTGTAGGTATCAAATCTGTCTCTACCTCATTTTTTTTTTTTTAAGATTTTTTTTTTTTGATGTGGACCATTTTTTCAAGTCTTTATTGAATTTGTTACCATACTGCTTCTGTTTTATGTTTTTGGTTTTTTGGCCGCGAGGCATGTGGGATCTTAGCTCCCTGACCAGGGATCAAACCCGCACCCCCTGCATTGGAAGGCGAAGTCTTAACCACTGGACCGCCAGGGAAGTCCCTCTACTGAATTCTTATGAGAACACTTGTGATTGGATTTAGGGCCCACATGGATAATCCAGAGTAATTTCCTCATCTCAACATCCTTTCTTAATCACATCTGCAAAGACCCTTTTGCCTTGTAAGTTAACATTTATAGGTTCATCATCATCATCATCATCATCAGTAATTGGTGGCCAATATTCACTTGTTCCAGTTTAACCAGCATCCCCAAAAGAGATAACTGTCTCTTACCTGTTTATTTTTTTTCACTTAATTGTTTTTTTAAATTACGCAAACAATTGATGTTCATTGTAGACCATTTAGAAAATACAGAAAAGTTAAAGAAAAAAAGGAAAGGAAAAGAAATTCAATGAAAAATCATCTGTAATCCTCTCACCCAGGGGTAGCCAAACCTTCACCAAAGAGTATTTTTCTAGGCTGGGTCTTGTGTCCAACAAAGAGGAAAAGTAGGAAAAAGAGAATAAAAGTAAATAGAATAGAACAAACGATTTGGAAGGTGATAGAATAGGTTAATATTGTTCATAATAGAGAGGTACAGGACAGCTTAATTTAAAATAAATGTAGAGCTTTGAAATGAAATTAACCGGGACAGGAGATGCTTGTATGATGTATAGAAATAACACTCAGCCCTTTAGAGGAGGGACGTTTTAGCTTTGGCCCCTCACTTGAAAAGCCCTGAATTTTCCCACTAATACTTCATTCTCTCGAGGTCAGACCCTGGCCTGCCAATCTGCCCTGTCATAGGCTTTTTTTGAGTCCTTATCAGCCTTCCTCAGGGGTCAATGTTATGAAGACTAGGGGAGTCTGGCAGAGTTCCTGCTCCTCCCAGGCTGATATCAAAGGGCAACAGGGGCTGTGACAGAAGGCAAACATTCAGACCAAAGCCAGATGTGGAACTGAAGCAACAAGAGGAAAAGCAAGAGCATCAGGTAAAAAAAAAACAAAACAATTTTTTAAAAAAATCTCATTCCTCTCAGTTTATGTCTGAGAGCATGAAGAGCTTAGTAAAATCATAGCTCAGGAGAAACTTGTAAAGGAGAATGAGTGAGAAATTTGGGGAAATGTGGAGCAGATGTTCATATGGAGCTAGACTCTCAGAAAACTTTGTATCTATCATGGTTGTTATCAGCAACCAAGTAACATCAATGAGACTTGGGAGTCATGAGAGTATAGTTCTGCTAGTTCAAAAGCAATTAGATTCGTTAGTGAGCCCCAGCAGGTGGAAGTTATAGGGAGACAAATTATACCTGAAAATAAGGAAGCTATTTCTAACAGAGCTGTCAGAAAATAGACGGGGACTAATTTGAGAGATGATGAGTTCGTTGTTATCGGAGGTGTTCAAGCAGTTGCTGGAAAGCAATTTGTTCAGAGTTGCAAGTATTATAGAGCAGCGGTCCCCAACATTTTTGGCACCAGGGACCGGTTTCGTGGAAGACAATTTTTCCACAGACTGGGGAGGGGGGAGGGGGGAGGGGGGATGGTTCGGGCGGTAATGCGAGTGATGGGGAGCTATAGGGAGCGGCAGATGAAGCTTCCCTCGCTCGCCGCTCACCTCCTGCTGTGCAGTCCTGTTCCTAACAGGCCGCAGCCCAGGGGGTTGGGGACCCCTGTTACAGAGGGTATTTAAGATAGATGGTTGGACCAGATCTTTCAAGTCCCTTCCAACACTTCTGTGATTCTATGATATAATAGAATCTTATCAGAAATTTCTCTAAGAGCCAAACATTTACATTTGCCTATAGGAGATGCTCACCTATGAAAAAACAATTCATCAGGTTGATTTTGGTTTGCCTGGAGGAAGTGAGAAGGCAACCAAGGCAAACTAACAGCAGAGGAGAGGACCCATCCTGCTGGATGCCTGCTTTTTTTCCCTCCTGGTGGATATAAACAACACCCACATGGCCTCTGCTTAGCAGAGATCACACAGAAAAAAAATGGGTTCCCTTCTTCTAGAGGAAGAATTTTGGTTTGGGTTAGTAAATATTTTATTTTGCAGTTAACAAAGACTAAGGGGGCCGTCTCTGAACCATCTGCTTCCAGGGTGCTAACTTCAATTTAGGTGGCTGTTTTCTGGTCTGGGAAGCAAAAGGAGGTTGACCACAGTTTAATATCTATGTCTCAAAGGCTCATGTCCATTCCCCAGTCTTAGAGGTTCCCACAGCACAGGCAGAACTATTAGGAGGGACGGAAAACTCCTGTTCCTGCATCACACTGTATAAGAAATGTACTTTTAGAAGAATGCCCGAAGAGCTTAAAAGATTTCTGCATTTGGTATCAATTGGCATTCTTTCAGGAGTAGAATAAGGCTTTTTTAAATGTATAAAATAGCACATAAAGAATACCAAGTTTTATGCTTGTTTTTATAGCCAGATCTTCTACATCAAATATACTCCAAAGCTATACTCCCTTGGTTCTTTGTTGTCTTCTCCTCTTTCCCCTCTGAATTATAAATAGGAGCATCTTCTGACGGCAACTACTACTTCTGTGTAATTTGCTTTGGCTCCTGTGCCAACCCATGCCCTTTATATCTGGGCTCACTGTTGGTGCTTCCTGATTTTAAATGAAAAATGGCTAAAAGTTCAGCAATTTTTCCATTACGGTAAAATATTAAGCATTCAGTTTATCTATTCCTGTTCATGCTGTGAAGGCTAAAGGTCTTGGCAAAGTTGTAAGAAAACAGTAATATCAAAGATGATTTCCAATGTTAAAATGTATCTCCAATAATCTATAGCTTTGAAGAAAATTTTGTAATCTCTGGAATTCTTGTTAACATAGAAGCAACATTTCTGTCCTAATTATTTATTGGAACCCCTTTCTGTCATTGTTTGGGGCACAGAAGGGCTGCTGAGATGGAGAGTCTCAAGATGGATACGGAAATGCTCTATCCCGAGATAATTGTAGAAGTGGGCAAAGTCACTCTTGGAGAAGAAAACAGGAAGAAGATGACCAATAGCTATTTGAAAAGAACTGAGAATTCTAAAATCATCCAAGCGACATGTGCACTGTTAAATTCTGGAGGGGGTGTGATCAAAGCAGAGATTGATGATAAAACCTACAGTTACCGATTCCATGGGCTGGGACAGGATCTGGAAACTTCTTTTCAAAAGCTCCTTCCTTCAGGTTCACAGAAATACCTTGACTACATGCAGCAGGGGCACAGTCTTATGATTTTTGTGAAGTCATGGAGCCCAGATGTCTTCAGCCTCCCCCTAAGGATTTGCAGCTTGCGCTCCAATTTATTTCAGAGAGCTGTGACTTCCACCATCAACTTGAGTGCCAGCAGTGCCCTGGAGCTCCTCCGAGAGAAGCAGTCCAGAGCTCAAAGAGGAAGATCAAAGGTGCAGGAGCTGCATTCTCAGAAAGCTCTTGACAAATACATTCAGGAAGAGGAAGATATGAGGATGTGTGCCTCAGAATTTGTTAAAAAAGATAAACTCATGTATAAGGAGAAACTCGACTTCAGTGAGTCCACACATGTCGAGCTTAAAAGGTTCACCACCAAGAAGATCGTCCCTCGGATTAAAGAAATGCTGCCTCATTATGTTTCTGCATTTGCCAACACCCATGGGGGATACCTAATTATCGGGGTGGATGATAAGAGCAAAGAAGTGTTTGGATGTAAGAGAGAAAAAGTGAACCCTGAATTATTAAAAAAAGAAATAGAAAACTGCATAGAAAAATTGCCTACATTCCACTTCTGCTGTGAGAAGCCGAAGGTGAATTTCACTACCAAAATCTTGAATGTGTACCAAAAAGATGTCCTGTATGGTCACGTCTGTGTGGTACACGTGGAGCCCTTCTGCTGTGTAGTATTCACAGAGGCCCCGGATTCCTGGGTCATCAGGGACAATTCTGTCACAAGGCTGACGGCTGAGCAGTGGGTAGCCATGATGCTGGATATTCAATCAGGTAAAGCAGACAAGAAGTCCTTGTCCAGTCAGCAGGGAGGAGCCCCTTCTCTGCCTTCTTTTGGGTATTCGGTCAATATTTTGGTTAGAGAATAGAAAGCTGGTTTTTCTTACAAATCTTCTACTAAAGGGTTATTTTCGAACATTTTTAGTTCCAAAGACTCAGAATATGAACTGTGTGAGGTCAAGAAGTGCTTGGATTTTCATCTCTTTGGGGAAAGTTAGTATGCCATCAGCCATGAATTCATGAAAGTTCCTTTTTATGCACTGTAAAGGTCTGCTGAAAAAAAAATTGCAGGCTGATAGTCTTAGTCTAAAACATTCATCAATAGTCTCTCTCTAAAGACGGTATTTCAGAGAAACATTGTTTAAGAAAGACTCTCCACTAATTCTTTCAAGGGAAACTTGTTGACAAATTTGAATTGTTTCAGTAACATTAGGAGCCAGTGCCTTGAACCACTAGGCTGAGGGCACCACCAAGTGGAGAAAAACTTATGCGGAAGAAGGTGCTGGGGAGGGGATGGAGGTGGGGGAGGCGTGACTCCTTGTGTTTTCACTTCCTTACAGTTTTGCTGAGCATCAGCCCTGGTGATTTCAAATCAATCCATAAAGGACTTACTGGCTGAATGAAGTTTATCGGTTTGCCTTCATGGTCAGTAAGTTCCAGATTTGATAAAAGAAGCTCGGATCAAGACTTCAGAGATTTTATTGGATACTTTCTCTTATCTTAAATTTGTTTGAGTTTACTTACACACACAGACACACACACACACACACACATAAACCCCAAACTAGAGATCCTACCACTTTCCATTCCATCTAAACTTTGGGGTGGGGGGGACTTTAACAACTATAATAATATTTTAAAAATACTGTGCTTACTTTTTCTGACACCACCCTACCACCACCACTACCACCACTACTGGAAGCCTTTTCTTCTTAGAGGTGACCTGGAACTGGAATATTAGAGTTGGAAGGAACCTTAGGGATCACCTGCTCACCCTTGCAGGAGAGAGAGGTGAAATGACTTGCCCAAGATAAGTCACAGGTGACTTAGAAGATGCATGGCCCTACAGGAGTCCCAGACCTCTTTTCCTAACATATGTGAACTGTTTGAGGCATAGAAAGAAAGAGAACAGCTCAGGCATGACACACACCATATGTCAACAGTAGGAAGAGCAATGGAAACATTCTTTTACTTTTTTTTTTTTTTTCATCTGAAACAACTCTCCATGGATTTGTTTAGCTCCTTCTAATTTGGCCGCAGACTACAGCCTTCACCTGATTTCACCAGCTTCATCTACACGAAGAAGCCCGTCATCTCCCATCAAAGTCCTGGAATTTAAGGGGGCTCTACAACAACGCTTGTTTCCAGGTATTCCTTCTTGATTTCAGCTGAGGGGATTATTTATTAAAATTAAGGGGATTATTTTCTAAAATTAAGTTGGGAGGAATTGGTAGCAATTCGTCCAAGCCTTTCTCCTTAGAGAAGGTCAAATGTAGGGCTTAGCAGACACAATTGTCCTGAATTAATATACATGGCAAATTCTTGATTTCAGTCATCAAATCCACCCTACACCTCTGTGCGTTTTGGGCTTCCAGTCACAGATAGCTTTTGTTCTCCAAATATGAGAGAATAAATTTGAAACAGCTGCCCCCTGGCTTTCCAAGGCAGAAGGAGGTGAGTCATGGGGTCACCTAGACTCTTCCTAAGGCAAGAGTTTCTCAGTCTTGACCCTATTGATATTTAGATCAGATAATTCTTTGTTGAGGGAGGCTGCCCTGAGAATTGTAGGATGTTTGGCAGCATTCCTGGCCTCTAGCCACTAGATGCCAGTAGCACCTCTCCAGCTATGAAAAATCAAAACATTTCCAGATATTGCCAAATATCCCAGGGGGGCAAAATTGCCACAGGAAAAGGAAAGTTCTTCGTTTCCCAAAAGCATCAGGTTCTCTCTCTGTCTCTCTCTGTCTCTCTCTCTCTGTCTCTCTCTCTCTCTCACACACACATACACACACACCCTTAACAGGAAGGAATACCTTCCTAGTACTACTGGACCATTTGGGGTTGAGGACAGAGTGCTAGAAGGCTGTTCTGTGAAGACCCCTCCCTGATTGCCTTCCCCTGTATGAGAGCTGCCAGAAACAGGGACTTCCCAGCCCTGGCCTGTGAAGAGGAGGTGCTTTCTTTGCAGACAAGGAAACCCATAATTCCATGGCTAGGTTCATCTCTTCTTACGATGTTGCAGGAATACTTAAATATCCTTTGTAAATTTTAGTAACTTCTATTCCTTGAATTTTCAGTGACACAGGAAGAGATACAATTTAAACCAGAATCCCTCTGTAAGAAGCTCTTCTCAGATCATAAAGGACTGGAGAAATTAATGAAGACACAGATGTATCCTTGTTCTCAGGGGTTTGTGATATTTTCCAAAAGCTGGGCTAGTGATGTTGGCTTCAGGAAGGAGCAGAATGTCCTGTGTGATGCTCTCCTAATAGCAGTGAACAGCCCCCTGGTACTCTATACAGTCTTAACAGACGCCACGTGGATTGGGGGGCCTGTGTACGCCTGGAACACTGCTCGTCAATTAAAGCAGAAACTGGGAACTGTTGGTGGTTACACAGGGAAACTGTGTGTCATCCCAAGGCTGATAGACCTGCCCAGCACACGGTGTACACCCGGTGAAATCCCCATGCACTATCCCCGATCCTACAGGCTTGCTGATGAGGATGAAATGGAAAATTTGTTGCAGGCCCTTATCGTGGTCTCTCTCTGCTCTCGATCTCTTCTGAGTGACCAGCTGGGCTGTGAATATTTCAATTTGCTTGTAGCAGAGCAGTGCGAGCTGCTTTCAGAGAGCCTCCAGGAGACACGAGAATTGTTCCTCCACTGCTTTCCAGGAACCAGGAAGACTGCCCTGGCCATAAAGATCATGGAGAAAATTAAGGACTTGTTCCACTGCAAGCCCAAAGAGATCCTCTATGTTTGTGAAAGTGACGCCTTAAAGGATTTTGTGACGTAAGAGTTTCACTAACTAAACACAATAAACATATTTAATCAGTCTTTCAACAGTATCACACAAGTAATTTGTGTCTTTAGTTTAAGATTTTGCAATGCCTTTGCTGCATATGGACAAGAGCCCAAACTATATACCCATTTGCAAGTGATCAAGTAGTTGAGCTAGAAAAGGGCACTTTGCAATGTTCAGGCTTAAACATCTCATTAGAAATTAGCTACGTATGCATAACTTTAAATTTATATAACTAGAAACATTTCCCCCCCACAATCTGTGGCCTTAAATTTAAGACAGGTTGAAACGAACCTATCTTGTTTCACATATACTTTTTGCTTGATATTTAGTGCTTTAAAGTCATAGGGTATTTCAGTCAATTAGACATTACACCTAATGGGAACTTGAATTTAAATACCATTTATTTCGTTTATAAAATATTTTTACTTGTTTGACTTGTTCTGAGTCAATAATTTTAGAAAACATGCATATTTGCTTCTGATTTAAATCTTTAGCTTTTGATTTAGTAAAAGAAATTGGTTGTTAGTCAATCCAGCAAATGAGGGCTTTTAATTTTGATTTGCTTGACTTACTTATTCAACTAATCTTTTTGAGCACTATTTATATGCTAGGTACTGTGTACATTTAGTGTTAGAGGAGAAAAACATATAGCAGACCTTGCCGTAAAGCCCAATAAGAGAGACAAAGAGAAAAATAAGCAATGGGAGTGTTGTGTAACTATTATGATACTAAAGATATGCTTAACTTGGGCTGGAGATTGGTCAGCAAATACTCCCCAGTGAAGGAGATCTTGACTTCCTTCTTAAGAAGTGAGTAGGAGAAGTGAATAAAATGGGGGCTTTCTGGGGCTTCCCTGGTGGCGCAGTGGTTGAGAGTCTGCCTGCCAATGCAGGAGACACGGGTTCAAGCCCTGGTCTGGGAAGATCCCACATGCCGCGGAGCAACTGGGCCCGTGAGCCATAATTACTGAGCCTGAGCGTCTGGAGCCTGTGTTCCGCAACAAGAGAGGCCGCGATAGTGAGGGGCCCGCGCCCTGCGATGAAGAGTGGCCCCCGCTTGCCACAACTAGAGAAAGCCCTCGCACAGAAACGAAGACCCAAAACAGCCATAAATAAATTTTTTTTAAAAAGGGGCGGGGCTTTTTAGGCAAAGGGCACAGCAAGTGCAAAGGCACGGAGATTAGAGAATCAGAATGGTAGGTCTGCCTGGAGCAATGAGGGACTGTGGGTATATAACAGATGAAGTTGGAAAGGAGGCAGATGCCAGACTATGAAGGATCTTGTAAACTGTGTTAAAGGCTACGTTCTTTATTATGCTTTACAGGTATAAGTTTTTAAATATTCCCAGTCAAAAGGCAAATTCAGGGCTTCCCTGGTGGCGCAGTGGTTGGGAGTCTGCCTGCCAATGCAGGGGACACGGGTTCGGGCCCTGGTCTGGGAAGATCCCACATGCTGCAGAGCAACGAAGCCCGTGCGACACAGCTGCTGAGCCTGCGCGTCTGGAGCTTGTGCTCTGCAGCAAGAGAGGCCGCGACAGTGAGAGGCCGGCGCACTGCGATGAAGAGTGGTCCCCGCTCGCCGCAACTAGAGGAAGCCCTCGCACAGAAACGAAGACCCAACACAGCCAAAAATAAATAAATAAATAAAAAAATTAAAAAAAAAAAAAGGCAAATTCAATTCAACAAACATCTATGAACTTAATGTGAGTGGGTTACGGAGATGGCTAAGAATCAATGCTTTTCTTCAAGAAGTATACAGAGTCCAAACTGGAAGAGAAGAACGTGAATAGTTATGATTCAGGACATAGGGAGTAAAGCCCCAGGGACTGCACATGCAGTCCCACATCT
The DNA here is from genome assembly GCF_028021215.1 of Eschrichtius robustus. Taxonomy (NCBI): domain Eukaryota; kingdom Metazoa; phylum Chordata; class Mammalia; order Artiodactyla; family Eschrichtiidae; genus Eschrichtius; species Eschrichtius robustus. The sequence goes on from NC_090843.1 coordinate 46,131,554, forward strand.
GCAGGGATGGGTGATATGACTTGAATCCAAATTAGAGGTGGCAAGAAACAACCAAGTTTGTTTAAAAAAAAAGTATACACACACACACACACACACACACACACACACGTATGCGAAAACATACTATAAAGGAAAATTGAGCTAAGTAAGTAGGATTGGTAGCTCCATAGAGGCAAAGCCCTGCAGACTTGGTACCCTACTTGACGTGTCACGGAACTCAGCAACCTCTTAATGTTTTCCTTACCAAAATCTAAAGAGGCTTCTGCTTTTGTACTACAAGTAAGTGGGGAAATAGGATTTTCTTTAGAGGAACTTGTATGAGCCCATACCTCTTTTGCATACGAAAATTATGATATGCCTTTAGGTGACTGTTCTCCAGCTCTAAAAAAGACAGAAAGTAAAGAAATAGTAGTAACAAGTGTAAATTCCTTTTGAGATTTCCTTTAGATGTAAGGAATTTACCTTCAGGGATTGTCAAGCAGCAGAAATGGACTATAGTAGAAATAATAAAATCTCCTACCTGGGTTCATTTCAAAAGTTTTGCATGCAGATTTAACTTGATAACCCCAAAGAGTAGGGTTTGCAATTATGTATTCTGTCTATCAGGTAACTTGTAAGTAGAGCATTTTTGTAGTATTGAATCAGTGAATCAGTCTCCAGATGAGAACCAGTCTCTAATGCTAATCCAGAGAGTAATAAATGCATGGTATTTCCTTTGTTTATATGCCTGAAGCCCTATTTTCTCCTTCATCCTTACAGCCAGCAAACCACCTGCCAAGCTGTGACCCGGAAAACCTTCATGCGAGGGGAGTTCCCAAAGATCAAACACATAGTGATGGATGAGACTGAGAATTTCTGCAGTAAATATGGTGACTGGTACATGAAGGCTAGGGGCATCACCCATCCAAAGGTGAGGGGCGCTGGAAGTGAAAACCTTCACCACGGGATTCTCTGGCTTTTTCTGGACCCTTTCCAAGTCCGTCACACAGATATCAATGGCCTTCCCCCTCCATCTGCTCAGTTTCCTCGAAAAACAATCACCAGTGGGATCCACTGTGCTCTGGAAATAGCGATGCTGATGAAAGAAGAAATGAAGAGGATCAAAGAAAATCCTCACCCCAACGTGTCTCCAGACACTTTGGCATCGTTTAGGGAAGCTGCCTATGAGGAAGCGATGTGCGCTCAGGCTCTGCCTGGGGTTTGTGAGACAGAGACGAACCTGACCACAGAAGAAATTGCGAAACACGTGGCAGAAAGATGTCACCACCTGTTCCAACGTGGATATCTGCCCAAAGATATAGCAATTCTGTGCAGGAGAGGGGAGGACAGAGGACGCTATGAGCTTGCACTACTAAGAGCGATGGAATTATTTGAGACCCACGGAGCAGCGAAGGTCGTGTTCAGCCAGGTCTCTGGTGTTTTGGATGGTCACATCGTTTTAGACAGTATTCAGCAGTTTTCAGGCCTGGAGAGGAATATTGTGTTTGGGCTTAGTCCAGAATATGCCCTGTCAGAGGAAGTTCAAAAGCTCTGTTTTGCCTCGAGAGCCATGAAACACCTCTACCTGCTTTATGAAAAGAGGGCAACCTTCTGAAAATTATTTCAAACAGTACAGGAAGGGAGAAAGAGCAGAGTCCCTGCTCCCAGGTAGGTGGCAGCTATGCCTTTTCATGTGTTACAAGTGAGGAAATCAAGGCACAGTCAGAATAGCATGGAGCCACAGAAATGTCTCTTGGGACCGGGCCTTTCAGTCTGTTTGCAGTGTCACTGGCCTTTTCCCACTCCACTCCACCTATTCCCTGGTACTTATCATTGGTCCCTTGCCTCTGGTTTTTCTAGTCCAATCCAGCTTCCATCTTGTCAACCACAGAAGTCCTCCTCAAATACAGAACTGATTTTGTGACATCCCTGCTAATGTATCCCCAGGGAGTCCCCGCAGTCAAACCAAACTAATTTTCAAGGCTTTCCAGGATACACCCTGACTTACTGTCCTAATGCATCCTTTATTATACCTCCATCTGCCAGTGTTTCTAATGCACCCCAGCCTTGCTGGCCTATTTTGGGGGTGGGGTAGGGTGCCCTCCAGGCACAAAACCAGGAGAAAGTGAGGAAATATTCTTTTTGGCTATAATTTCAGATAAAGCCCATCATCTTTCCAAGAGTTGGAAGAGCAGGCGGGGCTTGGAAAAGTGCTCTTAGCCGCCTCTCTGAACTGCTCAGGCCACCAAGCCAGCCAGTCTGAACCTAGTGGTTGGCTCTCCTGATACTGGATTGAACAGAAGAACCTCCCCCCTTATTCCTGTTGCTCCAGCTACCTGATATTTCGTCATTTTTACCTTTCCTTGGGGGCTTTAGGGTACTTTTAGATGGGAGAAAATAAAGTTCAGCAACTAATTAGTTTTTGATGAAGCAAAAGATACCAGCGTGTTAACATTCGGAGAATGGGAAATGTGTGAATTCTCTAAAAATAAAGAGTCAAAAGTGGAGGAGGATTGAGGGAATGGAGAGAACAGGGGTCTGCTAAATTTTAGTCGTAAGCCTCACTGCCATTTGACTTTGAACTAGTTGCCTACATTGTATAATTTTTGATAAAATAATTGATTTTTTAAAACAAATGAATTGTTTTAAACATTGCATTTGAGAGTCTTCGTCAGTTCTATGCAGACAGTTTGGTCGGGCTCAAAGTGGAAGGCCTAATCCAGTGGTTCTCAACACTGGCTGCTCATGATAACCATCTGGGGAGCTTTAAAAAATACCAGTGATCAGGCCAGAAAGGAGACCAGTTAAATCAGCATCTCTGGGCATGGGCCTGGGCAACGGTATTTATTAAAAGTTGTCCAGGGACTTCCCTGACGGTGCAGTGGTTAAGAATCCGCCTGCCAATGCAGGGGACACGGGGTCAAGCCCTGGTCCGGGAAGATCCCACATGCTGCAGAGCAACTAAGCCCGTGTGCCACAACTACTGAGCCTGTGCTCTAGAGACTGTGAGCCACAACTACTGAGCCCACGTGCCACAATTACTGAAACTACTGAAGCCCGCAAGCCTAGAGCCCATGCTCCGTAACAAGAAGCCACCGAAATGAGAAGCGCGCACACCACAACAAAGAGTAGCCCCCGCTCGCCGCAACTAGAGAAAGCCTGCGCGCAGCAACGAAGACCCAACACAGCCATAAATAAATAAATAAATAAATAAATAAAAGTTGTCCGGATGATTCCAATATGCCACCAGGGTTGAGAACTCGTGAATCTTCTAGTCTGTTCTTTCTGTCCCCAAATGTATGTGTACAGATTTCTCTTCCCATTAGACTGTGAGACCCCTGAGAGTAAGGATGGCACTTACACATCTTTATTTCCCTGAAAGTAACTAGTGCAGCACCTTGAACATGGCAGGTGCTCAGCAATTATTTACTGAATGGACTTGCTGCTTTCAGAAAATCAGAATCTACTAGGACAATGCTTCTAGCCAATGGAATGAATATCTAATTTTGGAGACTTCAGAGGTCAGTGTGGAGAATAATCAACACTGCCATAACAGAGAATAAGAGAATAAAGGAGTTTAAACTGTTTTTAGGCAACAGCTAAAGGTCCATGTTGATGGAAGTTTGTTAGATTTGAGTTTGAGATTAGGAACTGGTGGGGACTAAGAATAAATGGCTAACTTGAATGCACTTAGAATTCTACATTTTTCCTACAGACCCTTAATATAGTAGATAAAACAATTAGTTTGGTGAAATAACATGCCTGCCGTAAGAAACTTCTAAAACTTACTTTAAAAAAGAAAGGTACTATATTATGTAAGTTTGAGAAATGGAGAAAGGCAAAATAAACAGTTCTTAGCCACTTGTTATCCAGTCATGATTTTTTTCATTTTTGCTTATTTATTTCTATTCTTTGTTGAGTTGCAAAAAATATTTTTACATAGTTATGATCAAGTTGTACAATCAATTTTATATCCTGTCCATGTGTTTTTTTCCATGTAATCTTTTTGTGAGGCACTGTTGTAGACTGTATTATTCTTCCCAATACTTCATCACTCCCTATACCTATACCATGTGTAGTTCCTGAGATTACAGCTGGAGTATATTTTCCACCCCCTTGATGTCAGCTTGGCTGTATGACTTAATTTGGCCAATGAAATGTTAGTAGTTGTGATGTGTACAGAGGCTTTACTCATTTCAGTGCTGGGTCTGCTCTCCTGGGCTTCTGCTACCACCTTGTGAAGATGATGTCTTGGGCAGCCCACCAGTCACGGAGGAATGAGAGATGTGAACTCAACTCATGGCTGGAGCCAAGGTGCACTGATCCTGACAAGATTAGCCAAAATCCAGCTGACCTGCAAATGCAGAAGTGAGAGAAAAAGACTTATTGTATGACTGAGATTCTAAGCTTGTTGTTTGTTTTGCAGCAGTAGCTGACTAATGCAGGCATTTCCCCATGTTGTAGTGTAGTCTTCAAAATGATCATTTTTAATGGTTGCACAATATTCCAGAAGACTATACAAAATTTCAGTAATCATCCTCCTAATAATTTGGGTGACTAGAAATTTTACACTATTGAAATCAAGCCAGGCACATACTCTGCTCAGGCATATGACCTTTTCTTTCCTTGGTATATTTATGAATCCCCAGAGGTGAGATGACTGGCTCAAAAAGGTGACCTCGATAAAAGATTCACCTTATTCATACTGTACATAACAACATACAGATTTGTTGCCTTAAACAAGAGAACAAAATGCTGACATCAGGTTTTGATGACAAAAGAGGCACTGGCGTCTCAGAAACAGGTGGCTCAGAGCACGCTGTCCGCATGCAGAGTAAAACCAAGGCCCATCACCATAACCCAGAACCTCAGAGGAAGAATCTAACTTGGAGAATTACAGATGGGAACATGAATTATGTAACCTTAACATTATATATAAATAAAAAGCTCTGGTCACTTGAAACCAATGTAGGGTGTTATCCCAGAGAAAAGAAAAGGCAGGATACTGCTAATCATCAATAGAACTCTGTTTTTTTTTTTTTTTTTGGCCACGCTGCGTGGCTTGCGGAATCTTAGTTCCCCCAACCAGGGAGCGAATCCGCGCCCCCTGCAGTGGAAGTGCAGAATCCTAACCACTGGACCGCCAGGGAATTCCCATATAGGACTTGTTTTGAAGAAAGACTCTGCCATCCATGAAATGGAAAGAGGAAGAACCAGAGAGGTAAACTAGATTTCCTATGAAGCTGAGCTGCCTCCGTTTCCCCAAGGTTTTGGAGAGGCTGAACATCAAATTATTTTCAAGAAGCTTCAATTTGAAATAAGCGCAAAATTTATAATAACCCTATGTTACGATTTACTGAGATGTTTTTACAACCAGCTACTATTTGCTAATGCTTTGCATACATTCTCATAACTCATATGAGGTATACCATATACATGTTATCACCACTTCATAGATGGTAAAACTGAGGCACAGAGAATTTAATTTTCTGAAAGGCACATGTCTAGTAAGTGTCCAAGCTGGATAAATACAACATTTAAATAGATTTAGTCATCTTAACTCTGAGAATGTAGAAATATTCTGAAGATACTCTCCAGAGGCGAGAGTACTCATGTTTGCTAACAGGATCCTTGGTCAAGCTCTCATCTCTAGAAAGCATTGGCCTCCACTGCAAGTGAAAACAGCTGAGTAGTCTATACTGTTTCCTATACTTAATATCTGTCAGTTCTCCCAGAGCCTCCTGATCGTTCTAGAAAAATCTGAATTTCTTCTTCTGCAAAGCTCAGGATCAGACTCAGGTCATATTCCTGACCTGTCCAAAGTCAGGGACTCCTAACATGAACTGGCAAATCCCCTCCAAGGCTGCTGCTTCTTGGCTTCTCCCACTGCAAACCTGGAGGAGTTTCCTGGTGATTTAGTGTAAAATCCCCATCTTCCTCCTTTTTGCAAAGTCCCTTGGTGGGGGGAGGGGAGAAATATACATCTATCTTGCTGGTTTTCAAATGGAATGGGCATTTAAAAGTTCTAGAGACAGTGTTTTCCTTCTGAATCTACCTCATGCACAAGCGGAAGGAGACTCAAGCTGCCTCTTAGTTCAGTATCTTCAGTTGACAGAGGTGACATGATTTTGAAATAAATGGGATCAGTTTTCAATTTTGTTCCTTCTTTCATTCTCAGCCTAAAATGGAAGTGAAGAACGAGGAACTAGGACTCAGCCACTATGTTTGTCCTCTTTTTATTGTTTATTGCTTCAGAATCATCTCAGACCATTTGCATTTAAAGTCCACCTTCACCTCTGCTTTAATCAGGGAAAGTTGTCTTCTCTGCCCAATCATACAGCTTGGAAGAAGCATGTCTTGGGTGAGGGGGAATGAGGGAAGCACGGGCTCCCTTCCAAGACAGCCAGATATGACAAATAAACCCCATCAGTCAGTGGCTAATACATCAAAATGCCTCTACAGCTCCATCCCTGTATCCTCTGATACCTAAGATTATAGCTAACATATAGTGAGTGCTTACTATGTGTCAGATACTGTGCAAAATGTTTTAAATACATTATATCTTTTCTCATCCCCTCAATCTTTGAATTATGTATAGCAGCCTCAAGCAAGGTAGGATAAAGTCGTGTTAAGAGCTTGACTCCTAGGGTCAGATTGACCAGAGCTTTGAATTCCAACCCTATTTCTTAAGCGGCTGAATGACCTCAGGCAAGTTAATTTCCCCCTTTAAGACTCAGCTTTCTCATTTGTAAAACAGAAATAAAATTCATACCTAGGCCTTAGATAAAGATGAAGGTTGAAATAAATAATATATTTAAATAAAGCCTGGCATATGGAAGGCTCTCAATAAATTTTGGCCCTGATAAGCTTAAATTTACAGTTGAGGAAAATGTGCCTTGCCTGGACCACCTAGTAAATTCTGAACCCAAGATCTGAACCCATGTCTGCCTGACTCCAAAGTCTACTTTAGCCTCTATGCTATTCTGCCTTCCTGCACGTCAAAGTTAAATGCATGAGTCTCCATGTTAACAGTAATTTATTTGCTTTGATATGGAGACTAGGATTGGATATACTCAGAATATTTGTGATATTAGGCCACATGGTTATTGTTAGCTTCTACAAATTTTCTACAAAATCAGTATGGTAACAAAAATGACTCACGTAACAGAAATGTTTAGAGAAAAGTGATTTCTACAGTAAGAAACTTTAAAAATATACCTTTCATAGGGGCTTCCCTGGTGGCGCAGTGGTTAAGAATCCGCCTGCCAATGCAGGAGACACGGGTTCGAACCCTGGTCTGGGAAGATCCCACATGCTGCAGAGTAACTAAGCCCGTGCGCCACAATTACTGAGCCTGCGCTCAAGAGCCCGCGAGCCAGGACTACTGAAGCCCGCGTGCCTAGAGCCCGTGCTCCGCAACAAGAGAAGCCCGCGCACCACAATGAAGAGGAGCCCCCGCTCGCCGTAACCAGAGAAAAGCCCACGTGCAGCAACGAAGACCCAACGCAGCCAAAAATAAAATAAATTTATTTAAAAATATATATATACCTTTAATTATGAGGTCTATATAATGACATCACAGAAAGATTAAAAAGTAGAGAATGACAATGGAATATTACTCAGCCGTAAAAAGAAACAAAATTGAGTTATTTGTAGGGAGGTGGATGGACCTACAGTCTGTCATACAGAGTGAAGTAAGTCAGAAAGAGAAAAACAAATACCGTATGCTAACACATATATATGGAATCTAAAAAAAAAAAAACGTTCTGAAGAACCTAGGGGCAGGACAGGAATAAAGACACAGACATAGAGAATGGACTTGAGGACACGGGGATGGGGAAGGGTAAGCTGGGACGAAGTGAGAGAGTGACATGGACATATATACACTACCAAATGTAAAATAGCTAGTGGGAAGCAGCCGCATAGCACAGGGACATCAGCTCGGTGCTTTGTGACCACTTAGAGGGGTGGGATAGGGAGGGTGGGAGGGAGATGCAAGAGGGAGGAGATATGTGGGTGTAGGTATATGTATAGCTGATTCACTTTGTTATACAGCAGAAACTAACACACCATTGTAAAGCAATTATATTCCAATAAAGATGTCAAAAAAAAAAAAAAAGTAGAGAATGACAGGGAATTCCCCGGTGGTCCAGAGATTAGGACTCCATGCTTTCACTGCTGAAGGCCCAGGTTTGATCCCTGGTCTGAGGACTAAGGTCCCATAAGCCGTGTGGTGTGGCCAAAAAAAAAAAAAAAGGTAGAGAATGAGAAAACTCCTTCCTACCACTGTATCATACAGTTGCTTTCACTTTTGCTTATTCATTTCCAGTGTTAGTCCATTGGCAGATATATTTTAGCAAAGTTGTAATCATAGTATACACTGCGTTTCACATCCTGTTGGGGTCAGTTGTTCTGGAGGCCCCTTCCCACTCTGCAGTTTCCCACTGAGACACTGTCCACATTACAGCCTAAGGAGGGGTGACTCCCGGCACAGCAGATCCTCTAATGTTCCAGTTGATTTCTTGGCCAAACCCACCTGAATTTACGCCTACAGAGAGAAAGATGATGATGGGCAAGTAAAAGATACAGAAGCTCTTCACCAAACTCCATCACATACGGAGGTAGGGGTAGAGTGAAGACATTTTAGGGAACTCAGCAACAGAGTAACACGATTAGGACGGACGCATTCTTCTCCCCTCATTTCCCCACGGGTCAGTGTGAGAAGCTGCCATTGGTGGTTGTGCCCTCCCTCAAGGGTGCCTGTTGCCAGGCACACAATGCAGGAGGTCTGTAAAACAGACTCTGTTCATTCAAAGATACCTAAACAGGGTTGTCCAAATTTTCCTGATAAGAATCACCTGGTGTGGTTGTTAAAATTCCAGATCCTAGGCCCCTCTCAGCTCTAGGGCAGGGGCCTAAGACTCTGGAATTTGGAGATCATTTAGGAAAGGGTGTATTGACTGTTGAAATGGGTGGAGACTGTGACTGAATTACAGGAAGAACACCCACTCACTACTTACAGTGCTACCCAGGAATGACCAGAGCGTCCATCAGACTGAGCTTGGAGGAAGTACCCATGTACTTGTGTGGGTTTCAGAGCCAAATGTGACAAGGTTCAAATACAGCCTCAGGTACCCAAATGTGATTTGGGCAGGTTAACTGCTCTTTCTTACATAAAATGGAAATAACAATATTATAGCCACGTCTCAGACGGTTGTCATAAAGATTCAATGCTGTGTTCCATGTGCTTGGTACAAAATCCAAGTGTTGACAAACAGTAGCTATTAAACCACTACTAAATTCTCAGTGCCTGGCGTATGATGAAAAAACTGCTACTTAACCTTTCTGAAGCTTAGTTTCTTCCTAGGTATAAGAGATGTCGGGGAGGGGGAAATTTCCCCCCTACCCCTCGAGTTCTTTTAGCTGAAGATTGACACAAGACAAATTAACAGGAGAAAAAAAATTAATTAGAATGCAGAGAGGTCTCATAGAAATGCTTCCCCAAGTGACCAAAGAAGGCTGTTCATATAACATTTTTAGGCAGAGAAACAATTATTTGTGAAGATTTAACAAAGGGGTTTGTGCTTGGGGTAGCAGACTCAGGAAGGAACAGAGTTTGTTTATTCGGCGTTCTTAGCCTTGAATTCCTTAACTGGTGATAAGGATACTTTCTAATCTCCTGGTATAGGGAGGATACTTTCACACGGGAGATTTTTTTTCTACTTTCTGGGGGAAAATGGGGGGGGGGGGATCAGAATGTTTTTTTTAATATCAGTCTTTCCCCCACCAGCTGTTTCTCAAGTAATTTTCACTCAGAATAATCAATATGCCATTGTGGCATATCTTGGGGCAGCCTGCTCTGAACCCCAACACAGGGGTTCTATGAAATGCTGGCCTAATACTAAATCCTCTGTGAATGGTGGCTGCTAAGACATGCCCTGGAGATTAGATAGTAATAATATTTCAGTGTTTATTTCCTGACTTTGATGATTGTACTGTGGTTATGTACAATAATGTGTTCAGGGATAATGGGAAATCAGGTTAGTAATTTACTTTCGAATAATTCAAGAAAAAGTTACTTACACTGTACTTGCAAATTTTCTGCCAGTTTGAAATTGTTTCCAAATAAAAACATTATACAAAAATGTACACTATTAATAATGTACTATTTATAATATGTACTTCTTTGATTTTCATTTCTGATATAAATAAACCAAGATACCTTGTAGAGAGATAAGAGAAAAATGTGAATAAATGGCAATAAATCCAATTGTTAATTATTAAAAAAAAAAAAAGACATCCCCTGGACCCTGCTGAGTTTTTCTCACTGGACACGTCTCAAGTATAATTTTTTTAAAAATGCTGTGTCTCTGGGGTAATTTGTGGGATGTATTGCTTTTTTGCAATCAGATAATTACCTGCTTTGTTTGCCGCACGTAGGCAACGTCATGAAGTGATAATGCTCGCCGTATTAGAACCAGATTTGGTACAAACTGGATTTGTGTGGCAGTCTGTAATACTAGTAGTTTTTAGGACAATTCACCATGAATAGTGAGCTGAGAGATTGTAACAGTGGGAGACAGGAAATATGGGAGTCCAGTAGTTCCCGAATCTGGCTGACCATAGAATCACCTGGGAATCTTTTTTTTTTTTTTTTTTACAGCATGGTAGAGTTGAAGGAAGAAGCCTCTACTCATTTTTTTTAAATTAATTAATTAATTAATTTTTATTTTTGGCTGTGTTGGGTCTTCGTTTCTGTGCGAGGGCTTTCTCTAGTTGTGGCAAGCGGGGGCACGGGCCTCTCACTATCGCGGCCTCTCTTGTTGAGGAGCACAGGCTCCAGACGCGCAGGCTCAGTAGTTGTGGCTCACGGGCCTAGTTGCTCCGCGGCATGTGGGATCTTCCCGGACCAGGGCTTGAACCCGTGTCCTCTGCATTGGCAGGCAGATTCTCAACCACTGCGCCACCAGGGAAGCCCCTCACCTGAGAATCTTAAAAATACAGATTCATTGTTTGCTGCATCGTGTCTGGGGAGAAGCCTGAGAATCTCCTTTTTTTGTTTGTTTTTTTCTCTCTTTTAAAAAAATTGTGTTTATTTTTATTTTAAAAAAATTTTAGAATCTGCATTTTTAAAAAGTGTGCTGAAAGGTTCTGATGAGCAGCCAAGATTGGGAACGAATTATTTGGCTGTAGTGTAGAACCTGATAGTTGACTTTTTTTCTTTCCTTAACTCATTTCAAAGATGGCTATCTTGATTAAACACATTGCCAGCCACCTTCCGGCAATGAGGCGGCTCTTTTGTTTTTGAGAGCTCGGTTGATTTCATAACTGACCATTTGGGTTGCTGGACTTTTTTTGTGTTTTGTCTTTTTTGGTCGCACAGCTTGTGGGATCTTAGTTCCTGACCAGGGATTGAACCCAAGCCCTTGGCAGTGAAAACACTGAGTCCCAACCACTGGAGCGCCGTGGGTCGCTGTTTTTCGGTTTTTGTTTTTTTATTTCTTCCTGTGTTTTAAACTCCCGCCCTTATGTTTCAAGTTCACCAATAGGGAGCCCGCCAAACTCTAAGCTCCCATCCTCCACCCCAGAGAAAGCGAAACCCCAGGCCAGCATGTTCTCTTTTTCTCTCTACCGGCAACCGTGCTGTGTGGCCCCAGGTCTGCTGCGTATTTCCAGATCCTGTAAGTAATAACCCTTTATTTTTTTCAAAGGTTCCTGATGGTTATTGCTGAAGGGTGTCTCACAATCATAATAAGAACCAGAAGGGCCAGTCAATTCCCTTTGGTGCACGACACCTTTTCTCAATATTAAAAATGATTGCTAAGTCCATACTGTAACAATTTTTGCAATCTATAAGGATGGCTACCCAAAAGAAACCAAAAAAGAGCTCCAGGGCACTGTGATTTGTGTAGGCTGTAGAGGGAAGCTGCAGATCAAAGTAGTAAGTAGAAGAAACTTAATCAAAACAATACTAACAGTATTAGCAGTCAAATCAATAACAGGAAACCCAGCAGTAGTTTCAACAGGATTCAACTGCAACTGTTGGGCTTATAGAGGCTACCAGAAAAATTAAGAAAGTCAACGAGATGCACTGCTTAATTACCTATCTGACTCTAGCACTGCTTTCTTTTCCTTATTGCATTAAACATTTCTCGAGTAATACAGGCATATTGTACAAATAACAATTCCTCCTCCCCTTTCCATCTTCCTTTCCAATTCCACTCCCCAGGGTGAAATCCTTAACAATAGTTTGATGTGTATCCAAACAGGTTTTTCTGTAGCATTGTTCTCCAAGAAGTTTAAAGTTTCAAGCCAGAACTAACTTGCTTTTCACCTACTTATTAAAAGGACAAATTTCTATTGATAGACAGGCAATATTCAGCTCCCCCCCCCCCCTTGAGGCTGGAAAGGCAGCCACTAAGAGGCAAGTGCCTTCTAATTAGTTTTCTGAGAAACTGAAACCTAAAAGACAGGAGCACGTTTACCTTTGGTTTCAGGAAACCAAAAATTTAAAAAGGCGGGAAAATTCTCGTTTCCTTTCTTAAGGAAATAAAAATTTCTCCTGGGCTTGCTTTTTGTTAAGCTGCGGACACCGGAACAGGTCAGGACTCAGGTGTTTTCTCTTCAGCACCCAGACCCTAAGGAATCTTCTAATTCCCAAGGCAGGCAGAGACTACCTGGAGAGACCCGAGCCATGCCTGTTCAACAGAAAAGATGGGCTGAAAAAACGACCACAGAACCCTAAGATAAAAATCCACCCTGCGGCTAGAGACCCTTCCAGATATATCTACTTTAGGCAAGAGAGGCTGAGGTGGACCTGTTATGCCCACATTTTTCTTAAGTGAAATAGACAGGAGAACTGGCCCTTAGATGGGACTCACCTGCTAGCTGAGGCCAGGGATGCAGGATTCCAGCCAGACAACCTGACAGAGGTCTGAGACAGTGCTGTAGAGAGTTATAAGGTAGACTGATCAACGAACTATCTGGAAACAAACTTTCAGATGGGACAGGGAGGAGCTAGAGTCTTGGCGGGAAGGGGTGACTGTCAGGATTTTTTGTCAGGTACCCAATTGGTTGATCTCTACGGAAAGGGTTTTCTTGTTTTTCATAATGTATACACTTTCATTTTCAGAAAAAAAACTTAAAATATATTGACCCGGAAGCTCTGACCTAGTTGGATTTTCCAGGTTATTTTTTGCAAGTGTGTCAAAAATTCATTTAGTTATTTTGTTTACCAACATTTATTAAAGCACTGTAAAGTAACTTGCCCAACTTTATTTTTTATTTATTTTTTTAATAGAAAGTTCTCTAAGTCTTTTTATTATTATTACTGAGATATAACTGACATGTAACACTATTACTTTAAGGTATACAGCACAATGACTGATATATGTATATATTGCAAAGTGATTACTACAAAAAGTTTAGTTAACATCTGTGACCACACATAGGTACATTTTTTTCTTATGATGAGAACTTTTAAGATATACTCTTTTAGCAACTTTCAAATATACAGTAAAGTATTCTTAACTGTAGTCACCATGCTGTGCATTATATCCCAGGACTTATTTATAACTGGAAGTTTGTACCTTTTGACCACCTTAACACATTTCACCCTCCCTCCCCTCACTTCTGGCAACCACCGATCTGTTCTATGAGTTCAGTTTATTGTCATTTTTTAAGATTCCACATATAAGTAAGATCATACAGCATTTGTCTTTCTGTCTGACTTATTTCACTTAGCATAATACCCTCAAGGTCCATCCATGTTGTCACAAACGGCAATATTTCCTTCCTTTTATGGTTGAGTAATATTCCATCATATATACACACCACATTTTCTTTATCTACTCATGGACAGTTAGGTTGTTTCCACATCTTGGCTATTGTGAATAATCTTTTTTTAAAAAAATTTTTATTGGAGTATAGTTGCTTTACAATAGTGTATTAGTTTATACTGTACAGCAACTTCCCAACTTTAACAAGTTGCTTCTTCTAATCTTTTTGGAGATAGGGCACAAATGAATGTAAAATTATGAATAATTCAGCAAGTGGATGGTTGAGAAATATTTACCACTCTATAATAGGAAAAAAATCATCTGTGATAATACGTATTTTACTAGACACAGGCAACACCTACAGATATTCTGGGTATTTTCTAGACATCAATTGCCATACTCATTTTTACAACATAAATATGCTTTTATTACTGCAGCCATAGATGTAAGATGATTTTTTAGACCCAAATTAAATGAGGACAAACTACTAGAGACTATACTTAACAGCATTGATGTGGGGAAAAGAAATAAGGCAGAGGAGGTCATCTAATCCTGAGCAGGTCATAACTTCTCTGGTTTGAGTCTTCATCTTTGAAATATAAGATAGCATAATGCCTGGGGCAGACAGAGCCAGGTCTGAGGTTGTGGGTCTTCTCTGTCCAGGGTCTGATTCTTTGTTTGTTTGTGGATTGCAATTTTCTCAGCCCCGGGGGCTCGTAACCCTTCCCCATTCCATTCTTCCCCTTGGGCCCACACGCAGAGGCTCTGCTTCCCTTCTTAGACTATTATTTCCCAACCTGCGCGCTCAAGAAACCCGCCGGGTTGGGGGCCGGGAAGCAGGAAAAATGAAATCAAAGCGCCAGCTGGAGGAGGTGCAGGGCGCAGGCGCAGAGCCGAAGGGCAGGAGTGCGCGAGTGCGAGCAGTGAGCGCGGGAGAGAAGGTCTCGTGTGTGCGACTTGAGCGCGGGAGAGCGGGACTCTGTGTGTGTGTGTGTGTGTGTGTGTGTGTGATGTTACCTTAAGACTCTAAGATTATACACTAATATGTATAAAATAGATAACTAATGAGAACCTGCTGTATAGCACAGGGAACTCTACATAGTGCTCTGTGGAGACCTAAATGAAAAGGAAATCCAAAAAAGACGGGATGTATGTATACATATGGCTGATTCACTTTGCTTTACGGTAGAAACTAACACAACATTGTGAAACAACTATACGCCAAGTAAAAAATAAATAAATAAAAATCCAAGAATTTCGTGAAGAAAAAAGACTCCAAGATTAAAGACACTCACTCCAAGATTAAAGACACTCGGGTGTGTGTGTGTGTGTGTATGTGTGTGTGATGTTGCCTTAAAACTAAGATTAAAATACCTCCCTGCTACTCTTCTTAAATAATGCTTCTCTATACCTTCTTGCTACTCATCTTAAATAATGCTTCTCTAGAATGCTTTGTAAATATATATTACCAAACAAATGTTTGTAGTTATTGAGATAATTTTGACTTTCTATTAATGTTCCTGTGACTTTTTTATTAATTAATGGTTTTTCTTGTGTTGTCTAATCTTGTATTCTGGGCTAAACCCAGTTTGGGTCTGTGTGTGTGTGTGTGTGTGTGTGTGTGTGTTTAATAATAGCAATAATAATAAACTTAAATAAGCACAAAGAACAAATCTAAAAAACTCTTCTTTTGTTATCCCCAATTTTTGTTACTTCATTACCTCAAATTGACAACTGCTGGCATCTTGCCATAGTTACTTTAAGCTTTTAAAAAATTCAATAACTAAAATATTATAGATAAATTTGAGGGTCTCTTTGCCTTCTATTTCCAGTTTCATTTTTCTCTCCTTTTCTCAGAAGCAACCAACATTCTGAGTTTACTGTATATCTTTTACACTATTTTTAACACACTGTTTTACACACACACACATCCAGGAATAATATGTAATATTGCTGTGTGCATTTTTAGCTTATTTAAATTGTTTACTTTTATATGTATATTTCTGCAACTTGGTTTTTTAACTCTACATTTTGTTTCTGATACCTATGTCATTGTGTGTGTGTTTTCGTTTATTCTCTTCAAGTGGCTCACAATATTCCTTTCAGTAAACATTACCACGTTTCATTTCCTTATTTCATTATTGATGGACAGTTAGGCTATTTCCAAAACTTGGTGTTACAAACAGTGCTAAAATGACTGGTCTTGTCTCCTTGCACACATTGTTTACCCATTCACCTGTTGAAAAACATCTCGGTTGCTTCTGAATTTTGGTAGTCATGAGCAAAGCTACTATAAACATTCATGTGCAGGTTTTTGTGGACATAGATATTCAACTCTTTTGGGTAAATACCAAGGAACACAATTGCCAGATCATATGGTAACAATATGTTTAATTTTGTAAGAAGCAACTAAACTGTCTTCCTAAGTGACTGTACCATTTTTCATTCCCACCAGCAATGAATGAGAGTTCCTGTTGCTCCACATCCTCATCAACTTTTGGTGTTGTGTTTTGGATTTTAGCCATTTTAATAGGTATGCTGTGGTAGCTCATTGTTGTTTTAATTTGCAATTCCCCAATGACATATGATGTGGACATCTTTTCACATACTCCTTTGCCATCTGTGTATCTTCTTTTTTTTTTTCTGGCCGCGAGTATGGCTTGCAGGATCTTAGTTCCCCAACTAGGGATCGAACCCAGGCCCATAGCAGTGAAAGCGAGGATTCCTAACCACTGGACGACCAGGGGACTCTCCCATCTGTATATCTTCTTTGGTGAGGTGTCTGTTCAGATATTTTACCCATTTAAAAAATTGGGTTGTGTGTTTTATTGTTGAGTTTTAAGAGTTCTTTGTATATTTTGGATACCAATCCTTTATTAGATATATGTTTTAAAGAAATTTTCTCCCAGCCTGGGACGTACCTTATCATTTTCTTCAATGTCTTTTGCAGAGCAGAAGTTTATAATTTTAATGAAGTCCAACGTATCAGTTCTTTTCATGAATCATGCTTTTGGAGTTGTATCTAAAAAGTCACTAATTACCAAACCTAAGGTCACCTAGATTGCCTCCTATGTCATCTTCTAGAAGTTTTATGGGTTTGCATTTTACATTTGGGTCTGTTATCCATTTGAGTTAATTTTTGTCAAAGGTATAGGTCCGTATCTAGATTCATAGTTCTGCATGTAGATGTCCATTTTTTTCTGCACCATTTGTTGACAGGACTCTCCTTTATCCATTGAATTGCCTTTTCCCCTTTGTCAAAGATCAGTTGAATATATTTGTGTGAGTCTATTTCTGGACTCTCTTATCTGTTCCACTGATCTGTTTCATCAACATCACACTGTCTTTATCACTACAACTTTATAGTAAGTCTTGAAGTTGGTTTTGTCAGTCTTCTGACTTTGTTCTTTCAATATTGTGTTGGCTATTCTGGGTCTTTTGCCTTTCCATGTAAACCTTAGAATCAGTTTGTTGATAGTCACAAAATAATTGCTGGGATTTTGATTTGAATTGCACTGAGTCTATTGATCAAATTGGGAAGAACTGATTTCTTGACAATATTGAATCTTCTTATCCATTCACATGGACTATCTCTTCATTTCTTTAGCTCTCCTTTGATTTCCTTCAATAGAGTTTTGTCATTTTCCTCATATAGAACTTGTATATGTCTTATTAGATTTATATGTAAGTATGTCATTTCTTTTGTTGTTGTTGTTGTTCTAATGTAAGTGACATTATGTTTTAAATTTCAAATTCCAGTTGTTCATTGCTGGTATATAAAAAAGCAGTTGACTTTCATATACTAATCATGTATTCTGCAACCTTGCTATAATTGCTAATTAGTTCCAAGGGTTTTTTTTGTTTTTCTGTGGTTTTTTTTGGTTGATTCTTTGGAATTGTCTACAGGGATAATCATGTCATCTGTGAATGCAGACAGCTGTACTTTTCCCTTCCCAGTCTGTAAACCTCTTATTTCCTTTTCTTGTCTTAATGCATTAACTAGGACTTCCAGTACTATGTTGAATAAGAGTGGTGAGAGGGGATATGCTTGCCTTGTTCCTGATCTTAGTGGGAAAGTATCTAGTTTCTCACCATTAAGTGTGATGTTAGCTATAGATCTTTTAAATAAATGTTCTTTATCAAGTTGAGGAAGTTTCCCTCTATTCCTAGTTTGCTGAATTTTAGAGTTCTTTATATATTCTAGATTTGGGATATTTGTCAGGTATGTGATTTGCAAATATATTCTCCCAGTCTGTAGCTTGTCTTTTCATTTCCTTAACAGGAGGTTTCACGAAGCAAAAGTTTTAAATTTTTGATGAAGTCCAGTTTAATGATTGTTTTTCTTTTACAGATTGTGCTTTGGGTATCCTCTAAGAGCTATTTATCAAGCCCTAGGTCCTGAAGAGTTTCCCCTATCTAACCCTTTTGTTTGTGCAGAGTTCTTTTTAAATAATAGAAATGCTAGGACCTTGGGATTAACATACATACACTACTATATATAAAATAGATAATCAACCAGGACCTACTGTATAGCACAGGGAACTCTGCTCAGTATTCTGTAATAAACTATATGGGAAAAGAATCTGAAAAAGAGTGAATATATGTATATGTATAACTAAATCACTTTGCTGTACACCTGAAACTAACACAACATTGTTAATCAACTATACTCCAATAAAATTTAAAATAAATAAATAAATAATAAAGATGCTAGTGGCTTGTCTAAAAACAAAAACCAAATCAGCAAAAAGCAAAACAAACAAAAACAAAACTCTCAATCTTGTTAATTAATCAAATAATTGCTTTTTAATTTTCCAACTTCCTTCTGCCCTTCCATCTATTATTCCTGTTCTTTTGTGTTCCTCTGTGATCTGGTTCTTTTTCTAAGTTCTTTCAATGTTGATGCAAGTCACTCTGTTTAAATTTTTCTCTCTTACCAATATAGGGATTAGGGCTATGGATTTTTCTCCACATATTGTTTAAGCCATATCATGGTAATCTGATGCACCCTAAACCATACATCTCCAGCAGTAAGATTCTTTGTGTCTCTCACAGCAGTTAGTGTGCCCATGGTGAATGCTCATTGAATGTTTCCTGTGCTAAAAAGTTAATAAATGAAATGCTTCGATGGCATGCTTCAGTATATAATCAAGCAAGAGAGAAAAATGACTGTAGGTTGCAACACAACGCTAAGAGTTTTAAGAGCCCTCTCCTCACTATGGTACTGTTGAGTTTTATTGATTTGCTCAATCACTCCCAAATACAAGTATTTTTTTCCACTGATCCTTCTTTTTCCCCATTTCTCAGATCCACCTTCTGCCCTGGCCATCTTTGTTTTCCACCCTATCCACCTAAGAATGCATAATCCAAAAGTTCAACCATTTTCTTACTAATAATCTAAATTCATATGCCCTACTCACCTTTAAAAATTTTTTGGAGGCAAAAGTTTTCTTTTTTATGTCATGAATACTTCCAAACTTACAGAAAAATATAGAGAGCAATATAATGAACACCAATATGTCCACCACCCAGTTAATAGATGAAGTCAATTTTAAAACTTCTTATTATGGAAACTTTTCAAATATGCACAAAAATAGAAGGAGAGAATAGGAGAGTGAATCTCCAGTTATCAATCACCCACCTTCAATAATCATTGATCTTTTGCCAATAAGTGGTACCACTAACCACCCAGTTGCCCAAGCCAAAACCCACTTACTAAATTTTAGTCCTTTCTCCTGATCTCTATCTGTTCAATACAGAGTCATGTTAATTTTATTTTCTAAATGTCTCTCAGATATACTCACATCTCTTCATTCCCATGGCCCCTACTGTGGCCCAGGCTACCATCATCTCTCACCCGGATTACTGCAAAACACTCCCTACTGGTTTGCTCCTCTCTAACTAGTTCTCCACCTGTAATTAATAATGTGCCCCCCCTTAATAATTTATCATGCAAAAAAATTAACTTTTTTGGTGTGCAGCTCTATGAGTTTTAACACGTGAATGGATTCATATAATTACAACCACAATCAGGAAACAGAACAGTTTCATCACCCCAACAAACTCCTTTGTGTTATCCCTTTGTAGTCACACCCTTCCCTCCCCATAACCCTTGGCAACCATGGATCTGTTCTTCATCATTAATGTGTCTTTTAAAATGTCTCGGGACTTCCCTGGTGGTCCAGTGGTAGAGAATCCACCTTCCAATGCAGGTGACGCGGGTTCGATCCCTGGTCAGGGAACTAAGATCCCACATGCCGCTGGGCAACTAAGCCCGTGTGCTGTTACTGAGCTTGCATGCCTCAGTGAGAGAGCCCACGTGCCAAAAACTGCAGAGACCACACACTCTGGACCATGCGCGCCGTGACCAGAGAGAGAAAACCTGCATGCCACAACTAGAGAGAAGCCCATGTGCCACAACAAAGAGCCCATGCCACAGCAAAAGATCCTGCATGCCACAACTAAAGACCCAAGGCAGCCAAATAAATAAATAAATAAAATAATAAAATGTCTATGTGTTCATGTCACTCCCTTCCTTAAAATCCTTCTTTGGCTTTCCACTGTTGTAAGCAGCAGCCCTTTTCTAACTTTCAAGTCTCCTCTTTCACCAATTCCCATCTCCCATCCTCTGTCACTCTTTTTTTTTTTCTTAGCTCAGTGTAAACTTTTTTTAAAAATTTATTTTATTGAAGTATAGTTGATTTACAATGTTGTGTTAATTTCTACTGTACAGCAAAGTGATTCAGTTATACATATATATATATATATATATACATTCTTTTTCATGTTCTTTTCCATTATGGTTTATCACAGGATATTGAATATAGTTCCCTGTGCTATACAGTAGGACCTTGTTGTTTACCCATTACATACATAATAGTTTGCATCTACTAATCCCAAACTCCCAATCCATCCCCCCCGCCCCTCCCCGGCAACCACAATTCTGTTCTCTATGTCTGTGAGTTGGTTTCTGTTTTGTAGGTAAGTTCATTTGTGTCATATTTTAGATTCCACATATAAGTGATATCATACAGTATTTGTCCTTCTCTGTCTGACTTACTTCACTTAGTATGATAATCTCTAGGTCCACCCATGTTGCTGCAAATGGCATTATTTCATTCTGTTTTATGGCTGAGTAGTACTCCATTGAATATGTGTACCACATCTTCTTTACCCATTCATCTGTCGATGGACATTTAGGTTGTTTCCATATCTCGGCTATTGTAAATAGTGCTGCAATGAACATTGGGGTGCACGTATATTTTCAAATTATAGTTTTCTCCAGATATATGCCCAGGAGTGGGATTGCAGGATCATATGGCAACTCTATTTTTAGTTTTTTGAAGAACCTCCATACTGTTCTCCATAGTGGCTGCACCAATTCACATTCCCACCAACAGTGTAGGTCCTCTGTCACTATTAAGGTCTGGCCAGACTGAACATCTCTCTACCACTCCAATCCACTATTCCCTTTGATGATTTCAGGCCTTCCTACATACTTTTCACTCTGATTGTAATGCAATAACTCCTCCTAACCTCAAATTCCTTAACATGGCTAATTCAGATCTTAGTTTAAATGCCCTTTCCTCCAGGAATTTCCCTGTTCATATTAGGTTGATTGTTGCTGTTTGGTGCTTCCTTTCAGGGTATGTATCACACATTACTGCAATTACTCTATTCAATGTTTCTGTCCAGACTGTAAGCTCTGAGAGTCAGGGCTATGCTTATTTTTTATTTACCACTTAATTTCCAGCCCCCAGCACTTAGCAAGAACTCAATAAATATTTTAAAATATATTTTAAAATGCACTTTTGTGTACTATGCAATCTACTTCTTCATCAACATGAGATATGTATTTTAATGGTTTCAATTGCAGAATGAACATGGAGGAACATAATTCATCTTTGGTGGTAGAATCATCTTACCCAGACTTGGTCATCAATGTAGGAAAAGTAACTCTTGGTGAAAGAAACAGAAACAACCTGCAGAAAATTCAGAGAGAGCAAGAGAAGGCAAAAGTTATAAAAGCTGCATGTGCTTTATTAAACTCAGGAGGAGGAGTGATTCAGCTGGAAATGGCAAACAACGATGAGCATCCTGTGGAGATGGGACTGGATTTAGAAGAGTCTTTGAGAACACTTATTCTGTCTTCAAATTTGCAGGCTTTCTTCAAGACTAAGCAACAAGGGAGGTGTTATTACATTTTTGTTAAGTCTTGGAGCAGTGACACTTTCCCTGAAGACAGTTCCTTTAAGCCCCGCATTTGCAGCCTGAGTTCATCGTTAAACTGTAGATCTGGCACTTCTGTGCTTCCCATGGATTCAAGAGAGGCATTCAGGTTCCTGAAAACCAAGAAAATAAATGCAAAAATCTTGGGGAAAGAACCTTTTGGTAAAGTTGTCAAGGTTATACATCAAGACCTCCGTAACTCGGATCCTACTTACCTAGTTTTCCAAAAAGACCAGCTTGAATACGGTGAAATCGTGCCTTTTCCCGAGTCTCAATTCATAGAGTTTAAGCAGTTCTCTACAAAACACATTCAAGAATATGTGAAAAACATAATTCCAGTGTACATCCCTGCATTTGCAAACACTGAAGGAGGCTATCTTTGTATTGGAGTGGATGATAAGAGTAAGAAAGTTCTGGGATGTGCTAAAGAAAAGGTTGACCGTGATTCTTTGAAAAAGAAAATAGAAAATACAATATACAAATTACCTTGTGTCCATTTTTGCCAGTCTCAATGCCAGATAGATTTCACAGTCAAAATCTTGGATGTGTTAGCTGAGGGAGAGCTATATGGCTATGCTTGTGTGATCGGAGTGAAACCATTCTGTGGTGCACTTTTCTCAGAAGCTCCCTGTTCCTGGATGGTGAAGGACAAGGATATTTGCAAACTGGCAACTCAGGAATGGGTAGGCTTGCTGATGGACACAGATCCAGGTAAGATGGAGAAAACTCCCTCCCTGTCCTTTCTACTTCTTTGGAACCTGTATATTAAACAGGTTTCCCTCTGTTTCCTATGACTTTGAACTTCTCACACACACTAAATTCTGTGTTTTTTGAATCTTCAAGTATCCTACTTTCCATACATGAGAAAATTTTGTTGGGTGATGAGAAGCCCAAATGAAGTATCTTATAAAAGGCAATTTCCCACATCAGATGAAAAGAAAATTGTCTGGGGATGATTGCCTTGCAGTGGTGTATTGGAACTGGCTCTTACTGGCTCGAGAGCCATTTGTTAACTTTTCAGGAATGTTTTGAGCCAGTTGTTAAACAGTCATTGCTAAAAATTAAGTTTTATAAATTTACAGTTCAATAAATTGTATTTAAAACAAATTTAATAAATACAAAACCTAATGATTTACTACATTTTAAGATTATCTATACGCGTGAGGTTATTTACATCTACTGTATCTGTATGATGGAAATACTATAAAATGGTGTGTTATGGTGCATGTCTTCCCAACTCTGCCTTTAGTGACATCATATTGGTAGCTTAAAATTGTCCATGGTGGGAATATTTACACCACAGATATATGCATAGATAGGTGTACTAAAAGAATGTGCTATGTACTATAAAAGAAATTCAAACAAAACGATATCCAGAAACAGAGGGTGGAGACATATTGAATGGGAAACACATTCAAACTTCCAAATAACATCTCTTTTGGGATGGATTTGGCAACTTTCATATGCAATGAAGGCACTTGTCCATACAGGGTGAATGGGGTGTTATCTTGCCATTATGTCTCAAGTCATACCTAGACAGTCATATAATACACCCACTCATAAGGTCTTTTTCAGTGGTAAAGAGATGAACTAACATGTCAGAATAACATGAATTTCCCTTCTTTGTTAAGATTTTACATGGTTGTGCAACGACTTTGAATCTCAGCTGAGTCTGTCTAGCGGGCCTCCTCTTAGCAGACCAGTGTACTCCAAGAAAGGCCTGGAACATAAGAAGGATCTCCAGCGACTTTTATTTCCAGGTAGTAACTATGGTTTGCCTACTTGACACCAGCCAGTTTCTATGTTAGGATAAGGGGAGATAAACTGTTATGTTTGTTACTTAAGGTCCTGAAAGTACGCTCTGCAAAACCTATGTGTGCAAGGTGGTAATGCTACAAGCATATTGATGATAAGTAGTTTAGAAATGAACCCTCACTGACCTCATTAGCTGAGGCAATACCACATACAGAATCGAGGAACATTGTTGCCCTTAAAGACCGAAAGGTCTTGTAGTTCTCAAATAGGACTGATCATCAGTATTTCTGCTTACTTTAAAAAGTACATATACCTGCTTCCCCACTCCAGACTTCATAAATTAGAATACCTGAAGATAGCACCTTATAATGTGTATTTTTTCAAGCTACTCACAGGATTCTGACACTCATCCATATTGGAAACTTTTTATCTAGTTGAACTAGAGGCATACATTGCACTAGGAGCAAACAATTGCCCTCCTCTGCCGAATTTTCCAGAGGAGTGCAGGAAAAATATGAAACAAGAATATGAAACAAGAATAAAGTTTTATATGAAACAAGAATAAAATTATATCAAGATGGAACACAAAACAAATAAAATGAAGATCAATTACAACATCCATGAACATGTTTTGGGTTTAGGAGAAAGAGTCGTGTAAAAGCGCGAAATCACGTTTCAGAACCAAGGACAGTGCCTGTCCTCTGCTCTCATCCCTCGCTCCCACCATGACAGGCTTTAGCTATGAGTCCATTGTTGTCCTCTTTCTACACTTCTGGAGAGGAAGAACCACTTGATCAACTCTATGAAGTAAATCAGTGGCTTATCTGGCACTAGAATCTGATGCATAAACGTCCTATATATGTGTAAATGTCTATTGAGGACCATAAGTTAATAAATAATGACTGTTCAATTTAAGATTTTATTTTTCACCTTACCTAACTGAGGTCTTTGCATTCGCTTGCATATCAAATTTATATTTTAAAAACTGTCCACAATAAACAGTATTAGATCCAAGAGTAAACGTAAACATTGGTAATTATTCTCTAAACTCAGTAAACTCTGTTTTAGTAGAGCTTATTATCATGGAATAAATTATACCTAAAAACAAAATACTGGGCTTTATCCTCATAGAGTGATAACCTATTATTCTGGTATAAAAAATTAATTTTCCAGGAATTGTACCAAACATTTGAGGAACAGACACTTCCAACACTATTTAAACTTTTCCAGAGCCATAGAAAAAGAATGAAAATTCCCAGGTTATTTTTAAAATGGGAGTAACAGTAATTGCAAAACTTGACAGAGATAGCATAAAAAAGAAAAATTCAGACTAATCTTACTTGTGAATGAAGACTCAAAGACAGAACTCTAAGAACTAAAGGATGGATGAACATTAAGAGGGTTATTACTATAATCCATCATTTCTATACATTTATGCAGAAAAATTTTATGATTGTCTTCTAATATACTGAAAAAGTTTTGAAAAACATTAATATAGATTTTGATTTTTAAAAGACTCCATAAAATATGAACCTATACTTTTCTTTAAAGATTTTTTAAATTATTTTTTTAACATTTTCTTTATTCAAAGTCACAAAATTATAATCAGCCTCATCAGTTCACTCAGTCCCATGTAATTAATTTTTTTTATCTTGATCTTTTGTTAGTACTTTTATGAATTCATCAGTTTTCCATTAGAGTTATGAAAATGCTTATTCATTCAGTTCAGCAGTATAGTCAGTTACCAGAAACCTGTACTTGTCAGAGTTTTTTCCATGAATTCCTTGAAGATGAAACCCTTTTATAGGATCATTTTTGCAAAAGCATCAGAGTACACCCAGAACTGTCTGTAAATGACAAAAGACTTAAAAATGACCCCGGTTAATGATTTGATGAAAGTTCATAATAATGCAATTGACAAGGAAATTTAGTTATTTCTGAGATACACATTTTAAAGTAATAACTAGAATTATGACTTATAACATTATAACAGAACATATAAGATTTTTAGGAATTTCATGTAACGTCTGAAACATTTATATTAACATATTTCCATAGAAATAACCCAAAGAAAGTTTAGTACTAGTTTTTTGGGTTTTGTTTGTTTTTTTTTTAATTTTTAATTTAATTTTATTTTTTTATACAGCAGGTTCTTATTAGTCATCAATTTTATACACATCAGTGTATACATGTCAATCCCAATCGCCCAATTCAGCACACCACCATCCCCACCCCCGCACAGCTTTCCCCCCTTGGTGTCCATACGTTTGTTCTCTACATCTGTGTCTCAATTTCTGCCCTGCAAACCGGTTCATCTGTACCATTTTTCTAGGTTCCACATACATGCGTTAATATACAATATTCGTTTTTCTCTTTCTGACTTACTTCACTCTGTATGACAGTCTCTAGATCCATTCACGTCTCAACAAATGACTCAATTTCGTTCCTTTTTATGGCTGAGTAATATTCCATTGTATATATGTACCACATCTTCTTTATCCATTCGTCTGTCGATGGGCATTTAGGTTGCTTCCATGACCTGGCTATTGTAAATAGTGCTGCAGTGAACATCGGGGTGCATATGTCTTTTTGAATTATGGTTTTCTCTGGGTATATGCCCAGTAGTGGGATTGCTGGATCATACGGTAATTCTATTTTTAGTTTTTTAAGGAACCTCCATACTGTTCTCCATAGTGGCTGTATCAATTTACATTCCCACCAACAGTGCAAGAGGGTTCCCTTTTTTCCACACCCTCTCCAGCATTTGTTGTTTGTAGATTTTCTGATGATGCCCATTCTAACTGGTGTGAGGTGATACCTCATTGTAGTTTTGATTTGCATTTCTCTAATAATTAGTGATGTTGAGCAGCTTTTCATGTGCTTCTTGGCCATCTGTATGTCTTCTTTGGAGAAATGTCTATTTAGGTCTTCTGCCCATTTTTGGATTGGGTTGTTTGTTTCTTTAATATTGAGCTGAATGAGCTGTTTACATATTTTGGAGATTAACCCTCTGTCCGTTGATTCATTTGCACATATTTTCTCCCATTCTGAGGGTTGTCTTTTCGTCTTGTTTATGGTTTCCTTTGCTGTGCAAAAGCTTTTAAGTTTCATTAGGTCCCATTTGTTTATTTTTGTTTTTATTTCCATTACTCTAGGAGGTGGATCAAAAAAGATCTTGCTGTGATTTATGTCAAAGAGTGTTCTTCCAATGTTTTCCTCTAAGAGTTTTATAGTATCCGGTCTTACATTTAGGCCCACCTCCTAAAGATTTAGTTTTTAAGTTAAATTTAATTTTTTTAATAAATTTATTTTATTTATTTCTTTTTGGCTGCATTGGGTCTTCGTTGCTGCACACAGGCTTTCTGTAGTTGTGGCTCTTCATTGCGGTGCGCAGGCTTCTCATGGCGGTAGCTTCTCTTGTTGCGGAGCAAGGGCTCTAGGCATGTGGGCTTCAGTAGTTGTGGCACACGGGCTCAGTAGTTGTGGCAACTAAGCATGGGCTTAGTTGCTCCGCGGCATGTGGGATCTTCCCAGACCAGGGCTTGAACCCGTGTGCCCTGCATTGGCAGGCAGATTCTTAACCACTGTGCCACCAAGGAAGCCCTAGATACTTCTTTAACATTATACTTATACCTATATATCTATGTCTATCAATATCCCCCAAAGACCATTATGTTAATTGGGAGATATTAGAGGCATTCTATTAAATTTGGGAACAAAACCATCATTGCACTGCTACAACTTTTGTGCAATATTAATTAGCCAATGCAATTAGATAAGAGAAAGAAATTAGAGGGATAAAAATTGAAGAAGATAGGACTATATTCAAGAGAGCCTAATGAAAAACACTATAAACAATAAAAGAATTCAGATTGAATATAAATAATGTTATTAATAGAATTATATGAAGCATATGTCAAAATTAATATGCAAAATTCATTATCCTGCTATAACAAACAAATCAAAGAAAATACCCAATTTTCTATAGCAACAAAAATTTAAAATATCTAAGATAAACCAGTTTGAGAAAAATTTTTAAACAATAGTGAAGGACACAGAAGAAGGATAAAATGGAAACACATGTCATGTTCTTGAAAGGAAGAAAGCTGTCAGTTTTCTCTAAGTTATTTTATAAACTTAATTAGATATCAATAAAAAAAACCCAAGAGATTAACTTAATTTAAACAGTCTTATCCTAAATTTCCAGTGGAAAAATAAACAAGCAAGAAGAGCCAGGAAATAAAAACCTGAAAAAGAAGAGCAAAAAGAGGGGCTATCCAGATATTAAATCATTATAAAGCCTCAAATAAAAATAGAGTTGTATTGGCATATAATTAGATCAAGGGTACAGGATAGAAGGTCCAGAAATAGTTGCAAACACATCAGAATTTAGTTCGTGATGGAATTGGCCTCTCAAGTGGAGAAGAAAAGATGTTTCAATAAAGAGATATTGGGAAAACTGGGTGGCAGTTTATTTTAAAAAAGATGGATTCACGCTTTATGACATATACCAACATAAGCTCTAAATCGATCAAGAGTTTAAAAAAAATTAAAGCCATAAGTGTTCTAGAAGAAGACATTTGTAAACGCCTTTATACTTTTGGCATGAGGATTAGAAAAGTCAAGATTCAAAATCCAAAAGCCGTGAAAGTAGACTGATATATATGATTACATTAAAGATAAGCATTGTGCATGGCTAAAGCAACTAAGTAGAAAGTCAAAGGGCCACTGACCAGCTAGGAAAAATATTTGCAACTCATATTACAAACAAAGGGCCAATGTCTCTAACATATCAATATAAACAGCTTCCAAAAGCCGATAAGGATAAAGAACAACTTAAAAGAAAAATCAACTGGGCTTCCCTGGTGGTGCAATGGTTAAGAATCCGCCTGCCAAAGCAGGGGACAGGGGTTCGATCCCTGGCCGGGGAAGATTCCACATGCCGCGGAGCAACTAACCCCGTGTGCTACAACTGAGCCTGCGCTCTAGAGCCCGCGAGCCACAACTACTGAAGCCCGCTCGCCTAGAGCCCATGCTCTGCAACGAGAGAATCCATCGCAATGAGAAACCCGCGCACCACAATGAAGAGTAGCCCCCGCTCGCCACAATGAAGAGTAGCCCCCGCTCGCCACAACTAGAGAAAGCCCACGCACCGTAACGAAGACCCAACACAGCCAAAAATAGAAACAATTAAATTAATTAATTAAAAAGAAAAATCAACAAAATCAGTTCAGAGCAAATAAAATTCAAATGGCTTTCAAACATTTGAAAATATGCTTAATATTAATCAAAATAAGAGACTTGCAAATTAAAACAAGCTATCATTTTTATCTATTGGATTGTGAAAAATAAAAAAATCTGACATCTTTTATATGCTGTGCTATGGGGAAACAAGCCTTCTCGTACATTACTGGCAGGAGTGCGTATTGGTACAACTCCATTGGAGGACAACTTGGTAATATCTATCAGAATTACAAATGCATTTACCCTTTTACCCAATAATCGCACTCCTGGGACTTTATTCTTTATATATACCTGCATACATGCATACAGAATATACAAGGTTACTCATTGTAATATTCTCATAATAGCAAAAGGTTGGGGGGAAACACTCAAGAACCCATCAACAGGGACATATGTCACATCCATAAGATGGCCTGTTAGACAACTGTGGGAAAAAATAAGGAAGTTCTTTATGTACTGATATGGAAAGATCTGGACAGTTTGCTACCTATTGTGTAAGAAAGGGGGACATATTTGCTTGTATTTGCACAAAAGTTTTGGAAGACTAGCTGAGAAACTGAAAAACAAAAAGGGTCTGTGTTAGAGGAGTAGGATGGGCTTGGGAAGGGAGGAAATGGAGTGAATAGAAAGAGGAATGTTTTGGTATTTGGACTATGGGACTGTATTGCCTAACTAAAACCATTTTTTGAAGCAAATTTTCATTTTCAGAGACCGCTATCATTAGATTCTGAGCTCTCACAGTGGTAACTAATCAGTTCGGTTTTGGTTTTGCAACTGGACTCCAAATACTAAGAATAGGGATGTCCTCACTACATTAATTATTACTATTGATTGACAGTAGTTTAGCTTCAGATTAAACACTGTAAATCTTTCTTTTGAAAAAAATGCAATGACTGTCTGAAAAAGAAATTTTGTCTATACCTGGAGTGATGGGTTCTAGAGAAAGTCAGGGGTTAGAGTAGTAGATCAGATTCAACCAACCCCCAGCGACCTTCATCCTGATGTCCTAAACTGTTAGGAGTCCTCACCTGATTTCCTGTAGTTGGAAAACCATCAGTCTGGACACTTCAGTGCTCTGTTTTTAAAGATTTCCCTAGATCACCTACTGTATAGCACAGGGAACTCTGCTCAATATGCTGTAATCTAAATGGGAAAAGATTTCGAAAAAGAATAGATACATGTATATGTATAACTGAATCACTTTGCCGTACACCTGAAACTAACACAACATTGTTAATCAACTATACTCCAATATAAAATATTTTTTTAAAAACCACATACACACACACAAAAAAAGATTTCCCTAGATCCATGAAGAGAGTAGTGCCTAGTATGGATACAAAGTTCTGTGGGAACTCTGAGGAGAGAACAGACGTGGGAGTTCTAGAAGAAATGAGAGGAATCTATCAGGTGACAAAAGTAGAAGAGGGCATTCAAGTCTCAGGGCACGCCTACACAAAGGCACAGAGGCCCCAAGTCACATGGAGAGTGGTAACTACTCTGGTGCACGTGGAGTGGTGGACATTTATTGACACCTAGTCTGGCCCCTATAATTGGTTAAGTGCCATGTGGAATATCAACGAAATGAAAGGGACACTTCTTGTCTTCACATAATTTCCTTAGGAAGCATGTCCCATTATATAATTAAAGAAAAATAAGACCTATTTGACAATGAGGCAAAAACATATTTGCTAGGAACATCAAATGCTTTAGTGACATTGTCCGTTTAGCAGGCAGGGGTAGTCTGTGTGGCTTGCAAGGCCACAGTAGAGACAACAGAGGGTCTGGTGTCTGAGACAGCACTGGGTCCAGACGCTGGCTCTGCCATTTCCCAGTGGTGCGACCATAGGCAAGGCACTTGACCGGTTTGAGTTCCCATTTACTCATATGAAAAAGAGAACAGTAAGTATATCTGCCTTGCAGAATTGTGAGAACCATAGATGTGTGCAAACTCCCTGGTACAAATGATGTGTTTTCTTATTTTATACTTTTTTAGTTTATACTTCCTTTGGTTTCTAAAGCTGCATTTTAAACATATCCTTATATTACCCTATTCCATCCATCCCAAGATGCATGTTTCCCCCAGCCTTTTAACATCTCCAAAATCTGGATGTGTCTCATAATAGAGTCCATCTCCTACTCACCATCATCCAGGTTGCAGGCAAAATCAAGTTGTGCAAACACCTGGTACAAGTGTGAGAACACCACCACAAGGAACAATAAACAACTACCAATGAAATATGGGTAATTTCACTGGAAATTAACCCTACAGATCCAGATTCTGGTGTGTGATCTGACACCACCACAACAGGATGACAACAATCTCTTCATTTTTTCCCTCCCTTTGGAACAAATGATCATTGACGTAAGTTTAAAACCCTACAGTGCAAGTTTATTCTCATGTCACAACATTGTTCCCTGCTCCTTCATGACAAAGGCTAGACTCTTGTGATAGATGCATTATTACATAGATCTGTAAGTGAGTGATGCTTCAGGAGAGTTATCTCAGGGTCTAATCTTAGGATCTCCCAGTGGAGGGCTGCACAGAGGTCCCTCCTAGTAAAGTTTTCATAGCTCCATCTTCTCCACAGATATTTAATGAGCACCTTCTTCCTGGGAGGGCTCTTCCTACCTCCATCAATGGGGACTGTTAAGGGACATTTTGAGATTCAGGTGCTTTAAGAGTAGGAAGGGAAAGAGAACTAACATTTCTCAAGCAGCTACAACGAGCAGATACCTTTATGCTATTTCATTTATTCCTCACCGTAAGAGATGTGCTATTTTTGTAAATGTGGATTTTTGTTTGTTTTACAGATGAGGGAACAGAGTCTTAGAGAGGTTAAGGAGTTTTCCGAGGTCATAAACGTAATAAGCACATAGGCTTAGATGAAGCGTGCCAGACTTTTCAAGGCTTCTTTTCCTTCACTGTAATATAATAATATTGGCAAAAGAATGTATACAAAAATAAGTAATATCATAATTAATAAAATTAATTATAATTAAGTATAAGTATAGTAATTTTGATTAATTACAATTAATCATTAAAATAAGTGTGATTTTTGCCACTAAATTTATAATTCTTTCCATATCTAGTGCTACCGGGACGTCTGAAATATACTCCCAGATCCCTCTGGAAGGAGCTGTCTTCACAGAATGAAGGTTTGGAGGAATTAATAAATAAGCAAATATATCCATTCTCCCAGGGAATTTTAATCCTTTCTAGAAGCTGGGCTGTGGACCTGAACTTGGAAGAGAAGCAAGCAGTCATCTGTGATGCTCTGCTGATAGCATGGGACAGTCCCCCCATTCTCTACACCATTCTCAGGGAGCAGGATGCAGATGAGCAGTCCTATTGCACCAGCACCGCCTTCACTCTGAAGCAGAAGCTGGTGAACGTGGGGGGCTACTCTGGAAATCTGTGTGTCATTTCCAAGGTCCTCCACCTGCGTCCTGAGAGCAATGCAGAGTCCTCAGAGGGTGCGGCATCCCTGATTGATTACCCTAGGTCCTATTACTTTGCAAACACTCAGCAAATGGAAGCGTTGCTGCAGTCCCTCGTGATTGTCTTGCTTGGCTTCAGATCTTTCTTGAGTGACCAGCTTGGCTGTGAGGTTTTGAATCTGCTCACAGCCAAGCAGTATGAGATCTTCTCAAAAAACCTCCGCAAGAACAAAGAGTTGTTTATCCATGGCTTACCTGGCTCAGGGAAGACGATCATCGCCGTGAAGATCATGGAGAAGATCAGGAATATGTTTCACTGTGAGGCAAATGAAATTCTCTACATTTGTGAGAACCAGCCTCTGAGGAAATTTATCAGGTAAGCAGTTGGATCTTCTGTTTTTCTTTTGGCCGCGCCCCACGGCTTATGGGGATTGAACCCAGGGCCACGGCATAGAAAACACCCAGTCCTAACCACTGGACGGCCGGGGAAGTCCCAAGCAGTTGGATCTTACTGTCAGCAAATGAGGTGCAGTCTAAATTCCCTCCGAATCACCTTGTTCCTTTTTAAAATTATTAATTATTTTTAATTTTTTTTTCAATTAATTAATTTATTTTTGGCTGCACTGGGTCTTCATTGCTGCACACAGGCTTTCTCTAGTTGCGGCCAGTGGGGGCTACTCTTCGTTGAGGTGCTCGGGCTTCTCCTTGCTGTGGCTTCTCTTGTTGCAGCGCTCGGGCTCTAGGGTGCCCAGCCTTCAGTAGTTGCAGCAGGCAGGCTTAGTAGTTGTGGCGCACGGGCTTAGTTGCTCCGTGGCATGTGGGATCTTCCTGGACCAGTGATCGAACCCGTGTCCCCTGTATTGGCAGGTGGATTCTTAACCACTGTGCCACCAGGGAAGTCCGTGAATCGCCTTGTTCCTTGAGAGTAAGATGGTAAAATGATTGTGACAACAGTATCGTGTTCATAGGAGTATGATAGAGTAATTTTCCTCCTTTATTGACTCAGAGAAAACCTGAATGTGTCTTTTTAATTTTTACAGTGACAAAAAAATCTGCCATGCAGTGACCCGGAAAACCTTCATGAAAGATGACTTTCAAAAGATTCAACACATCATCATCGATGAAGCTCAGAATTTCCGCAGTGAAGATGGGGACTGGTATGGCAAGGCGAAAACCATCACTCAGAGAGACAAGGATTGCCCAGGAATTCTCTGGATCTTTCTAGACTACTTTCAGACCAACCACGTGGAGTGCAGCGGCCTCCCTGCTCTCTCAGCCCAGTATCCAAGGGAAGAGCTCACCAGAGTGGTCCGCAACGCATATCAAATAGCCGAATACTTACAACGTGTATTGCAGGAGGTCAGAAAAAATCCTCCACCTAACATCCCCCCTGGGTCTCTGCAGATGCTTCTTGAAGCTGATTGGGCTCAGGGTGTTCAGGGAACCTTAAATATTGAGGACAACTTGACTCTGAATAAAATAGTGACACATGTGGCAGACACTTGCAAGCTTCTCTTTGAAAGGGGCTATTCTCCCAAGGATGTCGCTGTGCTTGTTAGCACCACAAAAGATGTGGAGTGTTACAAGCAGGAGCTCTTGAGAGCGATGAGGAAGATAAGGGTAGTGCGCTTCAGCGATGCAAGTGACATGTCAGGTGATCACATTGTGTTGGACAGTGTCCGAAGATTCTCTGGCCTGGAAAGGAACATCGTGTTTGGGATCCATCCAAAGACAGTTGAGCCAGCTATCTTACACAACATTCTTGTCTGTCTGGCATCCAGAGCAAATCAACAGCTACATATTCTGCGGCTCCCTGACGTTTAGGAAGAATTCCAAACCAAAACAAGATGAAGCGATTACTATGTAAATGTCCATAGGTGACAATCTGCTTGGTATTGGGAGAAACTTCTCTTTTCTGTTCATAGGTCAGCTAGAGATTTGGGCAGAGCTGACACACAGAATTTGGAACTTTCCCTCTCTGGCTCTCTCCTTTCAGGGATTCCTCCCCTACCCCCTTTCAGCAGTTATTGTCCCAAACTCTGTCCCCGATTCTTCCAGCCAGAATGATAGTGGTTTTCTGAAGGAGCTTTAACCACCCTGCGGTTAAAAACCATAAAAACAATACACTCGTCCTGTGGCCATTCTTTCTTCTAAGTCTGGACCTCCACAGTGCAATTTTTTGTTTTTTAAAATTTGTCCAGGGTTTATATTTATCTGCAGAAGGGTGGCCTAGTAGAAACTACCTTGGCCATACCAGAAGCAGAATTTTTGGTTCCTGAATTCTTGACATTTCTCTTTGCTATATTGATCCAGGACTTGGGAGATTCCCAAGATAATTCAAACTGTGACCAAGTGGGCCTTAACAATTTTGACAGAACAGAGAGCACTGATACAATTATTTAATCCTTTAAAACTGTAATCTCCATTTTTTTTTTTTTTTGCCCTCAGAATAACCCAGATCAAGCTTTAAGTGTGATAGTAAGCATTAATTGTCACTTTACTGAGAAATTATAGGCCATTAGAAAACAAAAATAAAGCCGTTTTCTCTGGCTTTCAGTGAGAGATAGCATTAGGAACCAAAATCTGGTTCTAAAGATACACATAGGCCATTAAGTAAACAGAGCTAGGAAAGACACAGTCTTTACAGATCAACTTCTCAACTCAGCTCTACGTATTGTTCTATAACGTATCAACCTAAATTTTAAGTCAAGTACATTCTTGAACTGTATTTTTCCGCTTTACTTTTATATTTTGGTGGGCTACAGTTATGGACTGAATGTTTGTGTCCCCCCGAAATTCATAGGTTGAAGCCCTAACGTTTAGTGTGGCTGTTTTTGTAGATTTGTAAGGAAGTAGTTACAGCTAAATGAAGTCATAGGATGGGGCCTTGATCTCATAGGATTAGAGTCCTTATGAGAAGAGACACCCAAGAGCTCTCTCTGTCCCTCTCTCTGTGCACACATAAACAAAAGGTCATGTGAGCACAGAGAGAGATGGCGGCCACCTCCAAGCCAAGAGAAGAAGCCTCAGAATGAAATTAATCCTACTAACACCATGATTTTGGACTTCCCAGCATCTAGAACTATGTGAAATATATTTCTGTTGCTTAAGCCACCCTGTCTGTGGTATTCTGTTATTGCAGCCTGAGCAGACTAATATAGTCACAGAATTATTCTTTGAACTAAAACACATCATTGTTATCACTTAATAATGCTAATACAATGACTTACTTTTCTGTTTATACAAAACATTTAAAAAATGTTTCTAATCTAAAAAATAACAATAAAATATTTGTATAACTAATGGAAATTTAAACATTACATAATATTCCACATATTAGTAATCCTAGTCTACTGATTTCCTCCATATTACAAGTTGTGAATTTTTCTGCCTGTCTTTCTCCTATCTGTGTTTACTCAGGGAATTCCAGCCTCTTGCCTTGAAACCGTAGGCTCTTCTAACTTCAGCAAAATAAAATATATCAGCAAAATAAGGGAAAAAAATGTTCTTTCTTTCCGACTACATTAAATCAGATACAACTCTGCACCAAACAGTTATCCTTGTAAATGTTGTTTCTAATAAATTGGTTTTGTAAGATCCCTGGACTTGAGTTGCAGTGTCTGTGAAAGTAATTCTTTAGAAGTCTAATTCTGGAGCGAAGACTGCCACCATGTCCTGCCGCCGTCCACCGCACAGGGTGGGGTGTTGCTCCAGGACCTTGCTTCAGACGTGTAAGCTCCCACATCCATTAAACCATTGATGTGTCTGTTGCTGACCCTGGGCTCTTTCTTCAGTCTTGAAGGTGGACAAGCACAGGCATTGTAGGCCTGCGGGGTGCAGCCCAATAATTGGTGGAGCCAGCCAGGAGACCGAGGAAAC
This sequence comes from Eschrichtius robustus, assembly GCF_028021215.1. Taxonomy (NCBI): domain Eukaryota; kingdom Metazoa; phylum Chordata; class Mammalia; order Artiodactyla; family Eschrichtiidae; genus Eschrichtius; species Eschrichtius robustus. The sequence goes on from NC_090843.1 coordinate 46,167,859, forward strand.
TCCCACGAGCGCCAAGATGTCGGAAAATACAGGATGGGGAATGGAAAGTTGCAGGGGCCGTCCACCAGCGTGTGGGGCCCGAAAGTTGCAGGGGTGATCCTGAGGTGGCTGTCCTTGCTGAATGGGGGCTCCCAAGAGATCTGGAGAATAATGGCCTCCAACGGCTCTGCTATTGAATCAAATGAGCATATTGTATCAAATGAGCTAAGCTATCTTTCTGGAAGGAATTGGTATTTCTCTTGTGCCTCTGAGATATAAATGATCTACCTGGGCTCTCTGGAACTTTAATCTTATGTGATCTCTAAGAGTAAAGGAGAAAAAATAGCTTTTAGGTAAACTCTATAGAAATAATTATGTTTTGGGAATGTCTATTTAAAGTAGTCTCTCTAGATTTTGGTAACTTGAAAATAAAGTTGAAAGAAGAGAATTCATGGGTCATTTCAAATAGGATAAAATATTAATTGCTGGGCGACTCTAAGTTAATCTACCTTTGCCTGCTTAGGAGAGGACGACTCAAGCATTAAGTTTTCCATTCAGGAAGTGCACAAATACTTGCTTCTTGGTTTTTGCCAGAGATTAAGGTGTTCAAGGGTTAAGGTTATAATCAGTCATAATTCCTGTAACCAAGTTTCTTTATTGATTACATTGTGGTCAGGTGTTTAACTGTGCCTTTTAAGTCTTTTGTCATTTGTAGACAGTTATTGTTGTACTCTAATGTTTTGGCAAAAATGCTTCACCTTCAAGAAGAGTCATACCATTGTAAAGCAATTATACTCCAATAAAGATGTTAAAAAAAAAAAGATTCATAGGAAGGACTTTTTGACCATAACAGGTCTTTGATAAATTTCAGATCATACTGCTGAACTGGGTAAGAACTTAAAGAATCCTAATGGAAGACTTAATGGCTTCATAAAAAGTTAACAGAAAGATTGGTTACTGAGTGAACTGTTGAGTATGGTTATAATGTTTATGGGTTTTGTCTGGAATGTTACTGGTTTTGATCTGTGTTTTGCAGATATGGGGAAGCCCTTCCCCTCAAGTTGGTTATGATTTATAGCAATTTGGTAAACTACACCTGTGGGTAAAATTCAAGCATTTTTTCTTTTCTCTCTCTGCCTGGTCCCTCCAGAAACTGGGGACTTCTGGGTTCGGAGCAGCCTTACCAAGTGAATGGGAAAGAGTGTCTCCTGGCATGTGCAGGAATCTCAGTATCTTGGAGACAGAGAAATCCACCAAGGCAGAGCCTGATAGCAGACCTTTGGCATGCTTTGCTGGCTTTGAGAGGACTTTTGGGAATTCAGTCTGAGACTCGTGAGTTCCCCCTCAGCCAGTTTGGAGGAGACTATGTGGTCAACTGACCACACTTATTTTGCAAACAAATTAGTTTTGACTGGCTGTGTTTGCTGGAGATGAGGGCAGTTTTAGAGAGAACAACGTTATGTTTCAGTGGATATTAAATTCTAGTTCTGTTAATTGAGGTCTGTATTTATAAAAGTTATTGCATTAGCCATACTTTTGCCCTGATCTGGATGGAAGGAAAATTATCTAGTGAAATTGTCAGAGTATAACTACTCATGAAGTGCGACACTGCTTGCTTTAAGTCTGCTACTAAAAGCACATGTATAATGCTTGTGTGACAATTGGGTATAAGTGATAAAATATATGACCTATAAAGTGTTTCCCGATTAACGTACCTCTGAGCCTGTTCACGAGGTCTGATTAGTTTTCCCCCAACGTGAATGGCTAGGCGAATATAAAGGAGGACTAGCACCGAGGGACACGATCTGAACTTGGGGTAGGAGTCAGCACCCCAGCATTGAGGGATGGATATTTTGATCATCCATGCTTTCTATTGAAAGATTTGCAATCAAAAGGGGGAAATGATGGAAAAACCTGCACATATTGAGGTATGGGGAAGTCAGAAGGCTTATACATGGTTGAACTTAAAGTTTACTGACCAGAGCAGCGTGGTTTTTGGCCTTTCAGACATGCGTTGTACATCTGCTTTGTCCATTGAGGAAGGGAATGCATTTGGAAGTCAAAATGGAGTCGCTGTGGTTCAGACAACCCAGGTGAAACTAGGTGGCCACTGTATACATGATTTTGGACATGCTCTTGTATTACTGAACACTCAAGTTTTCTGAACTGTATTGCAGACCAGGACAAAAACCACAGGCGGGTGTGGTATTATCTCTGAATGCAGTTACTGCTTGTTTTTTGCTTAACTGTCATGATCTCCCCTGTGTCGTGCCTGTTAGATGTCTTACGCTTCATCCCTAGCCTGAGTGGAGGAAATCTATGCGAGGACTGAGTAGCAACGCTGGCCTCACTGTGAAATAAGTCTAACTGCTGGGTCTACAGTGAGATGCTCCTCTAGACTTCCATGAAAAATCAACCCGGCTACTGTGACTAGTGGGGAAAAGACATCCCATATGCCAGTACATCCGAAGGACCCCTGTCAGTATATGTTAGTGTACAATTGACTGCCCATGAGCCCCTCTGGGCTATGCTGTGTGGAATGGAATAGGCTGTCTTCTGAACACACAAGTCCAACTAGTGGGATTAATTGTTTTTTGTTTGGAAAGACCTAATGGGTCCACCCCTAATGGCACTCAACATAACATGGGGTGACAGATCTGTACTGTGCCTGCTGACTCCTGGCTAGGCCACCAACCAGAATGTTTCTTTTAAAGCCGGGCCTTCCCCTCCCCATAGGGGTGGCTCTGGTTTTGTGAAAACCAGGGGTGACCTGTCTGTATTGTATTTGTGGCATCTGGTTGCAGCGCCCCCTATATACTTGACCCCAGGGATATCATGGAAGAGGGGCGGACCAAGATGGTAAGGGTCGTGCAGGGTAAGTAGCGGTGGAGTATATGGTCAGGCCACTCAAGATGGCTGCTCTCTTGCTCTCTGTACATCCCCTGCCCAACCAGTGCCTGCTTCACCTACACCCTACTCACATGACTGACCTTCCTGCATACTTGTCCCAAGCCCCAGCTAGTAATTGTTCTTATCAAAGGGGCAGTGAGGGGCTTGCCCCTCTACTGGTTTCCTTGGTAACTAATGAGCCCACCCAACATCAATTCCTCTATAACTGGCAATCTCCCTCTGCCCACCCTCCCCAGCTCCCCACCCCTCCTCCGGGAGCAAAGACGGCCACCACAGTGGGGTGTCTCTCCAGGACCTTGCTTCAGACATGTAAGCTCCCCCATTCATTAACCATTGATGTCTCTGAAAAAACTAAATGAAAATAAAAGTCTAATTCTGACTGGTTGTGTCACTTAATGATTTATTTATCACTCTAGTAATAATATTTTAAAACTATAATATTTTAAAAATATATAAATACTCATGAGTTTCTCTTTAGACTGAAGAGGATTATTGATGCCGCCTTCTTCTTCCGTATGAATGAGGAAAGCTTTACCTTGTATATCTGCTGCATTTCTGTTTTAAGTAAAAATTTGAGAGTTTGTGTCTCATTAAACAGAAAAAAAAAAATGGTGCTGTAAAATAAATGATTAAATTTTGGGAAAAGGGAGCACGGAGGCCAGTGACTCCATGATAGGGTCAAATATGAGCCAGCAAAAGGTTAAGCAAGATTAACCTCCAGTTGGGTTTTGCTGGGGTACCTGCCTATCTGCAATCTGGCTCTAACCATTTGGGACCTAACTTCACTAAGATCTGAAAATCTACCCAGCCATTGTAAAACTAAAACAAAATGTTTTTTAATTTTTAAATTTAAATTTTGTTTTAGACTTACAGGAAAGTTACAAAGTAGGTACAGAAAGCTTCCGTATACCCCTCACTCACTTTCTCATTTTGTTAGCATCTTATCTATGGTTCATTTGTCACAGCTAAGGAACCAACCTTAGGACACTACTGTTGGGACTTCCCTGGTGGCGCAGTGGTTAAGAATCCGTCTGCCAATGCAGGGGACACGGGTTCAATCCCTGCTCCAGGAAGACCCCACATGCCATGGAGCAACTAAGCCTGTGCGCCACACTACTGAGCCTGCACTCTACAGCCTGCGAGCCACAACTACTGAGCCCACATGCCGCAACTACTGAGCCCTCATGCTGCAACGACTGAAGCCCGTGTACCTAGAGCCCATGCTCTGCAACAAGAGAAGCCACCGTAATGAGAAGCCCGCGCACCTCAACAAAGACCCAACGCAGCCAAAAATGAATTTTAAAAAATAAATAAATAAATAAATTTTTCTTAAAAAAGGACACTACTGTTAATTAAACTCCACACTTTATTTGGGTTTCTTAGTTTTTCCCTAATGTCCTTTTTTTGTTGTTCCAGGATCTCATCCAAGATACCACATTACATGCAGTAGTCATGTCTCCTTAGCTTCCTTTGGTCTGTGACAGTTCTCAGACTTTGTTTCTGGTGACCTTGACAGTTTTGATGAGTACTAGTCAGGCATTTTGTACAATGCCCCTCAATGTGGGTTTGTCTGATGTTTTTCTCATAATTGGGCTGGAGTTATGGGTTTTTGAGAGGAAGACCACAGGGGCTAAGAGTCATTCTCATCACATCATATCAAGGACATAGGCTCTCAATGTGACTTATCACTGATGATGTTAACTTTGGTCACCTGACTGAGGTAGTGCTTGCTAGGTTTCTCCACTGTAAAGTTACTTTTGCCCTCTCTTCATGTCAGTAAGTGCAGCCCACACTCAAAGGATGGAGATTGAAGATCCACCTCCTTGAAAGCAAGGAAATCTACATAAACTATCTAGAATTGTTTTCCATTTCCTGGTGTAATGCTTTAAAATATTTTTTAAATTTAATTTAATTTTAATTGTTTTAATTAGCATACAAAGTATATTAGCTTCAGGTGTACAATGTAGTGATTTGATATTTTTATACATTATGAAATGATTATTACAATAAGTCTAGTTACCATCATCACCATACGAAGTTATTAAAATATTCTTGACTATATTCCCTATGCTGTACATTACATCCCTAGGACTTATTCATTCTTTAAATGGAAGTTTGTACCTCTTAATCCCCTTGACCTATTTTGCCATCCTCCAACCTCTCTCCCCTCAGGCAACCACCAGTTTGCTCTCTGTATCTGTAAGTCTGTTTCTGTTTTGTTTGTTCATTTGTTTTTTAGATTCAACAAAGAAGTGAGATTCAAACTCAGCCTGCTGGCAAAGATGCAGTTAATGAAGTGGCTATTAAACCCATGGGTGAAACCTCTGAATCAATTAAGTTGGCAGTGAATAAATTATTTCAGTGGACAAAATGGCTCAGAGAAAAGAGCCTGAATACATGGGTCTCCTATGGAAGCCTGCTAAGTTCAAGGTACATGGAATTAAATCTAAAGAGAGAAGTATATCTCAAAAAGAATTCTAGGTATTGACACATGGAGTTAACTGGAACCAAACAGATTCAAACAACACTAACAAAAAATGTTTTCGAGAAAGTTAAATTGCCAGAGAGTCATTGACTAACAAGCCAAAAACTGTGACTTCCTGAGACTTGAAACAAACCTTGGGCCCCCATCATTCTAGGGGCAGGTGGTATGTTGAGGAAGCTGCTCAGCATGCAGGGAGAGAATGGTTCCCAATTTCCCCTTTAAATGTGGCAGAAGAAGATGATGCAAAAGGAGGAACTCTCTGAGGTTGAAACCAAGAACCTTGGGGAGTAATGGACAGGGGAACCACTTACTGGGAGCAAAACTGATCAAAGTACACTCTCCTCCCCAGGTCAGAAGTCCAAGTCAATGTCTGACTGACCAGATGAATTTCAGAATTTTTACGGATCAGTGACTATCCTGTGCCTCCCATTCTTCCCCTGTCTGAGTGCGAGGATTTACTGAGGTTATCCACTTACTGTTTCACATTGCATAGTGTGTATGTGTCGTGTTGGGGGCGGAGGAGGGTAGATAACTTAAATCTCCAAAAAGAGTCCTCTCCAGACCTAATATGAAGACTATCACAATATCGGGACTTAGTCTATCATGGGACATCCCACCGGGATGGAATTTTTGAGTTGTTTCCTTTAGGGATGGAGGTATATCTTGAATATGAAAGGAAGAGAAGTGAATCTTTGTAAGCAAATATTTGTGATGTATTGTAGTCTTTTCCAAAATAGTCTGTCCCGCCTTGGGTTAGGATTACACTTACTGCCCCATTGAAATCAAACTTGGCCGTTTGATTTGCTTTGGCCAATTAAGTATGAGAAGTGATGTGTGCTACTCTGAGCAAAAGCTCTAAGACCATCATGTAGTTTCCCCTTGCTCTTGTCTTCTTCTGCCACAAGACTGGTGATGTCTCAGATAGGGTTCTTCTGGCAGCCTGGATCCCCACATGAGAAGGATGTGGAGCAGAGCCAAGGTGAACCCCCAACAGACATGCAGTGTAAGTGAGAAACAAAATGTTTGTTGTAAGCCACTGAGATTTGGGGATGGTTTGCTCCTGCACCATGACCTGGCCTATACTGATTAACATGTGAAGCATGTCAAGTGAGGCAGAGCAACAAAATGGAAGGGGTCTTGGACTTTGTTGACTTCTCAGAGGAATAACACATCATTTTTTACTTCTTTATGAGAAATACACTTCTAATTTCTTTAAGCCATTGTCAATTTGAGGTTTCTGCAAAAGCATCAAAACCAACATCCAAACACATGCCAACTTTACCCTCATCTCCTTTCATGCTAAGCCATGGGCCTCTCTTTCTCCCTCTTACTCATCCTAGGTAGTGAAATACCTTTGTTCATATATCAACTTATGTCTGCCACACTACGTATCTTTCTTAGGTCTACAGAGTCTGCTATATCCTCTCACATCATGTTGCAGGTTGAGTTCTCCAGAAGCAGATGCTGAGCTGCAGTTTCAGGTGCAAGATGTTTATGACAGAGCAACACCCTGAATAGAATGGGAGGAAGCAGAATTGGGCAGAGAAAGAAGTTGAACTGGGATGCAGCCCTCAACAAACCTTAACCAACCTGGCAGGATGCTGTGCAGTGAATTTTGCCCAACAGAGTTGTCCTGCATTGAGCTGAATGGTTGAGACTTTATATTGTCCATAACTCATTTTCCAGTTGTCAGTTGTAGATTGTGAGTCTGGGAGTGGTTTGTGACCCCAAGCAATGCAGCTCATTGCAGCTGAGGCGGGCCTTGAAGGAGCTGACATTTAGAGGCTGGTCTGCCGACTGCCTTCTCCAAATCTGGGCAGGAAACCTCCCTTGAAGGGAGATCTGGGTGGTGCATCCCCCATGTCTACCACACCCCACCTTCCTACAACCTCCTTTTATTCTCTTATGTATAAAGCTGCAATGATCTCTTTCCCCAAATGTACTTCTGATCTATTCTGCTGTTCATGGCATCAATCACATATACAATGTATTTCATGTAGTTTTAAAGACCAGGATGCAGTTGCCTTTATACGCTGGAGAATCTATATAACCAAAAATTCTACAGTACCTGTTCTTACCCTTTTTCTTTCCTCTATATTCAATACAAGGGGAAGGGAGGGAGGGTCAAAGTGTTTTGTTCAATTTCTTTTACTTTTTAGCAGAGAAGAGCTATCCATTTGCAATCTGAATGTCCCTAGGTTCTCCAGCTATCCGTGTCACTGAGATTTTTGATGCCCACCTGATATTGTCAGCTCTCATTATGTGCAAATAAAGAAAGTTTGGTCTTTTACCTAGTTTCCCTGCATTAAGATTTCTGAGGGTGCCAGAAATGCTTCCATGCACCACAGATCTCTTCTGGTCCTCTCCTCTCACTTTTTGCTCTGGACTGCTGTTCCAAGACCTCTGCCGGTTACCTCCTTGATTAACATGACAGCTCTTCCAAGCTCTGCCCCCTCCATGCTCCTCTGTATCCCAAGAAGAAAAAGAAGCTCTTCCTTCATCTCCCAAGTTACAGGAAACATCAGGCCCTAATTTTAGCAAAACATAGTGAAGGTTTGCTTACGGTGAAAGGGAAATATTTAAAATTAGATGTTCGATATCACTGTGTCCAGAGTCCTTTGACCACAGATTATCCTGATGGCTTTTTTCCTCCTTGTCTCCATGCCTCCTTCTACTGCCATTTTTTCCGCTGAAACATTTGAGAGTAAGTTGCAGACATGATACTCCTTTACCGCCAGTACTTCAGGGGTGTTTCCTAAAAATAAGGACATTAACAGCACAATAATCAAAATCAGGAAATTAACACTGATATAATACTCTGATCTACAGACCTTATTTGACTTTTATCAATTGTGCCATAAATGTCTTTATGGCAAAAGAAAAAAAATTCTGGTCTAGGATTCAATCTAGGATCACACATTACATTTAGTTTTCATGTTTCTTTTTTTTTTAATAGCCATTCATTTAATTAATTAATTAATTAATTAATTAATTTATGGCTGTGTCAGGTCTTAGTTGTGACACATGGGATCTTCGTTGCAGTGCACACGCTCTTCGCTGTGGCGCACGGGCTTAGTTGCCCTGCAGCATGTGGGATCTTAGTTCCCCGACCAGGGATCAAACCCTAGTTCTCTGCACTGGAAAGCGGATTCTTTACCTGTGGACCACCAGGGAAGTCCCTAGTTTTTATGTTTCTTAATCTCCTTTAGTCTGGAACAGTTCCCCAGTCTTCGCCTTTGATGACCTTGCCACTATTGAAGAGTTTAGGCCTGTTATTGTGGAGGATGTCTCTCAATTCAGGTTATGCAAAGGTTGTAGAAGTGTTTTTTGTCCTTCTCAGTGCATTATATCGGAAGACCCACGATATTGATTTATCCCATTACTGATGATACTAACTTTGATCACTTGGATAAGGTGATGTCTGCCAGTTTCTCCACTGTAAATTTACTACTTTTCCCATTTATAATTAATAAATATCTTATGGGGGTGTTTTTACTTCTTAAAACATAATATTTAGGATTTTTCCTATTAAAAAGTAATTATTCAAGAGAGTTCAAAGGAGTGATATTATACCAACTACACTCTTTGGCTCCACAATGCAAATAAATTAGAAATTAGTAGTTAAATAGTAACTATAAAAACCTTCATATGTTTGGGAATTTTATTTTATTTTATTTTATTTTTTAACATCTTTATTGGAGTATAATTGCTTTACAATGGTGTGTTAGTTTCTGCTTTATAACAAAGTGAATCAGTTATACATATACATATGTTCCCTCATCGATAAAAGTAGAAATTCTATAACCATTATACATAATGAATTATTAATAAAATACTTTCCCTCAATTATCACAAGTTTTTCGTTTTTTTACACAGGAGAACATCAAACAAAAGTTTAATGACATGTATACATTGGTAAGGTCCAGAAAAACATAGTAACACTATCACAGCAAATTCTAAGACACAAGTTTAAGGAAGAGAGTTTCCATATTACACAAACTCCCCACAAAAACAGAAAAAGAGGAAACACTGCCTAACTAATTTTATGACGTTAGCATACTCTTTTTTAATCCCTTTATTTTGCATATTTCTTCTAGCAATTTCCTGGATTTACTTTTTTTTTTTAATTGAAGTATAGTTGGTTTACAATGTTGTGTTAGTTTCTGGAGTACAGCAAATTGATTCAGTTATATTATATATACAAATATATATACACATATACATATATATATTCTTTTTCAGATTCTTTTCTATTATAGGTATTGAATATAGTTCCCTGTGCTTATACAGTAGGTCCTTGTTGTTTATCTAGTTTATATATAGTAATGTATAATTAATCCCAAACTCTTAATTTATCCCTCTCCCACCCCTTTCCCCTTTGGTAACCATAACATTGTTTTCTATGTCTGTGAGCCTGTTTCTGTTTTGTAAATAAGTTCATTTGTATCATTTTTTTTCGATTCCACATATAAGTGATATCATATGATTTTTGTCTTTGACTTACTTCACATAATATGATAATCTCTAGGTCCATCCACGTTGCTGCAAATGGCATTATTTCATCCCTTTTTTAAATGGCTGAGTAGTATTCCATTATATATATACACCACATCTTCTTTATCCATTCATTTGTGTTCATCTGTTGATGGGCACTTAGGTTGCGTCCATATCTTGGCTATTGTAAATAGTGCTGCTATGAACATTGGCTAGTATAATCTCAATAACCAATTGGATAAGTAAAATATTAGAGGAAAGTTGCAGATCATCACCATTCAATGTCTAGATGAAAAAAATTCTAAACAAAATTTTAGCAAACCAAATCCAACAATATCTAAAAATGATAATGCATCATGACCAAGGTGGTTTAAATCAGGAATTTATTTTTTCTTCCAGTTTTATTGAGACACAATTGACACAAAAGATGTGCAAGATCCTTACGGAAAATTGTATATAACTTTATTGTGAGACATTGAAGAAAATGTAATTAAGTATAGGATATATTATGTCCATGTATCAGAAATTGTAATCTCATAAAGATGTCATTGTCTCCAAACTGATCTACAGATATTAGCAGCACATACAACCAAAAAAAAAAAAAAAAAAGTAAGAACTATAATGATCAGAAAAATAAATAAATAAGCGTCTGAAAATATCAAACGTTGGAAAGTCCTTAGAAAACGAGAAAAAGAGCCCCAAGAAGAATACACATAATATTGTTCCAGTTACTATAGGTGCATAACAAATTATCCCAAAACTCAGTCGCATAAAGTAACCATACTTGGGGACTTCCCGGGCGGTCCAGTGGTCAAGACTCCGCACCTCCACTGCAGAGGGAGCCGACTGGATCCCCAGTCGGGGAACTAAGATCCCACAGGCCGCGCTGCGCGGCCAAAAATTAAAAAAAAAAAAAAAAAGATTAAAAAAGTATATAACGGGCTTCCCTGGTGGCGCAGTGGTTGAGAGTCTGCCTGCCAATGCAGGGGACACGGGTTCGAGCCCTGGTCTGGGAAGATCCCACATGCCGCGGAGCGACTAGGCCCGTGAGCCACAGCTGCTGAGCCTGCGCGTCTGGAGCCCGTGCTCCGCAACAAGAGAGGCCGCGACAGTGAGAGGCCCGTGCACCGCGATGAAGAGTGGTCCCCGCTCGCCGCAACTAGAGGAAGCCCTCGCACAGAAACGAAGACCCAACACAGCCAAAAATAAATAAATATAAATAAATAAATAATTAAAAAAAAAATATATATATATAACCATACTCACGGATCCTGTGAGCCCAGAATACGGACAGGGGACAGTGGGGAAGTCTTGTCTCTGTTCCATTCATTTTCAACTGGCTTGAAGGTTGGGGTTGGAATCCTCTGAAGGTTCTGTCACTCACAGGTCTGCGGTTGATGGTAGAAGACTTCAGTAGCTCAGGGTTCCTTAGGCATCCCTCCCTCCTTCTCTCCCCCTCCGCCTTCTCTTTCTCTCTGTTTTAAAACAAGGTTTCTGTGCGTTTCAAAGTCTGTGGGTTCTGAAGACAGGTTTTAGACCTGTTGAGCTGCGGAAATATCCATTACCATAATTACCATAAAAAAGGGGGCCCAAGAAAAGTAAAGTGTCAGGAAAGCTTTATATCCTGAGAGAAGCCATTGGAGCCAGCTCTGGACTCATTATCCCAGATGTCCCCAAGGTGCTCCTTATACCACGAGGGGTTGTGTGTCCGAATCTGCCTCCCGCGGAGCAGACCGCTCTTCTCCCCTTTCGTCCTTTCGGTGCACTAACAGCTCTCGCCCGGTCCCCAGAGGCTACTGCGCTTTTAGTCCACGGGACAGTAGTACGGCTCGAGGAATGCGAGTAGAGCTGGAAAGTCCCGAGTAGGATCACCCCGCCAGAAGCCCTGATCCTTCTTCAGTTGTGAGGGGCCAAAGAAGACGCCAGTCGCGCGAAAGCTCGGGGGAGCTCACAGCGCGCGGGGGCACTTTCTGAAAAGTTGATTGGCTGCCCCTCTAAGGGCCACCCGCCGCTCGGGAAGCCAGTGCACCAAAGGACCCGGACCTGGGTCCGCTTAGCTGGTGTAGAGCGCGCGGACGGGGACCGGAAGGCGGGCTCCGTCCACTTCTTTCTTTCTTTGTTTTCTTTAAATGCACTTCGTTCTTTTGGTCTTACCGTGCAGAATATAGAAAATACAGATAACCAAATACGAAAGGAGAACTCTCCCGCCACCACGCTGAGACACACACGCTTTAAAGTCCAGTCGCTTCGCGAGGCAAGTTTTGGGGGCGGGGCAGCGTCACCATTGGCTGAACGGTCCGCCTTAACTCGAGTGCACCAGCTCTCCCCGCAAACGGGGGAGTTCTAGCTCCCCTAAGAGTCCTGCGAATCCAGAGCAGCGCTTCTGGGTAAGTTTGTCCCCTCTCCGTTGCCAAATATCGGAATCTCAGCTTCTTATCCCTTTTAAGTCTAGTCTGCTGGCTCTTTGACGAGGTGGGATGCAGCCAACACAGCCCCGTCCACCCCGCTCCCGGGGAGGCCCTCGGCTGTTATCTCCGGTCTGGGAATCTTGGCCCTGTGATGCCTGTCTCAGTAGCAGCATCTACCAAATAAACTACACTGTTAAGGACTTGCGATCAGGACACTTGGGAACTTGAGGTCAGGGCAGGACGTCATCCCCTGTGTGGGCTGGGAAGCGCCTTAAAGAGCCTGGGGAGAGGAAGTTGGAGTTTGGCATGGACTAGGAAGGGAGGAAGGGCACGGTGCTGTAGGGACAGGTCAGGCAAGTGCAGCTCCTTGGGGGTGCGCTGCACGCCTGGGGTCCTGAAATAAGCGGAGTTAGGGAACAGGTTCTGTTGGTAAAAATGTGGCTGACCAGGCACTGACGAACTGTCTTCTAAATCCATAAGGAGAAACCAAGCACTGTTAGTGTCCTGCCGAAGTTTATAACCTAAAAGGGGGCGGGGATGGGCGGAGATAAGAACCACGCCCTTTGAAACTAAAGACGCAGTGCTAAAGGAGGAGGGCAAAGAATGAACCACGGTTTTTATTCCTCAGAAGGTAGTTCCTGTCCTACCTTTCTGTGCAGTTCCCACCAACCTGCATTCTGGCATAACTAAGGAGATGTGAATGCCTTCACCTTTCCCATTAAAAATAGCTAACAGCACAGGCTAAATCCCCAGTCCAGGTCAGAAAGAATTTTCCCCACAGTCAAAAGTATAAAAGATTTCAAAAGCAACTAACCTGGGGCTTCCCTGGTGGCGCAGTGGTTGAGGGTCTGCCTGCCAATGCAGGGGACACGGGTTCGAGCCCCGGTCCGGGAAGATCCCACATGCCGCGGAGCGGCTAGGCCCGTGAGCCACAACTACTGAGCCTGCGCGTCTGGAGCCTGTGCTCCGCAACGGGAGAGGCCACGATAGTGAGAGGCCCGCGCACCGCGAGGAAGAGTGGCCCCCGCTTGCCGCAACTGGAGAAAGCCCTCGCGCAGAGGCGAAGACCCAACACAGCCAAAAAAAAAAATATATATATATACATATATATATATATACACATATATATATATACATATATATATATATATATATATATGTATATATAAAAAGCAACTAACCTGTAAACCTAGATCCAAGGTTCCAGGTGAGGTCAATGATTTTTAGGCCCTAGGGATTTGGTAGGCTCCAGTCCCCAACATATTTTTTAAGGATTGTGTTCCAGATGTATGCCTAAAGGCAGTGGTTTTGCACCACAGAAAGTTCTACGTAGTGGCAGTGTTGGACTGGTGTGGCCAGGATCTCATGCTAACCCACAAGCTCTGCGTCCTTCCTCTATAAGGTGGCTCAGCTCCAGCTCCCGTGGGTTCCAGGTTGCCCCGCAGTACGGGAAGGCATCCTCCTTAAGCACTTTGGGGGTGAGACGTGCATACTGTGGGTGAACCAGAAGGGTTCACCAGTGGTAGGGCCTCATGCAGAGGGTGTTAAGGTGGGAGGAAAGGTGAGAGGATTCTAGATACAGAAGCTACAAGAAGAATGGGAAGCAGGGACTTCTTGGCAGGGCTTGTATGACCAGAAGATAGTAGGACTGGGACTGTGTTCCTGGGCATAAGTGGAACTGATTCTCCTGCACCCGTGGGATAGAGGTGGAGAGTCTTCCGTCAGGTCAACAGGAAACATGGACCTATGTTTGAGGCAGCCCTCATGTCTAAGAAATATGAAGAAACTGGGTCTAAAGAACATTAGCTGTGCTATAATACTATGGAGAAAGCATAGGATGGCAGGCATACATATCTCCCTCTGCTTTTTTTCTTTTTCTTCTATTAATTTAATTTAATTATTTTATTTTTTAATTTTTATTTTATATTGGAGTGTAGTTGATCAACAATGTTGTGTTAGTTTCAGGTGTACAGCAAAGTGATTCACTTATACATATACATGTATCTATTCTTTTTCAAATTCTTTTCCCATTTAGGTTATTATAGAATACTGAGCAGAGTTCCCTGTGCTATACAGTAGGTCCTTGTTGGTTATCTATTTATGCAACATTAAGACTTTTATTAAGTTTTAAATACTTAAATGACTGTGCTCACCTGGCTTTATTGTTGTTTACCTATCAGGAGTGGAGACTTACTCTGTTAGTTTCTCTTTTGGGGAAATGTTTCTTCCTTCAGGGTCATGTTCGAAAGCTTTCTTCTAGGGACCCAGGCCCAGGAAGCCTATTTGAATGAATGACTAGGTCCTCATCTCTTAGAAAGGCAGCTTCTTTCTGGCTCAGCTCTGAGTTTTGGACAACCCTGGGGAAATAGTACCGCCTTCCAGTAGACTTAGAACCATAACCTTCTCCCTCCAAAAGGTACAGGGCAGAGCCCTGTAATCCTCCCTAGGATAAAGTTGCTAGGGAAAAATCTGGGCAACTCTCTTCCTCTCTCTTCCCCTCTCTCTCTCTCTCTCTCTCTCTCTGAGTCTGCCCTTGTGTGCCTATTCACATGTGCTTTTTCCTCCTAATAAACACCTTACTTGTTTCACTAAAAAAGAAAAAAAAAATCTGATACAATTCTTCAGGAAACCATTTGACAATATATATCTAGATCTTTAAATATTTCATCACTGGATCTAGTAATTCGACTTTTACAAACCTCTCTGTGTCTGTATATTCTTTATATACTTACATAGAGTTATAGAATTTTCACTTATTTACGTACCTAAGACCAAGTATAATCTCATGTTTTAGCTTCAACCTTTATTTCCACAGATCTAGACTCTTCCTTGACTTAAAATGATTTTTCCCCTATAGGGCTCCATTCCTACTACAGAAAACGAATTGCTTCTTTTCTGTCTGCTTGCTCTGGTCTCCATTCCCCATCCTAAAAAGTCTTTACATATGTTTGAATCATATTTGTATACAGAATTGAAGTACTCTGTCAGGTGACTCCTAGACTCAATGCAAATTAGGAGATGTAATTAGCCTGTCCAAGCCTCAGTATAACTAATCCAAGATCCTAGTACAATTTATTGAACAATTAAAAGCAACTTCAATTCCCAGCTGTAGGGGAATAAGTAAACAATAGTATGTTAATACTATATATGAAATTATAAAGCAGTTAGTCACGTTTTTAAAAATAACTAATCATTATTTTACAAACATGATTATATATAACATATTATTACATGGAAAAGCAAGATTCAAAACTGTCAAGTTTAGTAGGGACCAGACAAAGTCTTCCATTAAAAAAAACGTCATGTTGAGTAAAATGTTAAAAGAATAGAAAAACAGCTTACATCTCCAACTCATATTATGAAGCTACTATAACCTTGACACCAATATCTGTCAACAGTAATATGAGAAAGGACAATTTTGTGACAGTCTCATTCATGATCATAAATACAAAATCTTAAACAAAATATTGCAAGTCAAATTCAGTATTAAGAAATGATAACAGGAGTGATGTCAGCAAAATGGTGGATAAGGAAGCTCCCACCCTTCATCTCCCCATGAAAACATAAAAAACAACCAGAAACTGGATGAACCAATTGTAAGAGGTCTAAGGCCACCAAGTGGATATATCAAGAAAACACGAGGGTTTATTCCAGGAATGCAAGGATTCTTCAATATACGCAAATCAATCAACGTGATATATCATATTAACAAATTGAAGGAGAAAAACCATATGATCATCTCAATAGACGCAGAGAAAGCTGCAAAAGTTCGACAAAATTCAACACCCATTTATGATAAAAGCCCTGCAGAAAGTAGGCATAGAGGGAACTTTCCTCAACATAATAAAGGCCACATATGACAAACCCACAGCCAACATTGTCCTCAATGGTGAAAAACTGAAACCATTTCCACTAAGATCAGGAACAAGACAAGGTTGCCCACTCTCACCACTATTATTCAACATAGTTTTGGAAGTGTTAGCCACAGCAATCAGAGAAGACAAAGAAATAAAAGGAATCCAAATCGGAAAAGAAGAAGTAAAGCCGTCACTGTTTGCAGATGACAAGATACTATACATAGAGAATCCTAAAGATGCTACCAGAAAACTACTAGAGCTAATCAATGAATTTGGTAAAGTAGCAGGACACAAA
Source organism: Eschrichtius robustus (assembly GCF_028021215.1). Taxonomy (NCBI): domain Eukaryota; kingdom Metazoa; phylum Chordata; class Mammalia; order Artiodactyla; family Eschrichtiidae; genus Eschrichtius; species Eschrichtius robustus. Next base: position 46,184,287 of record NC_090843.1, read on the forward strand.
ATTAATGCACAGAAATCTCTGGCATTCCTATATACTAATGATGAAAAATCTGAAAGTGAAATTAAGAAAACACTCCCATTTACCATTGCAACAAAAAGAATAAAATATCTAGGAATAAACCTACCTAAGGAGACAAAAGACCTGTATGCAGAAAATTATAGGACACTGATGAAAGAAATTAAAGATGATACAAATAGATGGAGAGATATACCATGTTCTTGGATTGGAAGAATCAACATTGTGAAAATGACTCTACTACCCAAAGCAATCTACAGATTCAATGCAATCCCTATCAAACTACCACTGGCATTTTTCACAGAACTAGAACAAAAAATTTCACAATTTGTATGGAAACACAAAAGACCCCGAATAGCCAAAGCAATCTTGAGAACGAAAAATGGAGCTGGAGGAATCAGGCTCCCTGACTTCAGACTATATTACAAAGCTACAGTAATGAAGACAGTTTGGTACTGGCACAAAAACAGAAATATAGATCAATGGAACAGGATAGAAAGCCCAGAGATAAACCCACACACATATGGTCACCTTATCTTTGATAAAGGAGGCAAGCATATACAGTGGAGAAAAGACAGCCTCTTCAATAAGTGGTGCTGGGAAAACTGGACAGGTACCTGTAAAAGTATGAAATTAGAACACTCCCTGACACCATACACAAAAATAAACTCAAAATGGATTAAAAACCTAAGTGTAAGGCCAGACACTATCAAACTCTTAGAGGAAAACATAGGCAGAACACTCTATGACATAAATCACAGCAAGATCCTTTTTGACCCAGCTCCTAGAGAAATGGAAGTAAAAACAAAAATAAACAAATGGGACCTAATGAAACTTAAAAGCTTTTGCACAGCAAAGGAAACCATAAACAAGACCAAAAGACAACCCTCAGAATGGGAGAAAATATTTGCAAATGAAGCAACTGACAAAGGATTAATCTCCAAAATTTACAAGCAGCTCATGCAGTTCAATATCAAAAAAACAAACAACCCAATCCAAAAATGGGCAGAAGACCTAAATAGACATTTCTCCAAAGAAGATATACAGATTGCCAACAGACACATGAAAGAATGCTCAACATCATTAATCATTAGAGAAATGCAAATCCAAACTACAATGAGGTATCATCTCACACCGGTCAGAATGGCCATCATCAAAAAATCTAGAAACAATAAATGCTGGAGAGGGTGTGGAGAAAAGGGAACCCTCTTGCACTGTTGGTGGGAATGTAAATTGATACAGCCACTATGGAGAACAGTATGGAGGTTCCTTAAAAAACTAAAAATAGAACTACCATACGACCCAGCAATCCCACTACTGGGCATATACCCTGAGAAAACCATAAGTCAAAAAGAGTCATGTACCAAAATGTTCATTGCAGCTCTATTTACAATAGCCAGGACATGGAAGCAACCTAAGTGTCCATCATCGGATGAATGGATAAAGAAGATGTGGCACATATATACAATGGAATATTACTCAGCCATAAAAAGAAATGAAATGGAGGTATTTGTAATGAGGTGGATGGAGTTAGAGTCTGTCATACAGAGTGAAGTAAGTCAGAAAGAGAAAAACAAATACAGTATGCTAACACATATATATGGAATCTAAGGGGAAAAAAAAAAGGTCATGAAGAACCTAGTGGCAAGACAGAAATAAAGACACAGACCTACTAGAGAATGGACTTGAGGATAGGGGGAGGCGGAGGGGTGAGATGTGACAGGGTGAGAGAGTGTCATGGACATATATACACTACCAAATGTAAACTAGATAGCTAGTGGGAAGCAGCCGCATAGCACAGGGAGATCAGCTCGGTGCTTTGGGACCACCTAGAGGGGTGGGATAGGGAGGGTGGGAGGGAGGGAGATGCAAGAGGGAAGAGATATGGGAATATATGTATATGTATAACTGATTCACTTTGTTATAAAGCAGAAACTAACACACCATTGTAAAGCAATTATACTTCAATAATGATGTTTAAAAAAAAAAGAAAAAGAAAACACGACATTTAAAACTGTAGGAAAATTTTTAAAATATTTATTTATTTACTTATTTGGCTGCACCAGATCTTAGTTGCAGCACGTGGGATCTTCAGTCTTCGTTGCAGCATGTGGGAACTTTAGTTGTGGCATGCAGGATCTTTAGTTGCAGCATGTGGGATCTAATTTCCTGACCAAGGATCGAACCCAGGCCCCCTGCACTGGGAGCATGGAGTCTTAGCCACTGGACTACCAGGGAAGTCCCTAAAACTGTAGGAAATTTCATGACGTTTTTGCTTGCCCTTGGCTCAACTTCTCCCTGGTGTGGCAAGGTCTTGTTCTGGAGGGGGTAGCAACTCAGTTCCCACTTCACTCCCTTGAAATGAAGGTGCCAGAACTGGCCTTATTTGCAGTGTTCTAACCTGCCTAATGCTGCCTGAGGGATTGGTCTCTCTATCACCTAATTCAGACTTAAGGTGGGGAAAAGTGACAGCCACTGCTCGTGAAATCTTCAAGGAGATTATAGACGTGCAGATGCATGGGACAAAAGATTACAGCTGAAGACATAGAATAACTATCTAAAGCCTGGAGGAGGAGCTGGGGTGAGATTTTGGGGAAATGAAGGCATTCAAAAGCAACTGTGTCTATGGAGAAATTGGATAAAGCTCAAGGCAAGACTTATGATCAGAAAAGACCTGAGAAGACCTTAAGCTTTCACGTGAGGCTGATTCACTATGCTCAGACCATGCTCAGCTAATCAGTGAAGGACTGCCCTGGCACAGAGTCAGTCTGCAAAGACTGGGAGAGGTAGCTATTTTTTCAGATGCCTGATTTTCAACAAAAATTTGCAAGGCATACAAAGAAACAGGAAAACATGGCCCATGCAAAATAAGAAAGCAAAATGGCAGAACTTTTCCCTGAGGAAACCCAGATGTTAGACATACTAGATGAAGGCTTTAAAACAACTGTTTTCAGTATGCTCAAAGAGCTAAAGGAAAAAATGGACAAAGAACTAAATAAATCAGGAAAACAATATATGAACAAAATAAGAATATCAACAAAAATAATAGAAATTATAAAAAGAAGACAAATTCTGGAGCTGAGAATTACAGTAACTGAATTAAAAAAATACATAGAGGAATTCAACAGCAGATTTGAAAAGGCATAAGAAAAAAAATCAGTGAACTTTAAGACAGGGCAATTGAAATTTTCCAGGTTGAAGAGCAGGAAAAAAAGAAGGAAGAAAAGCAAACAAAGACTTGGGGATTTGTGGGATACTATCAGGCAGACAAATATACACATTACAGGAGTCCATAAGGAGAAGAGAGATTATTAGAAGAAATAATGACTGAAAACTTCCTAAATTTGATGAAATATGTGAACCTACAGATCAAGAAGCTCAATAAACTCCCAAGTAGGATAAACCCAAAGAGATCCACACCAAGACATGTTATACTCAAACTGTCAGAAGCCAGAGGCAAAGTGAATCTTGAAAGCAGCAAGAGAGAAGCAACTCATTATGTCACAAGTGATCTTCAATAAGATTAACAGCCAGTTTCTCAGCAGAAACCTTGGAAGCCAGAAGGCAGTGGGATGATATATATTTAAAGTGTTAAAAGAAAAAAAGACTGTCAACTGAAAATTCTATATCTGGCAAAACTGTCTTTCAAAAATAAAGGAGGAATTAAGATATTCCCCAAACAAAAGCTGAGGGAATTTATTTCCAGTAGACTTGCCATAAAGGAAATGCTGAAGGGAATTCTTCAAGTTGAAATGAAAGAACAATAGACAGTAACTCTAAAAACAGTCATCGGTAAAGGAAAATACGTGAACAAACACCACAAAAGTATTATTGTAATTTTGGTTTGTAACTATTTTTATTTTCTACAGGATTTAAAAGAAAAATGCATAAAAATTATAAATCTAAGTTAATGGTACTTAGTATATAAAGATACAATTTGTGACATCAATAACATAAACTGAGGGAGGGACGAGTTATAAAGAAGTAGAGTTTTTCTATGTGATTGAAGTTAAATTGGTATTAATTTAAGAACATTGTCATAATTTTAAAATGTTATATGTAATTTCTTTGGTAAACACACACAAAAATCTATAGAATATACACGAAAGGAAATGAGAAGGGGAATAAAACATGCCACTACAAAAATCAATTAAATTCACCAAGATAGGGACTTCCCTGGCAGACCAGTGGTTAAGACTCCACATTTTCACTACAGAGGGCATGGGTTGATCCCTGGTTGTGGAACTAGGATCCCGCACGCTGAGTGGAGCAGCCAAAAAAAAAAAAGAAAATTCATTGAGATAGACCGTATTCTGGGCCATAAAGCACACCTTAACAAATATAAAAGAAGAGAAATCATACAATGTCTGCTCAGATTACAATGGAATTAAACTAGAAATAAATGAAGATAACTAGGAAATTCCCAAATACATAGAATTTAAAGAATATACTTCAAAGCTACACATGAGTCAAAGAAGAAATCTCAAGAGAATTAAAAATTATTTTGAACTAAATGAAAATACAACTTATCAAAATTTGTGGGATGCAGCAAAAATAATGCTTAGAGAGAAATGTAGAGCATTGAATGTATATATTAAATAAGAAGAAATATCTAAAATCAATCATCTAAGTTCCCATGGAAGGAAACTAGAAAAAAAGCAGATTATATCCAAAGTAAGCAGAAGAAAAGAAATAATAAGAATTAGAACTGAAATCAGTGAAATTGAAAGCAGGAAATCAATAGAGAAATGCAGCAAAACCAAAAGCTGGTTCTTTGAAAAGATTGATATAATTGATAAGCCTGTAGCCAGGCTAAGAAGAAAAGAGAAAGGACACAAATTACTAATATGAGAAATGAAAGAGGGGACATTGCTATAGATCCCATGGACATTAAAAGAATAATCAAGTAATATTGTAAACAAATCTGTGCCCACAAATTTAATAACGTAGATGAAATGGACCAATTCCTTGAAAGACACAGTCTGTCAAAATTCACATGAAAAGAAATAGGCAATCTAAATAGGCCTATATCTATTAAATAAATTGAATCAACAATAAATAACCTTCCAAAAGAGAAAGCACCAGGCCTAGATGGGTTCATTGGTGAATTCTACCAGACATTAAGGAAGAAATTATACCAATTTTCTACAATCTCTTTCAGAGGATAGAAGCAGGGGGAATATTTCCTAATTCAGTCTCTGAAGCCAGTATTACCCTAATGCTAAAACCAGAAAACAACATTACAAGAAAACTACAGATCAATATCTCTCATGAACATAGATGCAAAAATCCTCAACAAAATATTAGAAAGTTGAATCCAACAATGTACAAAAATAATTATACATACCATGACTAAGTGGGATTAATGCCAGGTGTGCAAGGCTGGTTCAACATTTGAAAATTGATCAGTGTAATCCATTACATCAATAGGCTAACAAAGAAGAATCACATGATCATATCAATAGATGCAGGAAAAACATTTACCAAATTCCAAGACCCATTTATGATAAAAACTCTCTGCAAACTAGGAATAGAGAGGAACTTCCTCAACTCGATAAAGAACATTTACAAAAAACCTATAGCTAACATCATACTTAATGGTGAGAAACTTGAAGCTTTCCCACTAAGATTAAGTTGAGGTAAATCTATCTCCTCTCACTACTTCTTTTCAACAGTGTATTGGATGTCCTTGCTAAAATAATACAAGAAAAGAGAATGAAAGTATACAGATTGGGAATGAAGAAATAAAACTGAATTTGTTCACAGATGACATAATCATCTATGTAGAAAATTAAAAGAATCAATAATAAAACAAAAACAAAAACTACTGGAACTATAAACAATTTTAGCAAGGTTTCAGGATACAAGGTTAATATACAAAAGCCAATCATTGTCCTGCATACCAGCAATGAACAAGTGGAATTTGACATTAAAAACAGTACCATTTACAATAGCACCACCCAAAATGAAATATTTAGGTATAAATCTAAAAAAAAAAGTGAAAGATATATACAAGGAAAACCACAACACTGATGAAAGAAATCAAAGTAGAGCTAAATAAATGGAGAGATATTCCATATTTGTGAATAGGCTTAATATTGTCAAGATGTCAGTTCTTCCCAACTTGATCTACAAGATTCAATGCAATCCCAATCAAAATCCCAGCAAGTTATTTTGTAGACATCAACAAATTGATTCCATAGTTTATATGGAGAGGAAAACAAAACAAGCCAAAACCTCAAATAGCCAACACAATATTGAAGGAGAAGAACAAAGTTGGAGGACTGACACTCCCCAACCTCAAGAAAGTACTTTAACTTCAATGAAGCTACAGTGATTAAGCCAGCATGGTACTGATGAAAGAATAGAAATAGATCAGTGGAACAGAATAGAGAACCCAGAAATAGACCCTCATAAATATGTCAGCTGATCTTTGACAAATGAGCAAAGGCAATACAATGGAGCAAAGATAGTCTTTTCAACCAATGGTGCTGGAACTGCTGGGCATCCACATGGAAAATTAAAAAAAAAAAAAGGAATCTAGACACAGGACTTCTGTGGTGGCACAGTGGTTAAGAATCCGCCTGCCAATGCAAGGGACACGGGTTCCATCCCTGGTCCAGGAAGATCCCACATGCCTCAGAGCAACTAAGCCCGTGCACCACAACTACTGAGCCTGCACTCCAGAGCCTGCGAGCCACAACTACTGAGCCTGCGTGAGGCAACTACTGAGCCCATGCGCCACAACTACTGAAGCCCTCGTGCTCTAGGGCCTGTGTGCTGCAACTACTGAAGCCCGTGCACCTAGAGCCCGTGCTCTGCAACAAGAGAAGCCACCACAATGAGAAGCCTGTGCACCACAACAAAGAGTAGCCCTTGCTCACCGCAATTAGAGAAGGCCCGCGTGCAGCAATGAAGACCCAACGCAGCCAAAAAAAAAAAAAAAGAATCTAGACACAGACCTTACACGTTTCACAAACATTAACTCAAAATGGATCACAGACATAAATGTAAACTTCAAAACAATAAAACTCCTAGAAAATAATGTAGGAGAAAACCTCAGTGACCTTGGGTATGGCAATGACTTTTTAGGTACAACACCAAGGGCATGGTCTATGAAATAAAGAATTGATAAACTGGACTTCATTAAAATTAAAAACTTCTTCTATGAAAAGAAAATGTCAAGAGAATGAGGCATAGACTAGGATAAAGAGATAAAAAGAAAGACATTTGCAAAAGACATAGCTGATAACGTTTTTTTATCCAAAATATGCAAAGAACACTTAAAACTCAACAATAAGGAAACAAACAACTCTATTTTTAAACGAGCTAAAAAATCTTAACAAACATTCACCAAAGAAGATATACAGGTGGCAAATAAGCATATGAAAAGATGATCCACACCATATGTCATCAGGGGAATGCAAATTAAAACAACAAGATTGGGCTTCCCTGGTGGCGCAGTGGTTGAGAGTCTGCCTGCTAGTGTGGGGGATGCGGGTTCGAGCCCTGGTCTGGGAGGATCCCGCATGCCGCGGAGCGGCTGGGCCCGTGTGCCACGGCTGCTGAGCCTGCGCGTCTGGGGCCTGTGCTCCGCAACGAGAGAGGCTGCGGTGGTGGGGGGCCCGCGCACCGCGATGAAGGGTGGCCCCAGCTTGCTGCAACTGGAGGGGGCCCTAGCACAGAAACGAAGACCCAACATAGCAATCAATCAATCAATCAATCAATCAATCTTTAAAAAAAAAAACAAGATTCCACCACACATCTATTAGAATGGCTAAATTCCAGAACACCGACAACACCAAATGTTGGCAAGGATGTGAAGTAACAGGAATTCTTATTCATTGCTGATCGGAAAGTAAAATGGCACGGCTACTTTGGAAGACAGTTTGGCAATTTCTTACAAAACTAAACATACTCTTACCATACAATCCAGCAATTTTGATCTTTGGTATTTATCCAAAGGAATTGAAATTTTATATCTTCACAAAAACCTGCACATGGATGTTTTAGCAGCTCTATTCATAAGTGTCCAAACTGGGAAACAACCAAGATATCCTTCAGTAGGTGAATGAATAAATAAACTGTGGTGTATTCAGGCAGTGGAACATTATTCAGTGTTAAAAATAAGTGAGCTATCAAGGCATGAAAAGACACAGAGGAACCTTAAATGCATATTACCAAGTGAATGAAGCCAATTTGAAAAGGCTATACACTGTATGATTCCAACTATATGACTTTCTGGGAATGGCAAAACCAAGAAGACAGTAAAAAGATCAGTGGTTGTCAGGGATTTAGGGCTGCAGAGAGAAGACCAGCTGGAGCACAGAGGATTTTTAGGGCAGTGAAAATGCTCTGTATGATAGTTTAATGATGAATTCATTGCACAACCCACAGAATGGGAGAAAATATTTGCAAACAATGCAACTGACAAGGGATTAACTCCCAAAGTATACAAACAGCTCATACAACTCAATATCAAAAAAACAACCCCATCAAAAAACTGGGCAGGAGACCTAAATAGACATTTCTCCAAAGAAGACATACAGATGGCCAACAGGTATATGAAAAGATGCTCAACATCACTAATTATTAGAGAAATGCAAATCAAAACCACAATGAGGTATCACCTCACACTGGTCAGATTGGCCATCAAATGCTGGAGAGGGTGTGGAGAAAAAGGAACCCTCGTACACTGTTACTGGGAATGTAAATTGGTGCAGCAACTATGGAGAACAGTATGGAGGTTCCTTAAAAAACAAAGAATGAGGACCAGGAGAAGATGGCAGAAGAGTAAGACGCAGAGATCACCTTCCTCCCCACAGATACATCAGAAAAAACAAAGAATAGTGTTACCATATGATCCAGCAATCCCACTCCTGGGCATATATCCAGAGAAAACTGTAATTCAAAAAGATACATGCACCCTAGTGTTCATAGCAACACTATTTACAATAGCCAAGACATGGAAGCAACCTAAATGTCCATCAACAGGTGAATGGATAAAGATGTGGTGTGTATATATATATATATATATATATATATATATATGTATATGGAATATTACTCGGCCATAAAAAGGAATGAAGTAATGCCATTTGCAGCAGCATGGATGGAACTAGAGATTATCATACTAAGTGAAGTAAGTCAGACAGATAAAGACAAATATCATATGATATCACTTATATGTGGAATATTTAAAAATGATACAAATGAACTTATTTACAAAGCAGCAATAGACTCACAGACATAGAAGACAAATTTATGGTTACCAAAGGGGAAAGGCAGGGAGAGCAATAAATTAGGAGTTTAGGATTAACATATACATACATGTACACACATAACATATATATAAAATAGATAACCAACAAGGGCCTACTGTATAGCACAGGAAACTATATTCAGCCTACTGTATAGCACAGGAAACTATATTCAATGTCTTGTAATAACCCATAATGAAAAAAGAATAGATTTATATATATATCTGAATCACTTTACTGTTCACCTGAAAGTAACACAGCATTGTAAATCAACTATACTTCAATTAGAAAGAAAGAAAGAAAGAAAGAAAGAAAGAAAGAAAGAAAGAAAGAAAGAAAGAAAGAAAATTGCAAAAAAAAGCAGAAGGATAACTGGATGAATGTAAGTTAAAGGATTTCATTCAATGCTTCAATAAAATAATAAAGCCACAGTATATTCTTTAAAAAAAAGAGGAAATTAGGGACAAAAAACTATAACACATGCAGAAAGCATACAACAAAATGGCGATTATAAGTCTTTCTCTATCAGTAATTACTTTCAATGTAAATAGATTACCCTATCCAATCAAAAGACATAGATGAGCAGAACAGATTTTTTAAAACCAGGATCCATCTATATGCTGTTTACAAAAGACTCACTTTAGATCTAAGGACACACATAAGTTGAAAGTGAAAGATGGAAAAAGTTGTTCCATGCAAATAGTAACCAAAAGAGAGCAGAGGTGGTTACACTAATATCAGCTAAATGGACTTTAAGTCAAAAACAGTTATAAGAGAGAAAGAAGGACATCATATAATGATAAAAGAATCAATTAACCAAAAAGATGTAACAATTATAAACATGTATGCACCAAACATCAGAGCTTCTAAATATATATGAAGCAAACATTGATAGAATACTAGAAAGAAATAGACAGCTGTACATTAATAGTTGGAGTCTTAAATATCCCACTTTAAATAATGGATAGAACAATCAGACAGAAGATCAATAAGGAATTAGAAGATTTGAACAACACTGTAAACGAATTGGATCTAACAGACATATGCAAAACACTCCACCCAAAGATAGCAGAATATATATTCTTCTTGAGTGCACATGGAACATTCTCTGGGATAGACCACATGTTAGGTCACAAAACAAGTGTCAGCAAATTCTAAAGATCAAAATTATACAAACTATCTTTTCTGATCACAGTGTAATTAAACTAGAAATCAAGAACAGAAGGAAAACTAGAAAAATTACAAATATGTAGAAATTAAATAGCACATTATTTTTTTGCATGTATCTTTTTTTTTTTTTAAACATCTTTATTGATGTATAATTGCCTTACAATGGTGTGTTAGCTTCTGCTTTATAACAAAGTGAATCAGTTATACACATACAATATGTTCCCATATCTCTTCCCTCTTGCATCTCCCTCCCTCCCACCCTCCCCATCCCACCCCTCTAGGTGGTCACAAAGCACTGAGCTGATCTCCCTGAAATAGCACATTTTTGAACAATAAATGGGTTAAAGAAGAAATCACAAGGGAAATTGAAAAACATCTTGAGACAAATGAAAATAAATACACAACATAATAAAACTTAAGGAATGCAGCAAAGGCAGTACTATAGTTTATAGTGGTAAATGCCTACATTAAAAAAGAAAAAAGATCTCAAATCAACAGCATAATTTTATACCTTAAACTAGAAAAAGAAGAACAAACAAAACTCAGTGTTAGCAAAAGGAAGGAGATAATAAAGATGAGAGCAGAAGAAATGAAATAGAGAATAGAAAAACAATAGAAAAAAAAACCAATGAAACTGAGGTTTTTTTCTTTAAAGCTTTTTAAAAAAATTTATTTATTTTATTTTATTTATTTTTTGGCTGTGTTGGATCTTTGTTGCTGTACGTGGGCTTTCTCTAGTTGTGGCGAGCAGGAGCTACTCTTCGTTGCGGTGTGCAGGGTTCTCATTGTGCGGAGCACGGCCTCTAGGCATGCGGGCTTCAGTAGTTGTGGCTCGCGGGCTCAGTCGTTGTGGCTTGCGGGCTCTAGAGCACAGGCTCAGTAGTTGTGGCACACGGGCTTAGTTGCTCCGTGGCATGTGGGATCTTCCAGGACTGGGGCTCAAACCCGTGTCCCCTGAATTGGCAGGTGGATTCTTAACCAATGTGCCACCAGGGAAGCCCAAACTGAGTTTTTTTAATCAACAAAATTGACAAACCTTTACCTATATTGATGAAGAAAAAAAAAACCCCTCAAATAACTAAAATAAAAAATGAAAGAATGGACATTAATACCAATTTTACAGAAATAAAAGGGATTATAAGAGAGTACTATGAACAAATGTACACTAGCAAATTGGATAACCTAGAGGAAATGGACAAATTCCTAGAAACACACCTACCAAGAGTGAATTAGGAAGAAATGGAAAACCTGAATCAACCTATAACTAGTAAGAAGATTGAATCAGTAACCAAAAACCTTCCAAAAAAGAAAATCCCTGGACCAGATGGCTTCACTGGTGAATTCTACCTGGGCAAATAATTTTTTGTGGGGCCTCTGTCAATAAAAATAATTTAAGTCAACTAAAATCAGAACGTTAGCACCATTCTGGCAATCCAGTCTCAATCCTGCGAAAGAAATAGTTTCAGCCAGTGAGGTGACCCACTTACCAGGTGTCTTAGTTTGTTCATGCTGCTATAACAAAATATCATAGACTGGGTGGCTTATAAGCAACAGAGTTTATTTCTTACAGTTATGGAAGCTGGGAAGTCCAGATTAAGGTGCAGCAGATTTGGTGTCTGGTGAGGACCACTTCTTGTTTCATAGATGACTGTCTTTCCTCTGTCCTCACAAGGTGGAAGGGGCCAGGCAGGTCTCTGGGGAATCTTTTATAAGGATACTTATCCTATTTGTGAGGGTTCCACCGTTGTGACCTAATCACATCCCAAAGGCCCTATCTCCAAACACCATCACACTGGGGATTAGGTTTCAACATGTTAATTTTGGGGGCACATAAACATTCAACTTATAGCACGAGGCTATCCTCCAGAACCAGGATCCAGCCATGAGGTCCCAGGACAACACGTTGGTATGAGTCCCAGGGCTCCTTGGGTAAAGGGCCATTGAGCACTGAAAAGGGAAGAAATGGGGACCTGGAACCATAGAGTGTTGTCCAGGCTTGGGCACCTTTCCAGGATGACACTGCTGGCCCTGGCTGGTCCCAGGCACTGGAAGGGCTCAGAAAATTTCATGGAAGACATTCCAGAGCAGGAAGAGTGCTCTGCACCCGCCGAGGTTCAGAGTCCATGGCAGGAACGAGGCCCCAGGCCTTTCCTCCTTGTGTCCTAAACGATTAGGGGTCCCCACCAGATTTCCTGTAGTTTGAAAACAACCACTCTAAACACTTCAGTACTCTGTTTCTAAAGATTTCTCTAGATCTATGGTGAGATTAGGGCCCAGCATGAATACAAAGTTCTGTGGGAGCCCTGAGAAGAGGATAGACATGGGACTTCCAGAAAGGATGAGAGGAGTTTTCAGGTGACAAAAGTGGAAGAGGGCAAAGGCACAGAGGCCCCAAGTTTCACGGGGGGGTGGTGACTACTCTGGGGCATTTGGAGTGGTGACATTTATTGAACACTTAGTCTAGGCCCTGTAATTTGCTAAGTGTTCTGTGGAATATATTGTTGCTTTTTTTCCCTCTGTATGGAATGGTCATGATCGACAAAGGAATTCTCTTGGTTTAACCCCAACTGTCCAAATCATCTGGAACCCCAAAGTTACTGTTGCTGTCTTAGTCAGCTCTGGCTGCTATTATAAAAATATCATAGACTGGCTGGCTTATAAACAACAGAAACTTATTTCTCACAGTTCTGGAGGCTGGGCGGTCCAAGATCAAGGTGCCAGTGTGGTCAGGTTCTAATGAGGGTCCTCTCCTGGTTGTAGACTTTTCATTGTATCTTCACATAGTAGAGAGCAGAGAAGGAAGGCAACCTCTCTTGAGGTTCTTACAAGGGCATTAATCTTACTGATGAGTGCTCGGCCCTTATGACCTCATCTGATCCTAATTACCCCCCAAAGGCCCCACTTCCTCATACCATCATGTCGTAGGGGAGGGTTTCAACATATGAATTTTGAAGGGACACAAACATTCAATCCATACAGTTGTTTACATATGATCAGAAGTTTATAGAGACTGAGGTGTATCCACAGCCTACAGCTGAGTCTCTGCAGGATACTGGTCCAGCAGTGGACAGGAGTATTCTGACCCTCTTTGTATCCTTTCCCAGTGTAGTGATCACTACCTGTGATGAACTCTTCTCTCAGCTGTCTCTAGGCCATCTATAACAAAGCCGTAATCCCAGTAGACCTTAAAGGGACAGGTTTAATGGATTTGGGATACTTATACTTAAAGCAGATGTTTTTGTATATAAGAATTTTACCTCATTGAAAATATGTGGATATCTGATAGAAAAAGGGTACAGTGACTTGGCCCACCTTGCTTAAGATCAATGGCCAAAATTTATGAATCTAACTCATCCTTGCAGGAAGGAAAAATTATTAAAATGGCATATTGCTAGATGTCTTTAGACTCCAACTGAGAGTTTTCCCAAGGGATTCCCCAATAAAAGAAGATAATTAAGATAAAGTTGAAATTATTTTAAAAAATAAAAGTATATGTAATATATAAAACTAAAATTTGGTTCACTGAGATCAGAAACATAGATAGGCTCCCCTCAGGGGCTTATTTAAGAAAAGAAGAGAGAAACAAGTTTTATAATATTAGGGATTAGAAAGGAGATATAAACACAGATAAAAATTAGATTAAAACAATTAGAAGAGGATCATATAAAACTATGGCAAAAAATTGGAAAATTTTACAGGAGTAGAAATTATTATCATCTTACCATCATTATCATTATCATCAGTTCAAAATATGTCCCCAAAACCTATTTTATATCTGTATCCTTATCATGGCATCCAGTGGAATACAGGATAAAACAAAATAAAGAATTTTGCTGGGTTTGCCTCACAATACACAATTTGCTATCTCTTTTGCTCAGGTCCTATTTTAAATGGCTCTGTCTGTTTTACAGAAAAGAATTTCTGCTTGGAAATTGAATGGCTTCTAGGAAAATGACCGTCCGTGTTGTTTTGGACACTAACTATGCTGAGCTGGTTCTAGATGTGGGAAAAGTCACTTTCGGGGAGAAGAATAGAAAAAAAATGAAAGATTGTCAACTGAGAAGAAAGCAGAATGAAAACGTCTCACAATCTGTGGTTGCTTTGCTGAATTCTGGAGGGGGCGTGTGCAGGGCTGAAATTGAGAATGAAAACTATAGTTATGAAAAAGACGGAATAGGATTAGATTTGGAAAATTCTTTTGCCAATATTGTTTCGTTTGTTTCTAAATACTTAGACTTTATGCAGCAAGGTAAATATTTTCTGATTTTTGTCAAATCGTGGAGCTCAGAAACCTCTGGGTTGAGGATTGCCACCTTGAGCTCCAATTTGTACAAAAGAGATATAACCTCTGTAAAAGTAATGAATGCTACCGCTGCACTGGAATTCCTCAAAGACAGGTTAGAAACTGGAGAGGGATTTTCTTTAATATCTAAATCATCTCCAAAGAGGTACCATTTTGATGTACAAGAAGAAAGTAGCATGAAGGCCTTGGCTGCTGACTTTTTTAATAGGATGCAACTCAGGTACAGAGAAAAACTCACCTTTACTGAATCCACACATGTTGAAATGAAAGACTACTCAACAGAAAAGCTGTTACAACGCATTAAAGAGATTCTCCCTCAATACGTTTCTGCATTTGCAAATACTCATGGGGGCTATTTGTTTATTGGTTTAAGTGAAGAAAAACAAGAAGTAACTGGCTTTAAAGCAGAGAAGAGTGACCTTGACAAGATAGAAAAAGAAATAGAACAATGCATTAGCAAGCTTCCTGTCTATCATTTCTGTATAGAGAAGAAGAAGATAAATTATTCGTGCAAATTCCTTGAAGTATATGATGAAGGAAGTCTTTGTGGATATGTCTGTGTGCTCAAAATAGAGCTATTCTGTTGTGCGGTGTTTGCCAAAAAGCCGAATTCCTGGCATGTGAAAGATAATCAAGTGATGCAGCTGACCGTGGAAGAATGGGGCCAATTAATGCTGGATCCTGAACCAAGTGAGGAAGGGGGATTAGAAATAAGGGTATATTTGGCTGGGGTGGCAAGGCTTTTTTTTTCTCTTGGATTTGGGGCAACATCAATAGTCCTCAAATTTCAACACCTAATTTACTAATCTCTGGTGGTTACACTCAGTTCACTCTCTGTACCCACTTAGAAGGTAACTATTCCATACAGAAAGCACACTACCTCCTCTCTGTAGCACTGCCTGGTATAAAGATCCAATTAACACTGTTTTTCTTCCCTGTCACTTCTACTCACTTTCAAGGAGAGCCTGTGAATTCCTTCTCCCTTTTCCTTCTGAGCTCGGTTTCAGTAACTGACCACTTCTCTCTCTCAGGAACACTTGCCTCTTTTATTTACTTGCTCCTTCATCTTTCTTTACACCTTTCCATTTATTTCCCTTAGAACCTCTTCCTCTTCCTCTCCTGTCTCTTCCGTTTGTGAATCAACGTGTAACCCTAAATTGGACTGATAAGAAAAGGATAGTGTTGGTATTTCATCTGATTTTTGGAAAAGAAAAGCCTCCAATGAAATTAGACCAGCACTAGCAACTTAAAAATCTCTGAAAATGCAAGCTTCTTCCTTAGAATCTGCACAAAATTCAGCTCTCCGTCACTAGCCATCATGTCTTCTAATTTTAATTGCTTTTAAAATGAACCCAATTATATGGTGATGTATTCAATTACTATTAATGCATTTTCCTATTAGTATTCAATATAGTGTGTTTCAGCAACCTGAAGGAATAAATTTATAACTTACGTTTGACTTGGGAATCTAACCACGATATCTAACAATATTTCTATTGGAAAAATGGGGTCATTTCTAAGCAGACTTTTGATATACTAAGCATTTTGTTGATATACTAAGCATTTAGTTGTGACAAATTGAGAAAGTGATTTTTGTTTTTTAAGATTTTTCCAGGTTATTTGAAGAGATGAACCTTCAACAAAGTATGTTATCACCTATACCCCTTGATTGGCCTCTGTATAAATATAAGAATTTGGAAAGTCAGGAGCAGAGGTATCACCTTACAGGTAATTTAATTCTGGTTTCTTTGGACTTGGTGTGTGTGTTTTCAAATCTTCTCTTCACATCAGTTCTATCTTGAAACTTATCATCAAAGTATATTCTGGCATTCAGGGGAATGCTTTGGTGTTTTTATCATTGAATATGTCAAAATCCAGTTTTTCAGGTTTTGATTAGACTTTTCTTGGTGTAATAGGAACTCCTTTAATTGGAAGTAAGAGAACCCCAACTCAATTTAGTTTAAACAAAAAGGAAGTACATCATGTTGCTGGGAAATCTAGATTGAGACCCAGCTTCATACATTCAGTTACTGAAGAAAGGCCACCAGTACTCAGAATCTCTGATTTATCTGTTTTCGTTATTACTGTTTATGGACAACATGTCATTTTCTGCCATATAAACAGCGTTACCTTGAATATTCTTCTTCAGTCTTCTGGTGCATAGTTGCAAGAGTTTCTCCTGGGTCCACACCTAGGAGTAGAATTGCTAGGTCAGGAAGTATGTGAATATTCAAGCAATAAGATAATGCCAGATTGTTTTCTGAAGTAAATGAGTCACTACTCCCAACAACAATATGTTACAAATGCCACGTCTTCTCCAGTTGTCAAACTTCTCTTCATCTTTCTTCTCATCCTCCTTCTTCCCACTCAAATAGGTGTAAAATAGTATCTCTCTGTGTCTACATTTTCCTGGTTATTAACTTGGTTGAGCATATCTTCATATACTTCCTGGCCGTATGTATTTTATCACCTATGAAAGGCCTATTCTGTCTTTTGCCCATTTTTCTATTAGGCTTTTGTCTTTTTCTTACTGATGTGTAGGAGATTCTAGAATCCAAATCCTCTTTTGGTCATAGGTATTACACATTACAGAGATCTTCTCCAAGTTTGTGGCTTTAGTTTTCTCTTTTCTTAAGGCATATTATGGTAATTAGTAGTTTGATATTTTAATATAGTCAAAGTTACCATATTTTAATTTTCTGGTTTAATGCTCTTTGTGCCTTGTGTAAGAGATCATTCTCTACCTTAAGGTTAGAAAGATATTTCCCTTCATTTTCTTCTAAAAGTTTTAGGGTTTTGCACTTGACATTTAACATTTAAATCCTTGATCCATCTCAGTGGTGATGCAAGAGTACTATTTCATTTTGTTCCATGTGGATGGCCACATTACCCAGCTCCAATTACTGAACAGTTCCCACTTTCACCCACTGATCTGCTATGCCACCTCCAGCATATTACTAAGTATACGTATAGCCATATTTCTAGAATCCCTATTATGTTCTCTTGGTCAATTTGTCTGTCCCTACATCCACTATACTGTCCTAATATTGTAATATTATATTAAGTACTTGGCAGGGTAAGCCGCCTCACTTTTATTCTTTTTCTTTGAGACTGTCTTGGTGATTTTAAATCATTTAATATATTATACAAATTTTAGAATCTGCTTAAGTGCCACAAAAAACCCTTTAAGGATTTTGATTGCAGTTACATTGAATAGGTAGATCTGTGACATATTTACATCAATTGCTCTTTGTACAGTTGAACATAGGAAATCTCTCCATTTGTTTGTATCTTCTTTAATGTCTTTAAAGTTTTATAAGTTTCTGTGTATAAGTTTTGTACTTTTTTTGTTACGTTTATTACTAGGGGTTTTTTTAAAATTTATTTTATTTTATTTATTTTATTTTTGGCTGTGTTGGGTCTTCGTTGCTGCGCACAGGCTTTCTCTAGTTGCAGCAAGTGGGGGCTACTCTTTGTCGCAGTACGTGAGCTTCTCATTGCGGTGGCTTCTCTTGTTGCACAGCATGGGTTCTAGGCACGCAGGCTTCAGTAGTTGTGGCACGCTGGCTCTGTATTTGTGGCTCGTGGGCTCTAGAGCGCAGGCTCAGTAGTTGTGGCACACGGGCTTAGTTGTTCCATGGCATGTGGGATCTTCCTGGACCAGGGGTCAAACCTGTATCCCCTGCATTGGCAGGCAGATTCTTAATCACTGTGCCACCAGGGAAGCCCTATTACTAGGCTTTTAAAAATTTTTTGTTGCTGTAATTGTAATTGATGTCTTTTTTTTTTTTCTTTTTCGGCTGCGCTGTGCAGCTTGCGGGATCTTAGTTCCCTGACCTGGGATTGAACCTGCGCCCTCGGCAGTGAAAGTGCGGAGTCCTACCCACTGGACTGCCAGAGAAGTCCCGATGTTTTTCTTTAAAAGTTACATTTTCTTATTGTTTGTTGCTGGTGTGTAGAAATGCAATCAATTTTATATATTGAGTTCATGCTACCTTGTTAAAATTTATTTTAAATAATTTGTCCATAGATTCTTTTTATGTTCTTTATAAACAATTATACTGATTATGTTTTCCTAATGCTTTTAATTTTTTTACTTTATCCTTTTTTTTTTTTGTATCCCTAGTACTCATTTGTCTTATAGCTAGAAATTTGTTCCTTTTGACTGCCTTTATCCAATTCCTCCTCCCCTTACCCCCTGCCTGTGGTAACCACAAATCTGACCTCTTTTTCTATGAGTTTGTTTGTTGTTTTTGAACTATAATTGACCTACAACACTATGCTAGCTCCTGTTATACAACATAGTGATTCGATATTTCTATACATTTCAAAATGATCACCAAGGTAAGTCTAGTTATGATCTGTTACCATACAAGGATATTACATAGTTACTGACTGTATTCCCCCACACTGTACATTTCATACCCATGACTCATTTATTTTGCAACTGGAAGTTTATACCTCTTCATCTCCTTCACCTATTTATTTCCTCCCCCCAAACCCCTCTTCTCTGGCAACCATCTGTTTGTTCTCTGTTTCTATAACTCTGTTTCTGTTTTGTTATGTTTGTTAGTTTGTTGCTTCCATATCTTAGCTACTGTAAATAGTGCTGCAGTGACCATAGGGGTACATATATCTTTTCTAATAGTATTTTCATTTTCTTTGGCTAAATACCCAGAAGTGGAATTGCTGGATTGTATGGTAGTTCTATTGTTGGTTTTTTGAGGAACTTCCATGCTGTTTTCCATAGTGGCTACACCAATTTACATTCCATGAGGGTCCCCTTTTCTCCACATTCTCACCAACACTTGTTGTTTCTTGTCTTTTTGATACCAGCCATTTTTAAAAATTGAAGTATAGTTGATTTACAGTATTACTAAGCCCCAGGTGTACAACATAATGATTCACAATATTTAAAGGGTATACTGCATTTATAGTTATTATAAATATTGGCTATATTCCCCATGCTGTACAATGTATCTTTGTAGCTTATTTATTTGATACATAGTAGTTTGTGCCTCTTAATTTGTGCTTTACACAAATTTTTATATGTTGAAATTTAATTATTCAGCTTGAAAGATTTTCTAATTTTCCTTATGAATTCCTCTTTGATGCATAGATTATTTTACTGTTAAATTTCAAATACTTGGACCTTTTATAGACATCTTATAGTTGTTGATTTCTAATTTAATTCCATGGTGATCAGAGAATATACTCTGTAAGATTTCAATCTTTGAAATTTATTGAAGCTTGTTTTGGTTTATTTATGGTTTATTTTGGTAGATTTTCCAAGTGCACTAGTAAAGAATATATGTTCCACAGTTGTTGAGTATGTTTTTCTATAAATGTCAAGTCAGGTTGATTCATAGTGTCATTTGCATCTTCTATAAACTCATTTTTTGTTTCATTCTTCTTTCAATTTGAAAGAGAGGTATTTATAATCGCCAACTACAATAGTGCATTTGTCCATTTATCTTTTTTTTTTAATTTTATTTATTTATTTATTTATTTATTGGCTGTGTTGGGTCTTCGTTGCTGTGCGCGAGCATTCTCTAGTTGCGGCGAGCGAGGGCTACTCTTCGTTGCGGTGCATAGGTTTCTCATTGCAGTGGCTTCTCTTGTTGCGGAGCACGGGCTCTAGGTGTGCGGGCTTCAGTAGTTGTGGCACATGGACTCAGTAGTTGTGGCTTGCGGGCTCAAGAACGCAGGCTCAATAGTTTTGGCCCATGGGCTTAGTTGCTCCACGGCATGTGGGATCTTCCCAAACCAGGGCTTGAACCCATGTCCCCTGCATTGGCAGGCGGATTCTTAACCACTGCACCACCAGGGAAGCCCTATTTATCTTTTTAATGCTGTCATTTTTTTGCTTCAAGTACTTTGGAGTTCTTATTAAGCTCATACTCATTTATAATTTTCCTGATGTCTTAACCCTTTTATAATTTTGAAAGTTTCTTCATTTCCACAGTATCTCTTGAGTAGAAATCTATATTGTCTGGAATTAATATAGCTGCTTCAGTTTTCTTATAATTAGAAGCTGCATGGTATATATTTTTTCATTCTTTTACTTTCAACCTATTTATGTCTTTGTATCTAAAATGTGTGTCTTGTAGACAGTGTACTGTTGGGCTTGCTTTTATTTTCATTCCAATAATTTTTTCTTAATTTTTTCAGATTTCAGCTTGCTGCCTTTTTTCCTTCAGGATATTCCCTGTGCATGTGTAGTTTAGTCCACAGCCAAGGATCTGTGTGGACTTTATATGCAGATTTTGGGACTCACTCCCATTGCATCTCCTTCCCTTCTAGTATTTCTTCTCTAACTTTCTGACTGCTCTACCAGCCTTGAATTTTGTCCTCTGACAGCTCAGATAATAAGACTCTTTCTGCTTTCTAAGCAGTGCAAATACTAGACAGTGTTCCTCGGAAAAATGCTGCAAACTCAAAAATCTCTCCAGTTGCAATTGTCTTTCAAGGGTAGACTGCTCTTCTGTTTATATCTCCTGCTTTGGTTACTTTTCAGTGCCTTCAAATACTTAATTTTTAATATTTTGTTCAGATTTTACACTTTGTATCTGTGAGAGGGTTAGTCTGACTAAGCTACTCTACCATTGCTTAGAGACAAAAACCTCTCGTCTGTTTTTTTTTTTTTTTTGCCTTGTTTTGGATTAAGTATTTTATTTTATTTTCCTGTTCTTCTCTTCTCTCAGCTTTTAATTACAAATCATTCTATTATTCCTTGACGTGGTTCACCTAGAAATTACAGTGTGCATCTTTATTTTGCTAGTTTTACTTCTTCCCAAGTTTTTAGCTCTGTATGAATCCTTTTATTGTTTTAAAACTGTCAATAATACTTATTTGCCCAACATTTACTCTTTCCAGGAAAATGTATTAATTCCTGAAGTTTAATGCTTTCATTTGGGATAATTTTCCTTTAAGAAGAAGAACTCTGTTTGATGTTATTTGTAGTGTAGATCTTCTGACAATAAGTTATCTCTTTCTCTCTCTTTCCCCCTACCCATCTGAAAATGTTTTATTTTTGCTTTTTGTTGGATATTTGTGGTACATGTTGAATTCTAGGTTTGCAGACCTTTTCTTTCAGGACTTTAAGATGTCATTCCATTGTCTTCTGGCTTATAGGCTTTCCATAGAAGAATGAATCATAAGTCTTATTGTTGCTTCCTTGTAGATAATGTGTCTTTTTTCCTCTGACTGCTTTAAAGATTTTTCTGCTGCAAGATGTCTTTCCATTTATCTGTGCCTTCTTTAATTTCCTTCATCAATGTTTTAGAGTTTTCAGTGTACAAGTCTTTCACTTCTTCAGTTAAGTTTATTCATAAGTATTTTACTCTTGTTGTTACTATTGTAAATTGGATTGTTGTCTTAATTTCCTTTAAAGATAGTTTATTGATAGTGTATAGAAATGCTACAGATTTTGTACATTGATTTTGTATCCTGCAATTTTACTGAATTTTCTTATTAGTTTTAACAGTTTTTGTTGTTGTTGAATCTTTAGGGTTTTCTACATATATGATCATGTCATCTGCAAACAGAGATCATTTAACTTCTTACTTTCTGATTTGGTTGCCTTTATTTCTTTTTCTTGTCTAATTACTTTGGCTAGGACTTCCAGTACTGTGTTGAATAGAAGTGGTGAGAGTGGGCATTCTTGCCTTGTACTGGATCTTAGAGGAAAAGCTTTCAGTTTTTCTGCATTGGTTATGATGTTAGCTGTGGCTTTTCATATCTGGCCTTTGTTGTGTTGAGGTAAATTCCTTCTATACCTATTTTGTTGAGAGTTTTTATCAAATGGTTGTTGAATTTTGTTAAATTCTTTTTCTGCCTCTGTTGAAATGATTATGTGGCTTTTATCTTTCACTCTGTTAATGTGGTATATCACATTGACTTGTAAATGCTGGACCATCCTTGCATCCCTGGGATAATCCTACTTGGTCATGGTGTATAGTCTTTTTAGTGTGCTTTCAAATTTGGTTTACTAGTATTTTATTGAAGACTTTTGCATCTATATTAATTAGGGGTATTGGCCTGTAGTTTTCTTTTCTTTTATTGTGGTATCTTTGTTTGTTTGGAGGTGTTCCCTCTTTTATTTTTTAGAAGAGATTAAGAAGGATTGGAATTAATTCTTTGATTATTTGGTAGAATTCACCCATGAAGCTATCTGGACTTGGGCTTTTCTTCATAGGGAGGCTTCAATCCTTCAGTCTCTTTAATTGTTATTGGTCTGTTTAGATTTTCTATTTCCTTTTGATTCAGTCTTGGTAAATTGTGTGTTTCTAGAAATTTATCTGTTTCTTCTAGATTATCTAGTTTGTTGGCATATAATTATTCATAAGAGTCCCTTTTGGTCCTTTTTATATGTGAAGCATCCATTGTAATGTTTTCTTTATCATTTCTGGTGTTATTTATTTGAGATTTCTCTCTCTTTTTTGCTTAGTTTTTCTGGCTAACGTTTGTCATTTTCGTTTATCTTTTTTTAAGAAACCAACTCTTAGTTTTGTTGATTTTTTCTGTTATTTTTCTATTCTCTACTTGATTTAATTCTGCTCTAATCTTTATTATTTCCTTCCTTCTGATAATATTGAGCTTACTTTGTTGTTGTTTTTCAGTTCTTTGAGGTGTAAGGTTATGTTGTTTGTTATATTTTTATTTTATAATGTAGGCCTTTATCACTATAAACTTACCTATTAATACTGCTTTTGTTACAACCCATAAGTTTTGGTATATTGTATTTTCATTTGTCTTGAGATATTTTTAAAATTCCCTTTTGATTTCCTCCTTGACCTAATAGCTATTCAACAGCGTGTTGTTTAGTTTCCAAGTATTTGTGAAATTCTCATTTTATTGTTGTTATTGATCTCTAGTTTCCTTTTATTTTGGTCAGAACAATACTTGGTATGGTTTCAATCTTCCTAAATTTGTTACGACTTGTTTGTGACCTAATGTGACCTATCTCAGAGAATGTCCCATGAGCACTTGAGAAGAATGTGTGTTCTGCTGGAGGGTGGAAAGTTCTGTATATGTCTAAGTTCATTTGATCTTTAGTTCAAGTCTGTTGTTTTCTTATTTGGATGTTCTAACCATTATTGAGAGTGAAAATAGTGAAGTCTTACACTAATATTTTATTGCTGCCAACTTCTCCATACAGATTTTTCAATATTTGCTTTATATACTTAGGTGCTGTGATGTTGGGTGCATATAGATTTACAGTTGTTACATCTCACTGTTGAATTGACCCTTTTATCATTGTGTTTTGACTTCTTTGTCTCCAAAGACTACTTTTTTTAAAAAATTCATTTTATTTTATTTTATTTATTTATTTTTTTGGCCGCACTGCACGGCATGTGGGATCTTACTTCCCCGATCAGGGATCCAACCCACGTCCCCTGCATTGGAGGTTCAGAGTCTTAACCACTGGACCGCCAGGGAAGTCCCACTAAAGACTATTTTAGACTTTAATTCTATTTTTCCTGATATAAGTATTGCCATTCCTGCTTTCTTTTAGTTACCATTTGTCTGGAGTATCGTTTTCCATCTCTTCATTTTCAACATATATGTGTCCTTGAATCTAAAGTGAGTTTCTTATAGACAGCATATAATTGGATCTTGGTTTTTAATCCATACAACCATTCTAAATTTTTTGATTGGAAACATTAAACCATTTTCATTTAAAGTAATTATTAGTAAGGAAGGATTTATTATTGTCATTTTCTTAACTATTTTCTGTTTGTTCTTTTGTCCCTTTTTTCTCTCTTGCTGTCATCTTTGTGCTTCATTAGGGTTTTGTAGGGGGGGAGGTTGTTTGTTTTGTTTTTTATATTGTTAGGCTTGACTCCTTCCTCTTTTTGTGTGTGTAACTTCTATAGGTATTTTCTTTGTGATTACCATAGGGCTCACACAAAATATCTTATAGCTGTAAGAGTCTACTTTAAGCTGATAACAACTTAATTTCACTTGCATATAAAAACTATACTTTTACCTCTTCTCCCTCCACATTATATGCTATTAATGTCACAGTTTATATCTCTTTATATTGTGTATCCAATAACATAAGTTAATTATAGTTATTTTTAATACTTTAGTCATTTAAATTTTTTTAACATCTTTATTGGAGTCTAATTGCTTTACAATGTTGTGTTACTTTCTGCTGTATAACAAAGTGAATCAGCTATATGTATACATATATCCCCATATCCCCTCCCTCTTGCGTCTCCCTCCCACCCTCCCTATCCCACCCCTCTAGGTGGTCACAAAGCACCGAGCTGATCTCCCTGTGCTATGCGGCTGCTTCCCACTAGCTATCTACTTTACATTTGGTAGTGTATATCTGTCAATGCCACTCTCTCACTTCATCCCAGCTTACCCTTACCCCTCCCTGTGTCCTCAAGTCCATGCTGTACATCTGCATCTTTATTCCTGTCCTGCCCCTAGGTTCTTCAGAACCATTTTTGTTTTTTAGATTCCATATATATGTGTTAGCATATGGTATTTGTTTTTCTCTTTCTGACTTACTTCACTCTGTATGACAGACTCTATGTCCATCCACCTCACTACAAATAACTCAATTTCGTTTCTTTTTATGGCTGAGTAATATTCCATTGTGTATATGTGCCACATCTTCTTTATCCATTCATCTGTCGATGGACACTTAGGTTGCTTCCATGTTCTGTCTATTGTAAATAGAGCTGCAATGAACATTGTGGTACATGACTCTTTTTGAATTACGGTTTTCTCAGGGTATATACCCAGTAGTGGGATTGCTAGGTCATATGGTAGTTCTGTTTTTAGTTTTTTAACAAACCTCCATACTGTTCTCCATAGTGGCTGTATCAATTTACATTCCCACCAACAGTGCAAGAGTGTTCCCTTTTCTCCACACCCTCTCCAGCATTTATCATTTGTAGATTTTTTGATGATGGCCATTCTGACCAGTGTGAGGTGATACCTCATTGTAGTTTTGATTTGCATTTCTCTAATGATTAGTGATGTTGCGCATCTTTTCATGTGTTTGTTGGCAATCTGTATATCTCTGGAGAAATGTCTATTTAGGTCTTCTGCCTATTTTTGGATTGGGTTTTTTTTTATTTGATTTTGAGCTGCATGAGTTGCTTGTATATTTTGGAGATTAATCCTTTGTCAGTTGCTTTGTTTGCAAATATTTTCTCCCATTCTGAGGGTTGTCTTTTCGTCTTGTTTATGGTTTCCTTTGCTGTGCAAAAGCTTTTAAGTTTCATTAGGTCCCATTTGTTTATTTTTGTTTTTATTTCCATTTCTGTAGAAGGTAAGTCAAAAAGGATATTGCTGTGATTTATGTCATAGAGTGTTCTGCCTATGTTTTCCTCTAAGAGTTTGATAGTGTCTGGCCTTACATTTAGGTCTTTAATCCATTTTGAGTTTATATTTGTGCATGGTGTTAGGGTGTGTTCTAATTTCATTCTTTTACATGTAGCTTTCCAGTTTTCCCAGCACCACTTATTGAAGAGGCTGTCTTTTCTCCCTTGTATATTCTTGCCTCCTTTATCAAAGATAAGGTGACCGTATGTGTGTGGGTTTATCTTTGGGCTTTTTATCCTATTCCATTGATCTATATTTCTGTTTTTGTGCCAGTACCATACTGTCTTGATTACTGTAGCTTTGTGGTATAGTCCGAAGTCAGGGTCTCTGATTCCTCCAGCTCCATTTTTCTTTCTCAATATTGCTTTGGCTATTCGGGGTCTTTTGTGTTTCCATACAAACTGTGAAATTTTTTGTTCTAGTTTTGTGAAAAATGCCATTGGTAGTTTGATAGGGATTGCAATGAATCTGTAGATTGCTTTGGGTAGTATAGTCATTTCTGCAAGGTTGATTCTTCCAATCCAAGAACATGGTATATCTCTCCATCTGTTTGTATCATCTTTAATTTCTTTCATCAGTGTCTTATAGTTTTCTGCATACAGGTCTTTTGTCTCCTTAGGTGGGTTTATTCCTAGGTATTTTATTCTTTTTGTTGCAGTGGTAAATGGGAGTGTTTCCTTAATTTCTCTTTCAGATTTTTCATCATTAGTGTATAGGAATGCAAGAGATTTCTGTGCATTAATTTTGTAAAATTCAAATTCATTGATTAGCTCTAGTAGTTTTCTGGTAGCATCTTTAGGATTCTCTATGTATAGTATCATGTCATCTGCAAACAGTGACAGTTTTACTTCTTCTTTTCTGATATGGATTCCTTTTATTTCTTTTTCTTCTCTCTTTGCTGTGGCTAAAACTTCCAAAACTAGTGGGCAACCTTGTCTTGTTCCTGATCTAAGTGGAAATGGTTTCAGTTTTTCACCATTGAGAACGATGTTGACTGTGGGTTTGTCATATATGGCCTTTATTATGTTGAGGTAAGTTCCCTCTATGCCTACTTTCTGGAGGGTTTTTATCATAAATGGGTGTTGAATATTGTCACAAGCTTTTTCTGCATCTATTGAGATTATCATATGGTTTTTATCCTTCAGTTTGTTAATATGTTGTATCACATTGATTGATTTGTATATATTGAAGAATCCTTGCATTCCTGGGATAAACCCCACTTGATCATGCTGTATGATCCTTTTAATGTCCTGTTGTATTCTGTTGGCTAGTATGTTGTTGAGGATTTTTGCATCTATATTCATCAGTGATATTGGCCTGTAGTTTTCTTTTTTTGTGACATCTTTGTCTGGTTTTGGTATCTGGGTGATGGCGGCCTCGTAGAGTGAGTTTGGGAGTGTTCCTCGCTCTGCTATATTTTGGAAGAGTTTGAGAAGGATGGGTGTTAGCTCTTCTCTAAATGTTTGATAGAATTCGCCTGTGAAGCCATCTGGTCCTGGGCTTTTGTTTGTTGGAAGATTTTTAATGACAGTCTCCATTTCAGTGCTTGCGATTGGTCTGTTTATATTTTCTATTTCTTCCTGGTCCAGGCTTGGAAGGTTGTGCTTTTCTAAGAATCGGTCCATTTCTTCCAGGTTGTCCATTTTATGGGCATATAGTTGCTTGTAGTAATCTCTCATGATCCTTTGTATTTCTGCACTGTCAGTTGTTACTTCTCCTTTTTCATTTCTAATTCTGTTGATTTGAGTCTTCTCCCTTTTTTTCTTGATGTGTCTGGCTAATGGTTTATCAATGTTTTTTATTGTCTCAGAGAACCAGCTTTTAGTTTTGTTGATCTTTGCTATCGTTTCTTTCATTTCTTTTTCATTTATTTCTGATTTGATCTTTATGATTTCTTTCCTTCTGCTAACTTTGGGATTTTTTTGTTCTTCTTTCTCTAATTGCTTTAGGTGTAAGGTTAGGTTGTTTATTTGAGATTTTTCTTGTTTCTTGAGGTAGGATTGTATTGCTATTAAACTTCCCTCTTAGAACTGCTTTTGCTGCTGCCCATAGGTTTTGGGTCGTCGTATTTTCATTGTCATTTGTTTTTAGGTATTTTTTGATTTCCTCTTTGATTTCTTCAGTGATCTCTTGGTTATTTAGTAGTGCATTGTTTAGCCTCCATGTGTTTGTAATTTTTACAGTTTTTTCCCTGTAATTGATATCTAGTCTCATAGAGTTGTGTCCGAAAAAGGTACTTGATACAATTTCAATTTTCTTAAATTTACCAAGGCTTGATTTGTGACCCAAGATATGATCTATCCTGGAGAATGTTCCATGAGCATTTGAGAAGAAAGTGTATTCTGTTGTTTTTGGATGAAATGTCCTATAAATAGCAATTAAGTCCATCTTGTTTAATGTCTCATTTAAAGCTTGTGTTTCCTTATTTATTTTCATTTTGAATGATATGTCTATTGGTGAAAGTGGGGTGTTAAAGTCCCCTCCTATGATTGTGTTACTGTCGATTTCCCCTTTTATGGCTGTTAACATTTGCCTTATGTATTGAGGTGCTCCTATGTTGGGTGCATAAATATTTACAATTCTTATATCTTCTTCTTGGATTGATCCCTTGATCATTATGTAGTGTCCTTCTTTTTCTCTTGTAATAGTCTTTATTTTAAAGTCTATTTTGTCTGACATGAGAATAGCTACTCCAGCTTTCTTTTGATTTCCATTTGCATGGAACACCTTTTTCCATCCCCTCACTTTCAGTCTGTATGTGTCCCTAGGTCTGAAGTGGGTCTCTTGTAGACAGCATATATACGGGTCCTGTTTTTGTATCCATTCAGTCAGTCTATGTCTTTTGGTTGGAGCATTTAATCCATTTGCATTTAAGGTAATTATTGATATGTATGTTCCTATCACCATTTTCTTAACTGTTTTGGGTTTGTTTTTGTAGGTCTTTTCTTTCTCTTGTGTTTCCTGCCTAGAGAATTTCCTTTAGCATTTGTTGTAAAGCTGATTTGGTGGTGCTGAATTCTCTTAGTTTTTGCTTGTCTGTAAAGGTTTTAATTTCTCCGTCGAATCTGAATGAGATCCTTGCTGGGTAGAGTAATCTTGGTTGTAGGGCTTCCCTGGTGGTGCAGTCGTTAAGAATCCTCCTGCCAATGCAGGGGACACGGGTTTGAGCCCTGGTCCAGGAAGATCCCACATGCCACGGAGCAACTAAGCCCCTGCACCACAACTACTGAGCCTGCGCTCTAGAGCCCGTGAGCCACAACTACTGAGCCCAAGTGCTGCAACTACTGAAGCCTCACACCTAGAGCCCGTGCTCCGCAACAAGAGAAGCCACTGCAATGAGAAGCCTGAGTACCACAATGAAGAGTAGCCCCCACTAGCTGCAATTAGAGAAAGCCCGCACGCAGCGACGAAAACCCAACACAGCCAAAAATAAACAAATAAATAAGTAAATATTTTTTTAAAATCTTGGTTGTAGATTTTTCCCTTTCATCACTTGAAATATGTCCTGCCACTCTCTTCTGGCTTGCAGAGTTTCTGCTGGAAGATCTGCTGTTAACCTTATGGGGATTCCCTTGTATGTTATTTGTTGCTTTTCCCTTGCTGCTTTTAATACTTTTTCTTTGTATTTAATTTTTGATAGTTTGATTAATATGTGTCTTGGCGTGTTTCTCCTTGGATTTATCCTGTATGGGACTCTCTGGGCTTCCTTGACTTGATTGACTATTTCCTTTCCCATATTAAGGAAGTTTTCAACTATAATCTGTTCAAATATTTTCTCAGTCCCTTTCTTTTTCTCTTCTTCTTCTGGGACCCCTATAATTCAAATGTTTGTGCGTTTAATGTTGTCCCAGAGGTCTCTTAGGCTGTCTTCATTTCTTTTCATTCTTTCTTCTTTATTCTGCTCTGCAGTAGTTATTTCCACTATTTTATCTTCCAGGTCACTTATCCGTTCTTCTGCCTCAGTTATTCTGCTATTGATTCCTTCTAGAGAATTTTTAATTTCATTTATTGTGTAGTTCATCATTGTTTGTTTGCTCTTTAGTTCTTTTAGGTCCTTGTTAAATGTTTCTTGTATTTTCTCCATTCTATTTCCAACATTTTGGATCATCTTTACTATCATTCCTCTGAATTCTTTTTCAGGTAGACTGCCTATTTCCTCTTCATTTGTTTGGTCTGGTGGGTTTTTACTTTGCTCCTTCATCTGCTGTGTATTTCTTTGTCTTCTCATTTTACTTAACTTACTGTGTTTGAGGTCTCCTTTTTGCAGGCTGCAGGTTCATAGTTCCCGTTGTTTTTGGTGTCTGCCCCCAGTGGGTAAGGTTGGTTCAGTGGGTTGTGTTGGCTTCCTGGTGGAGGGGACTGGGGCCTGTATTCTGGTGGATGAGGCTGGATCTTGTCTTTCTGGTGGGCAGGACCACGTCTGGTGGTGTGTTTTGGGGTGTCCGAGAGCTTATTATGATTTTAGGCAGCCTCTCTGCTAATGGGTGGGGTTGTGTTCCTGTCTTGCTAGTTGTTTGGCATGGAGTGTCCAGCACTGGAGCTTGCTGGTCGTTGAGTGGAGCTTGGTCTTAGCGTTGAGACGGAGATCTCTGGGAGAGGTCTCACTGATTGATATTATGTGGGGCTGGGAAGTCTCTGGTGGGCCAATGTCCTGAACTCGGCTCTCCCACCTCAGAGGCTCAGGCCTGATACCTGGCCAGAGCACCAAGACCCTGTCAGCCACACGGCTCCAAAGGGACATATGATGGATCCAAGATTCCTGAGCCCAGACATCTCAGGGTGTAGGAGAGAGAGGCAGAGAGATGAGGAACAATCCTGGCTGTGTGTGGAAGGGACTCCATCCCAGAAGCCCCAGAGGCAGGAACTGCCTCTAGTTAGCTTGTCACTGTATACGATGCCTGGCACACCGTGCTTGGTAAGTATTCGGTGAATGAATGAACGAATCTCATTTAACTTTTATACTACATTAAAAGTGATTTATCCACTACTGTTATAATAATATGGTTTTCTGTTTTTGTCTATATATTTACCTTTACCAATGACTTTTATGCTTTCATGTTGCTGTTTAACATCTTTTATTTTCAACTTGAAGAACTCCCTTTAGCATTTCTTATAAAGTAGGTCTAATAGTGATGAATTCTCTTAGCTTTTGTTTGTTCTAGAAAGTCTTTATCTCCCCCTCACTTTTGAAGGACAGGTTTGCTGTGTATGTATTCTTGGTTGGAAGTTTTCTTCTGTCAGAACTTTGAATATATCATCCCACTCTCTTCTGGCATTCAGTGTTTCTTAAGAAAAAGCCACTGATAGTGTTATCGGGGGTTCCCTTTTATGTCACAAGTTGCTTTTCTCTTACTCCTTTCAAAATTATCCTTTTTATCTTTAACTTTTGACAATTTGATTATAATGTGTCTTAATGTAAGTCTCTTCTGATTCAGCTTATTTGGTATCTTTTGGACTTCCTAGATCTGGATGTTTATTTTGAGGTTTGAAAAGTTTTCGGCCATTACTTCTTGGCATAAGCTTTCTGCACCTTTTTCTTTTTTCCTTCTGGAACTTCCATAATGCATACATTGGTTTACTTGATGGTGTCCCATCAGTTTTCACTCTTTTTCATTCTTTTTTCTTTTTCCTCTTTTTACTGGATGATTCCAGTGACCTGTCTTCCAGTTTATTGGTCTTTTCTTCTGCTTGATCTATTCTGTTGTTGAACCCCTCTATTGAATTTTTCAGTTAACTTGTTGTATTCTTCAGTTCTATGATTTCTTTTTGGTACTTTTTAGTATTTTCTGTCTCTGTTGAAAACCTCCCTTTGTTCATACATTGCTTTCGTGACCTAAGAAAACATCATTAAGGCCATTATTTTGAATTCTCTTTTGGGTAATGCTTTCGTGACCTAAGAAAACATCATTAAGGCCATTATTTTGAATTCTCTTTTGGGTAAATCATGTAGCTCCATTTCATTAGGAAAAGGTTTCTAGAGATTAATCTTGTTCTTTAATTTTGAACATATTCCCCTGTTTCTTCTTTTTTCTTGACTCTGTGTTGGTTTCTGCACATTATATAAAACAGCCACTTCTTCCAGTTTTCACAGACTGACCTCATGTAGGAGATGAACTCACTAATCAGTTCAGCCAGAGATTCTGGGTACCTCTCAAAGCTTTGTGCTCGTTTTAGATGCTGTCTTTGTTCTTAGTGTTCCCCAGAGTAAGCCAAGTCCCATCAGTGCCCTGGTTCAGGCAAGATAGAAGCCAGTGCCTCAGGTTGCAGCCAGAAAAGTTGAAGCACTAGATGTGTGTCGCAATTCCTCCTCTCCTTAGGGAGAAGTTGAGAGATGGAGTTTATCACCCATTTGCTCTTGACAAATACCTGCATACTAGTTCAGACTGTGTGCTCTTTCACACTGTTGCTTTGTTCTCTGTTGCCCTCTGGAACCTAGTGAATGCCAGGCCCTGTCAGCTCTCAGAGAAGGATGGGTTAGAAGTCAGTCCCTCTGGTAGCAACTGGAAAGTTTTGGGAGCTAGATGTGCATTCCAACTCCTTCTAGGGAGAATCGGAGGCTTGGTTTTATAACTGGAGTGGGTCAGGGGAAGAGCAACAGGAGGTATCCACATGCCCATTCACACTCCCAAGGGACTAATGATTGCTTTCCCCATCAGTTCCCAGAGACAGACAAGTAAGATGCCAGACTCTCAGACAGCAGGTACGAAAGTTAGGGCACTAGATGTGCAATCTAATCTCTTCCAGAGAGAAGCTGGGAACTGACTTTATTGTCTGCTTGCTCTCTACTGAGCCAGAAGGAAGAACCACTGGAAGTGCTCTGGGTCCAGGAGACTAGTGAATGCTGGGCTTCATCAGCTCTCAGAGATAGGCAAGTTAGAAGCCAGTCTCTTGGGTAGCAGCCATAAAAGATGGGGTACTAGATGTGTGGTCCAAACCTTTTGCTCCTTAGGGAGAAGCTAGGATTTGAGGGTTCCCTCCTGACTGTACGGTGCTGTGCTAGGGGTGAAGTTTCTGGCAAGTCTGTGTCTCAACTTTTCCTACCCATTTCAATGTGGTTATTTTCTCAGTCACCCAATGTGCAGGAGTCTCTCAACTAGTTTCTAGATTTCTCTCAGAG
Organism: Eschrichtius robustus; assembly: GCF_028021215.1. Taxonomy (NCBI): domain Eukaryota; kingdom Metazoa; phylum Chordata; class Mammalia; order Artiodactyla; family Eschrichtiidae; genus Eschrichtius; species Eschrichtius robustus. Next base: position 46,217,498 of record NC_090843.1, read on the forward strand.
GGAATTGATCCACATGTAGCTGTTTGTTTGTTGCATCCACAGGTGGAGGGAGAGTCTGGAGCCTCCTGTTCTGTCCTCTTGGTCTTTAAATCCCTTTTTGATAAATTCCAATACCTGAATCACTTGTCAGTCTTTTTCTCGTATCCATTTTTTCTCTTGTTTTTTTTGGTAGTTTGTCCTGATTTTTATCATATCTCTGAATTTTTTATTGTACCATGGATGGCAAATTATAGAGGCTTTGGAAGGTGTTATATTCCTCCAAAGAGGATTATACTTTGTTTTGTCAGGTAGATAGAGTACCAGTGATAACCTTGCTTTTTTTTGAAGATTGGTTTTATGCTTTTCTCGGATAATATCTTTAAATTTTGCCTTTACTGTTAGGTCATGGCTCTTCTTGAGTCTCAACTTAAAGTCTGGGGTGTTTACCACAGGCCCTCCACTTTGCAGGGACTTGAATTCCAGTCTACGTCCCCCCACCACCATGAGGTTGATGAAATTCAGGTTCAGCTCTTTAGCCTCCCAGTTGATATTTTCTTCTGGGTTTCCAGCATCTCACCCTGTATTTGCCAGTGAATTGAAAAAAATCTGTATGTAGATTTTGGCTGCTTCTCTGCAGTTTCATCCTCTCTGAGATTTTCCCACTCAAATTCCAGATCCTCTGGTAGCCCTGAATTACAACCTCTTTTTCTTCAGCCTAGTAAAACTGATGATTTCTGCTTGGGCTCTATTCATCCATGACATGATATGGAAAATATCCTTAGACAAAAAGCTGGGATGATTGTGGCACTACTTCCTGTGCTTCCTCTCCATCAAAGATTGTAACCCTTTAAGTCCTGCTTGTACTGGTTGCTCTCCAGTTCTTTAAATTTCTGTTTTATATGTTTTATACAACTTTTATAGTTGTTTTTAGTGGGAGGGTTGGTCTGGTACAAGCTACTTTGTCATGGTTGGAATTGGAAGCTTCCAGTGTTTAAAATTTTATTATAATTATTTTCATATCTAGTGCCATCAGAAAAGGTGACATATGTTCCAGAAATCCTCTATGAGAAACTGTTCTCACAACACAAAGGACTTGCACAGTTAATACGTAATGAAATAGGCTCCATTCGTCAAGGTACATTGATCTTTTCTAAGAGCTGGTCTTTGGATCTGGGCTTGCAAGAGAACCAGAAAGTCATCTGTGATGCACTTCTAATTGCCCAGGACCGTCCACCAGTCTTATACACCTTCCTCAGGGAACTGAATAAGGAATTAAAAGGTTATTCTATACAAACTGCCTTAACTTTAAAGAAGAAACTGGTAAAAATTGGTGGTTACAGTGGGAAAGTGTGTGTCATGACAAAGATCTATTGGAGTGAAGAATCTTCTACATTGACTGAAGGCAATACCAGACTTCTTCATGATTCAAGCTTATCTGCAATTTACCCTAAGTCCTACACTCTTATAACCACTCAAACAATGAGTGACTTGAAGAAGGCCCTTTTTATAGCCTTGAAGAGTCTCGGAACTTTGAATGACCAATTTGACTCTGAGATTTTTCAACACCTCTCAGATAATCAGTATGGATTACTTTCAGAGGAATGAAAAAAGGATGTTTAAATCTTGTCCAAGGCTCACCTGAATCATGGAAAGTAGACCAGGCTACAAAGATGTTTTTCATTATATAGTCAATGGTGTTCCCAAATTGTGGAAAATATGCCTTTGAAAAGCTTTGCAAGGAAGGCAACATGATGGGACCTTGGAAAATCAAATTTAGTCTTCATTTATTTCTTCCTAAATGGTCTTCATACGTGTTGCTTAAGAGTTACTAAGAAAATAAATTTGTTAATTATGCTGTGCACAGTTTGTTATTTACTCCTTGCATAGTTCATGGATAAATTGTCTTCCACTTTTAAGTTGGGAAAAATGGCAATGCTTTTATTTTTAATAACAACAACAACAGAAATTCCCAGGATATACCCAGAAAACCTTTATAACTTAGAAAAGATGATCATTGATGACATTCAGAGTATTTATAATGGAAATGAAGAAGAAGGCAAAATTTATTACCCTTCCCTGCAAAATTCTCTGCATTTTCTTGGACCACTTTTACACTATTCACTTGGAGGAGTTAGGGCTTGTCTAATTGCTCAGCTGGTACCCTTAAGAACTCAGCAGAACTGTTGGTGGGGATGTAAATTGATACCGCCACTATGGAGAACAGTATGGAGGTTCCTTAAAAAACTAAAAATAGAACTACCATACGACCCAGCAATCCCACTACTGGGCATATACCCTGAGAAAACCATAGTTCAAAAAGACTCATGTACCAAAATGTTCATTGCAGCTCTATTTACAATAGCCAGGACATGGAAGCAACCTAAGTGTCCATCATCGGATGAATGGATAAAGAAGATGTGGCACATATATACAATGGAATATTACTCAGCCATAAAAAGAAATGAAATGGAGGTATTTGTAATGAGGTGGATGGAGTTAGAGTCTGTCATACAGAGTGAAGTAAGTCAGAAAGAGAAAAACAAATACCGTATGCTAACACATATATATGGAATCTAAGAAAAAAAAAAAAAGGTCATGAAGAGCCTAGGGGCAAGACAGAAATAAAGACACAGACCTACTAGAGAATGGACTTGAGGATAGGGGGAGGGGGAGGGGTGAGATGTGACAGGGTGAGAGAGTGTCATGGACATATATATACTACCAAATGTAAAATAGATAGCTAGTGGGAAGCAGCCGCATAGCACAGGGAGATCAGCTCGGTGCTTTGTGACCACCTAGAGGGATGGGATGGGGAGGGTGGGAGGGAGGGAGATGCAAGAGGGAAGAGATATGGGAACATATGTATATGTATAACTGATTCACTTTGTTATAAAGCAGAAACTAACACACCATTGTAAAGCAATTATACTTCAATAAAGATGTTTAAAAAAAAAAAAAAGAACTCAGCAGAATCGTCATTTTAACATTCGGAATTGAAGGTGATATAGAGTTTTCCAGACAGGCAAAAGATAAAGGAGTTCATCACCACTAGACTGGTGGTACAAGAAATGTGAAAGGGTCTTGTTTAAGCTGAAATGAAAGGGTGCTAATTAGTACAGATGGTCTCTGTCTTAAGATGGTTTGACTTAGGAATTTTTGACTTTATGATGGTGCAAAAGCAATTCGCATTCAGTAGAAACCATACTTCAAATTTTGAATTTTGATCTTTTCCTGAGCTAGTCACATGCGATATGATGCTGGGCAGTGGCAGTGAGCCACAACTCCCAGTCAGCCATGCAATCATGAGGGTAAACAACCGATACTCTATAGTATATTGTGTTGCTTCCTGCTTCTGATGAGAAGAAGAGGAAGGCAATTACTCTTGAGATGAAACTCAAGATAATTGCCCTGCATGAAAGTAGTAAGCCAGTAATGGCCATCACATGTGAGTTAGGACTTTTGCAATCGATGATCTCGACCATCTTAAAGGATAAGCGAATCAGTGATGCAGTGAAACTGTCAGCATCAGTAAATCCGCTGTCTTCATGAAGAAATTACCTGGGCTAATTGATGATATGAAAAAATGTATCGACACTAGAGTGGAAGACCAGATACGGAAGTGCATACCACTTAGCCTACTGAGGATCTAGGCTAAGGCAAGAAGTGGTTTCCATACGCTGAAAGAGCATGCTGGGACTTCCCTGGTGGCGCAGTTGTTAAGACTCCATGCTCCCAATGCGGGGGCCCCCCGTTTGATCCCTGGTCAGGGAACTAGATCCCACATGCATGTTGCAACTAAGAGTTCGCATGCCACAACTAAGGAGCCAGTGAGCTGCAACTAAGGAGCCTGCCTGCCACTACTAAGACCCAGCAAAACCAAATAAAAATAAACAAATAAATATTTTTAAAAACTTGTAAAAAAATAAAAATAAAAAAATAATAGAGCATGCTGATGATCTTACATATACGCAAATGTTTATAGCGAGGCGTGGGTGGTTCCAACGTTTCAAAAGGCATCGTAATTTTCATAACGTGAAGGTCAGTGGTGAGGCAGCAGGTTGCTGATACTAAAGGTACCACAGCGTTTAAGGAAGAACTGCATAGGATAATTGTGGATGCAAAATATTTGCCAGAACACGTATGTAATGTCGATGAAATTAGCTTGTTCTGAAAACGTATGCCAGAGCATACATACATTCATCAGAAGTCTGAGACAATGCCAGGATTCAAGGCATTCAAAGACTATATAATGCCACTTTGGGGTAGAAATGTTGCAAGGTTCAAACTAGAGCTTTTCTTAATCTACCACTTGGAGAACCCTAGAGCATTCAGGAATATGAGAAAGCATATACTTCCCATTTATTGTTGCCATAACAGGAAAGCCTGGATGACATTAGCATTGTTTGAAAACAGGTTTTTGAACAGTTTTATTGTGCACGCAAGAGAATGTTGTAGGCAAAACATTCAATTCAAGACTCTTCTGATCTTAGACAATGCTCCAAGGCATCCACATCATGTCAGCGACATGATGTAAAGGTTGTGTATTTGCTACTGATCACAACGGTACTCATACAGTCAATGGACCAAGGTGCAATAGCTACATTCAGAGCATCCTATTTATGCCAAATGTTTGCATACGCTTTTGAACTGGCTGAATCTGGCCAAATGCTCTGAGAGATCTGGAAAAGTTTTCACATTGTAAATGCTATCCAGAGCATTGCTGTAGCATGGAAAGAAGTCACACAGAAATGCGTGAAGACATATGTGAACACATTCAAAAGATTCTGCTGCTGATGAAATAGTAAGTAACAAGATACTAGTGCTTGAGAAACAGCTAGAGTTGGACGTTGATGAAGAGGATATTCATGAGCTTGTTGGCGTCAAGGCTGAAGAGCTTTCCAATGAGGAGCTGATCAAACTGGAGGAAAAAAAAGTTAAAAAGTTGGGGGACTTCCCTGGTGGTCCAGTGGTTAAGACTTCGCCTTCCAAAGCAGGGGGTGTGGGTTTGATCCCTGGTCGGGGAGTTAAGATCCCACATGCCTCGCAGCCAAAAACACCAAAACATAAAACAGAAGCAATATTGTAACAAATTCAATAAAGACTTAAAAAAAAAAAGTAAAGAAGTTGAGGCAGAAGAAGAAGAAGTTATACCCAAGGCACCAAGAAAGTTCATAGCAAAGAAACTGGCAGAGACATTTACTACCATGAGCAGGGGCATGTGGATATTAGAAGAAATGGACATCAATTACAAGAGGTTCTCAAGAGCTAACAGGCAGATACAGGATACTCTTATTTGCTGTAGAGAAATATGTAATGAAAAGAAGAAACAAACTGTACAGTCAAAACTTGAAAGCTTCCTGAATAATACTGTGCCTGCTAAAGCATCAGCAAGTATAGATGCCCTGATGCCTTCTATCAGCTATTCTCAAGCCTCATCAGGAGAGAAATTGATGACCCTGTCCCTGTAGCCTCCATATCATCCAGCAATTCATTTTAGTTCAATGCTTCAAACATTCTTCAGGCCTACTGCACTTTCAGCTGTGTACCTTAATGGTGAGTATCCATATGACCATTCTGGTTTTCACTTTCAGTACAGTGGTCAATAAATTATATGAGATATTCAACATTTTAATATAAAAGTAGGCTTTGTGTTAGGTGATTTTGCCCATCTGTAGGCTAATGTAAGTGTTCTGGCTCATTTAAGGTAGGCTAGGCTGAGCTATGATATTCAGTAGGTTACTTGTATTACATGCAGTTTTTTTTGTTTTTTTTTTAAATTTTAATTTATTTATTTATTTATTTATTTTTGGCTGTGTTGGGTCTTCGTTTCTGTGCGAGGGCTTTCTCTAGTTGCGGCAAGTGGGGGCCACTCTTCTTCGCGGTGCGCGGGCCTCTCACTATCGCGGCCTCTCTGGCTGTGGAGCACAGGCTCCAGACGCGCAGGCTCAGCAATTGTGGCTCACGGGCCTACCCGCTCCGCGGCATGTGGGATCCTCCCCTACCAGGGCTCGAACCCGTGTCCTCTGCATTGGCAGGCAGACTCTCAACCACTGCGCCACCAGGGAAGCCCCTACATGCAGTTTTGACTTAAAATATTTTCTTATTGATGAGTTTATTGGGACATAAATCCATCATAAATCTAGGAAGATCTGTAATAGGAAAACATGAAAGTATAAATCTCACTGGTAAAAGTAAATATATAGTAAAATTCAGGATAATCTGTTATAAAGGTGGTGGTTAATCACTTGTAAAGCTAGTATGAAGGTTAAAAGACAAAAGTGGTAAAAAATAACTATAACTACAATAATTTGTTAAGGGATACACAGGATAAAAAGATGCAAATTGTGACATCAAAAACAAAATGTGGGTGGGGGAGAGTAAAAATCTAGAGCTTTAGAATGTGTTCAAACTTAAGTTGTTATCAATGTAGAATAGACCATTATAACTTGTTACAGGTAAGCTTCACAGTAACCACAAAGCAAAAACCTATAGTAGATACACAAAAGATAAAGGGATAAGAATCTAAACATACTACTACAGAAAATCATCAAATCACAAAGCAAGTGAGTGAGAGAAGAAAAAAGAAACAGAGGAACTACAAAACAGCAGGAAACAACGAACAAAACAGTACTAAATACAAACCCATCAATAATTATTTTAAAAATGTTTGTATGTATGTAAGTGCAGTTGATTTTATTTAAGTTTCAGGTATACAGTATAGTGATTCACGGGGGTTTTTTGTTTTTTGTTTTTGGCCATGCCACACAGTATGTGGCATCTTAGTTACCGGACCAAAGATCGAACCCGTGACCCCTGCAGTGGAAGCGCGGAGTCTTAACCACTGGACCACCAGGGAAGTCCCAGACGTCTGTTTTTCAAAACCTACAAAGACCAGGGGAAAGCACGAATGCAGTCCCCCACTACCACAAATTATGCAGTCGAGTTTCCCATATTTGGGGAAATCGCAGGGGTCAGCACATCCGGAGTGCAATGGATAAGCCTTGCCCTGGGAAAACCACCTTCGTGATCATGTTATCTCCCCTGCCAGGTAAGTATGTGATTCACAATTTTTAAAGGTTATACTTCATTGATAGTTGTTATAAAATATTGGCTATATTCCTTGCGTTGTACAATATATCCTTGTAGCCTATTTATTTTATACATAGTAGTTTGTACCTCTTAATCCCCTACCCTTATTTTTCCCCTCCCCACTTCCTTCTCCCCACTGGTAACCACTAGTTTGTTCTCTGTATCTGTGAGTCTGTTTCTTTTTGGTTATACTCACTAGTTTGTTTTATATTTTAGATTCTACATATAAGTGATATCGTACAGTATTTGTCTTTCTCTGTTTGACTTATTTCACTAAGCATAATACCCTCTAAGTTGATCCATGTTGCTGCAAATGGCAAAATTTCATTCTTTTTATGGCTAAGTAGTATTCCATTGTATGTAATATATATATATATATATATATATATATATATATATATATATATATATATATATACCACATCTTCTTTATTGCTGATGACACTTAGGTTGCTTCTATATCTTGGCAATTGTAAATAATGCTGCTATGAACATTGGGATGCATGTATCTTTTCAAATTAGTGTTTTCATTTTTTGGATATATACCCAGGAGTGGACTTGCTGGGTGATATGGTAGTTCTCTTTTTATTTTTTTGAGAAAGCTCCATACTGTTTTCCACATCCTCAACAACATTTTTTTAAAATTTATTTATTTTTGGTTGCGTTGGGTCTTTGTTGCTGTGCGCGGGCTTTTTCTAGTTGCGGTGAGCAGGGGCTACTCTTAATTGTGGCGCGCGGGCTTCTCATTGTGGTGGCTTCTCGTGTTGCGGAGCACAGGCGCTAGGTGTGCAGGCTTCAGTAGTTGTGGCACGTGGGCTCAGTAGTTGTGGCTTGCGGGCTCTAGAGCTCAGGCTCAGTAGTTGTGGCACACGGGCTTAGTTGCTCCACGGCATGTGGGATCTTCCCGGACCAGGGCTCGAACCCGTGTCCCCTGCATTGGCAGGTGGATTCTTAACTACTGCGCCACCAGGGAAGCCCAACATTTTTTATTTGTGTTCTTTTTGATGGCAGCCATTCTGACCATATGAGGTGATAATATCTCATTGTGGTTTTAATTTGCATTTCTCTGATGATTAACGATGTTGAACATCTTTTCATGTGCCTGTTGGCCATATGTATGTCTTCTTTGGAAAAACGTCTATTCAGGTCGTCTGCCCATTTTTAAATCAGGTTGCTTGGTTTTTTGATGTTAAGTTGTATGAGCTATTTTAATATTTTGGATACTAACCCCTTATCAGTCGTATCATTTGCAAATCTTTTCTCCTATTCAGTAGGTTGTCTTTTCATTTTGTCGATGGTTTCCTTTGCTGTGCAAAAGCTTTTAAGTTTCACTAGGTCCCATTTGTTTATTTTTGCTTTTATTTCCTTTGCTTTAGGAGACAGATCCAAAAAAATATATTGCTACGACTTATGTCAAAGAGTGTTCCGCCTATGTTTTCTTCTAGGAGTTTTATGGTTTCCAGTCTTACATTTAGGTCTTTAATCCATTTTGAGTTTATTTTTGTAAATGGTGATAGAGAATGTTCTAATTTCATTCTTTTATATGTAGCTGTCTAGTTTTCCCAGCACCACTTATTGAAGAGATTGTCTTTTCTCCATTTTATATTCTTTTTTTAAAAAATATTTATTTATTTTTTTGGCTGCATCGAGTCTTAGTTGCAGCACATGGGATCTTTGTTGTGGCATGGGTTCTTTGTTGTGGTGTGCTGGCTTCTCTAGTTGTGGTGCACGGGTTTTCTCTTCTCTAGTTGTGGCACACGGGCTCCAGGGCACGTGGGCTCTGTAGTTTGCGGCACATAGGCTCTCTCGTTGAGGCGCGTGAGCTCAGTAGTTGTGGCGTGAGGGCAGTAGTTGTGGCGTGAGGGCTTAGTTACCCTGGGGCATGTGGGATCTTAGTTCCCCGACCAGGGGTGGAACCTGAGTCCCCTGCATTGGAAGGCGGATTCTTTACCACTGGACCACCAGGGAAGTCCCTCTCCATTTTATATTCTTACCTCCTTTGTCGTAGATTAATTGACCATAAGTGCATGGGTTTATTTCTGGGATTTCTATCCTGTTCCATTGATCTATATCTTACACTTATACACAAAATTAACTCAAAACGGATCAAAAACTTGAACATTAGACCTGAAACCATAAAACTCCTAGAAGAAAACATAGGTGGTAAGCTTCTTGACATCTGTCTTGGTGATGTTTTTTTTTGGATTGACACAAAAAGCAAAGGTAACAAAAGCAAAAATAAATAAACGAGACTACATCAAACTAAAAAGCTCCTGCACAGTTAAGGAAACCATCAACAGAATTAAAAAGCAACATACCAAATGGGAGAAAATGTTTGCAAATCATGTGTCTGATGAGGGGTTAATATCCAAAGTATAAAAAGAACTCATACAATTCAATAACAACAAAACAAAACAAATAATATAATTTTAAAATGGGCACAGGATCTGAATAGACATTTTTCTAAAGAAGACATACAGATAGCCAACAAGTACATGAAAAAGTGCTTAACATCACTAATCATCAGGGAAATGAAAATCAAAACCACAATGAGATATCACCTCACACCTGTTAGAATGGCTGTCATCAAAAAGACAAGAAATAACAAGTGTTAGTGAGGATTAAAGGAAAGGGAACCCCTGTGCACTGTTAGTGGGAATATAAATTTGTGCAACCAGTATGGAAAATAGTATGGAAGTTACTCAAAAAATTAAAAGTAGAATTACCATATGACCCAGCAAGTCCACTTCTGGGTATTTATCCAAAGAAAACAAAAACACTCACTCAAAGGTACATGCACCCTTATGTTTATTGCAGCATTATTTACCATAGCCAAGATATGGAAGAAACTCATGTCCATATATTCTGTATATTCATTATACACACACACACACACACACACACACACACACACACATAATGGAACATTATTCAGCCATAGAAAAAGAAGGAAATCTGGCCATTTTTGACAATATGGGTGGACTTTGAGGGCATAATGTTAAGCAAAATAAGTCAAACAGGGCTTCCCTGGTGGCGCAGTGGTTGAGAATCTGCCTGCCAATGCAGCGGACACGGGTTCGAGCCCTGGTCTGGGAAGATCCCACATGCCGCGGAGCAACTGGGCCCGTGAGCCACAACTACTGAGCCTGCGCGTCTGGAGCCTGTGCTCTGCAACAAGAGAGGCCGCGATAGTCAGAGGCCCGTGCACCACGAAGAAGAGTGGCCCCCGCTTGCCACAACTAGAGAAAGCCCTAGCACAGAAACGAAGACCCAACACAGCCAAAAATAAAAAAATAAAAAATAAGTCAAACAGAGAAAGACAAATACTGTATGATCTCACTTATATGTGGAATCTAAAAACAAAAAAACAACCAAACAAAAAAACTCCCAAGCTCACAAATACAAAGAATAGGGGTGGGGTGGAGGTGCAGAATGGGTAAAGGAGGTAAAAAAGTACAAAATCCCAGCTGTAAGATGCATAAGTCATGGGGATGTTATGTACAGCAGGGTGGCTATGCTAAGTAATACTGTATTGTACACTTGAGGGTTGCTAAGAGAATAAATCTTAAAAGTTTTCAACACAAGAAAAAAATGTTGTAACAGTATATGGTGATGGATGTCAACTAGAGTTATTGTGGTGGTCATTTTGCAGTATACAGAAATATCTCATCACTCTGTTGTATACCAGACACTAATATAATTTTATATGCCAATTATATCTAAATTGTAAAAAGTCAACAGAATAAAAAGAATAGATACATGTGTATGTATAACTGAATTACTTTGCTGTACACCTGAAACTAACATAATATTGTTAATCAACTATGCTCCGATATAAAATAAAAATTTTTTTTAAGTCAACAGAATATATTCTGTTACTACTTTGAAGATAATGTGCCCTTTTTTCTTTGTCTTATTTTAAGATTTTTTTCATTGTCTTTGATGTTTAACAGTTTGATATGCTACGCCTATGTATATTTTTGTTTCCATTCATCCTGCTTGGGATTCACATAATGTCATAAGTGCATTTTTTTTTTTTGTCTTGTCAGCTTTGGAATTTTTCAAGCATTATCTCTTAAAGAAAAGATCACCCTTATACACGCTCACATCTCTCTAAGATATGTTATGTATACATCTGATGTTTTCACTGTGTACAATGTGACTATTTTTTATGAGAATTTTCACTCTTCTTTTTCTCTGTATATGCTTCAATCTAAATATTTTTCATTAGCCTTACAGTTCACTAATTCTCCCTTTTGCTGTGTCTAATTTCCTATTAAACCTATCTATTACATGTCTAATTTCAGTTATCATATCAGTCAATTCTAGAATTCCTACTGGAGTCTTTCTATCGATTCAATTCTTTGATGGTTTTTTCCATCTCTCTGTCTCTCTCTTTTCCTCTCTTTTCTTAAGCACATAAATAATAGCTCTTTTTCAGTCCTTGTCTGATAATTCCATTATTTGGCTTAACTTTGGTCTATTTATATTGTATGTATTTTTTCTTCTTGGTCTTCAGCCATACAGTCCTATATTTTGTCATGCCAGGTAATTTTCAATTAAATGCTAGACACTGTATGAGAAAAAGTATAGAAGATCTAGATGATACTGTCTTCCTCTCAAGAGGATACACACCCTCCTTTGCAAGGCAGATAGAATAGCAATTGATTATCTTAATCCAGTCAGAGACTTAGCTACTCAAGGAAAGTTTTGACAGTTTTGTTTATCTCTGATTTTTTTTTTGCAAATCTCTAATTTGTCTAAAACAAAGCAAAGTTGGTTGCCTCAGCTTTATAATGCCTTCAGACAGATGTTTTATGTATTATAACTGCCTTTTCTAGCTGTTCTCAGTGGAACAGTTGGTTTGCTACTCCTTTATTACTGCATACCTCTTTTGTGCACTATAGCAATATTTCAGAAAAAAATTAAATTTTTGTAGTGATAACCAATACACTCATTTGATTACATTTTAATGGAAAAAAGCTGTAATTTTTATCTGAGCTCAAAATATTTTTTTAACATCTCTATTGGAGTATAATTGCTTTACGATGGTGTGTTAGTTTCTGCCAAAATATTTTTATTGTGTCCAATTGCTCGTGGGCCATCTTGATATATCATAGGTACCTAAGAAGTATCCAGCTGAACTCTATGCTTTTCTTCCTCTCTTCCAGGTTTAAGGAGACCAAAGAGGTGTAAAAATTAATTTCAGGGCAGAAGACCTGAATAGACATTTTTCCAAAGACGACATAGAGATGGCTAATAGGCACGTGAAAAGATTCTCAACATCACTAATCATTATAGAAATGTAAATAAAAACCACAATGAGATATCACCTTACACCTGTCAGAATAGCTATCATCAAGAAGTCTACTACAAATAACAAATGCTGACAAGGAGAAAAGGGAACCCTCATGCATTGTTGGTGGGGATGTAAATTGGTGCAGCCATTGTGGAAAACAGTATGGCAGTTTCTCAAAAAACTAAAAATAGAACTATTGTATGACCCAGCAATTCCACTCCTGGGTATATATCCAAAGAAAACAAAAACATTAATTCAAAAAGATACATGCATCCCAGTGTTCATAGCAGCATTATTTACAACAGCCAAGATACGAAACAACCTAAGTGTCCATCGATAGATGAATGGATAAAGAAGATGTGGTATATGTATACACAACGGAATTACTACTCAGCCATAAAAAAAAGAATGAAATTCTGCCATTTGCACCAACATGGATGGACCTAGAGGGTATTATGATTAGTGAAATAAGTTAGAGAAAGACAGATACTCTGTTATCACTTATATGTAGACTCTAAGAAATAAAACAAATGAATGTATATAACAAAACAGAAACAGATACAGTAAGTCCCCTACATACAAATGAGTTCCGTTCCGATAGCACGTTCGTAAGTCCAATTTGTAAGTCCAACAAAGTTAGCCTAGGCACCCAACTACACGATCAACTATATAGTACTGTACTGTAATAGGTTTATAATACTTTTCACACAAATAATACAGAAAAAAACAAACACAAAAAATAAAGAAAAAAAATTTAACCTTACAGTACAGTACCTTGAAAAGTACAGTAGTACAGTATAACAGCTGGCATACAGGGGCTGTCATCAAGTGAACAGGCAAGAAGAGTTACTGACTGGAGGAGGGAGAGGAGGTGGGAGATGGTAGAGCTGAAGGTTCGTCAGCAATAGGAGACGGAGGGCAAGCTGCAATTTCACTCATGCCTGACACTGATGGAACACATGTTCGCATCTCTGAAAGTTCACAACTTGAAGGTTTGTATGCAGGGGACTTACTGTATAGAGAACAAACTAGTGGTTACTGGTGGGGAGAGGGAGGGTGGAGGGGCAAGATAGGGGTATGGGATTCAGATGTACAAACTACTATGTATGAAATAAATAAGCAACAAGGATATATTGTACAGCACGAGAAATATAGGCATTATTTTGTAATGTCTTTAAATGGAGTATAATTATAAAAAATTAAATTACTATATTGAACACATGAAACTAATAAAATATTGTAAATTATACTTCAATTTTAAAAGAATTTTAAAAAATTATCTGCTTGCTTTATTTCATTAGGAAAACATGCATTTGTGTCTTATATTTTTTTTCCTCTGAGGCATTTTATTTGCACATATGCATTACATCCCTAGAAAAAGAATCCAAGGATTTTCCCTCCTGTGTGTTTTCGTCTTGCTTCTTATGGTCCATGATGCCAGCTGAGGTTGTCAGTACAATGAAAGCAAACTGACGGGACAGGAGCAGCTTATTCTGCCATTTTTCTAGATCTTTGAGTCGCACATCAAATCTGGGGCTGATCACGCCACACTTATTTAGCCTGCCTGTGAGGTTCACAACAATCTTCCCATCCCTGTGATCATCGGTGATTTCAAATTCGCCAAAGTAACCATGCTTCATCATCACAGTTAGAAACCTGACGATGACTTCGGAGCACGGCCTAATAAGAACCTGGCATCTGCCTCTCTTTTCAGCATTGTTGATACTGTTGAGAGCATCAGCCAGGACATTCATGCGCACCGTTATGGCAGCATGGAAAGATGGCGAAAGGAGCTGTGTCTTACATTTGTAATAGCAAGCAAACATCTACCAGGCAATAGCTCAGAAAAGCTTCATGAAAAAGTTAAGTTTGAAAAGATGCAACATATCATGGTTGATGAAGCTAAGAATTTCCACACTGACAACAGAGACTACTATGAGGAAAAAAATCACTAAAAGGACAAAGAATTGCCCAGGAATATTTTTTTTGGTTTTCTTGGACTACTTTCTGTAAATTTGCACCACTTGGATTACAGGGGCCTCCCCACTTCTTAGCCTAGCATTCAGGAAGAGAATACACCAGAGTGGTTTGCAATGAGATCCAAAAGCCAAGTACCTGCAAAGAGCAGTGCAGGACATCAGAGGAAATTCTCCACCTAACATCTCTCCTGACTCTCTGGGGGTTTCCTGGGCTCAGGGTGTGGATGGCACTTTAGAGATTAGAGTGAATTGTATTTGGAACATGAGGAGACCCATGTGGCAGAGCTATGCCAGTTCTTTTTTAAAAAGGATCACTCCCCGCAAGGGGTTTGTGTTTTAATAAGCACAGCAGATGAAGCTCCTTAAAGAAATGAGGAAGCAAAGGGTGTAGTCAGAGCAACAGGGCATCTGAGGGGCTGGATGAGCACATCAGGTTGAACAGTGTCATCTGGTTTTCGAACTTGGGAAGGAAGGTCATGTTTGAGATCACTCCAAGCGTGGCTGAGACAACTATTGTACAGAATCTTACGCTCTCTCCAGCATGTGTTTCCAATATGGAAACACAGCTGTATATTCTGAAGGATAACTGATTGGAAGGCCCCCTGTCTAAGAAGAAACTCTGCCTGTGTGTGAAACTAGCTGTTCTAGGTGCTGGGAATCCCGTGGCAGATGCGAACTGGAATCTGTGAACAAAGGAGTACAAAGAATGGCAAAGCACGAAAAGTGATAATATGGTTGTAAAATGGGCAGTCTTTTTTTGAAAAGCCTCGCTTTACTCTCCTGCCTCCTGCTAATTTTCAGTCATTGTTCCCATGGATCAAATCAACCAGAATTTAGCTGGCAAGGGAGCCCATTAATGTCATCCAGTCAGCCTCCCCGGGTCCAGAACAGGATGGAGAATGGATCCCAGAGGGACAAATGGAAGATGTTCACAACACACCTTCTCATCTACTCTTATCCTTCCTGTGGGTGAAGGGTTAATGTCCCCAACACAGTAAATGAAGCTGCCCTCCCATGGTGTCAATTCAGTCAGATGTTCATCTGAAACCAAAAATGTCAGCCATCCCCAATCTTATCAGGCCACAGGGGAGAGGGGAGAAAGAAACATCAAAGAAACAATGATGTTTTTGTGCTAAACATCAATTAGCACAGAACCTAACTGCTGCTGTCCCACTTCTGGAGCTGACCTCAGGCTTCGGTTGGTAATTACAGCAGTCTTCCTTCTCCCACCAACTCCTCCAAGTTCTGCCCACCTCAGTTGGATGGGAGTCTTTACGTCATGGTGTTAAACTTTTATTCCTGTAGATTCTTAGTCCTTGAAGGTCTCTCATTCCAGCCCAAAGACTGTTGCTGACCTAGAGGAGTTCCCTCTGGCATTGTCTGGCAGGGTTACCCCTGAGTGGGGCAGAGGGCAGCAACCATCCCTTCTGGTTGAGTCCAGTGCTGTGAGTGGAGGGAAAGGCAGTGAAACAGTGGATGGAGATACCATGGGAGTCTGAGCTGCCTGCTTTTATAGCATGTTTTTGTCTTGCAGACCCGCTTGTGCCCAGTCTCATACATATGAGTTCTATTTTATGATGAAAATTCTACTGTGCACCTTCACTGTGTGATTTAGTGGATCACATGACCCCTAGGATGTGATGGGATCTCAGGTCATCAGGTCACACAGTTACTCGGTGCCCCATGGTCAGACATGCAGTCTCAATAGGGCCCTGTGGGAAGCCAGATACTGATTTCACATGGACAACACTTGCTGGCAGAAGAGAGCATGGTCTTCCTCCAAAGCCTTGGGGGTTGTTATTGGGGCTTGTTAGAGGCTTTCTTCAGAACTCTGTCTTCTACAGAGCCTTCCATTCTCATTGGGTCTGCTGGGTCATCATGTGAAAATGGCTGGGCATCCTCACTTTGGACCTGCTACAGAGTACTGTCCTCTGGCAGCCTTACTGGTTACCAGAAAGTAGATTAGAGCTGCATGTCTGAAATTCAGAGAAACCAACCAAGCATGGAGCGTCCCTCTTTGTAGTGGGCAGTGAACAGTGCTGTAATTCACTTCTTGGTTTTGACCCAAAGAGGTTCAAAACTTATGTCCACAGAAAGACCTACACACGGATGTTTATATGGAAGCTTTATTCATAACTGCCAAATCTTGGAAGCAACCAAGATGTCCTTCCACACCAGTGCCCTTCCCTTAGTGGAAGAGATTTGGTGCGATTGTAGAGTTAATCGGCATTGAACTCAACAATCCTACCGGTCAGGCCCTTGGCATGGTGCTCAACCATATCTGCCCTGAAATTATACGGGATGAGTGACTTCTCCAAGGCTTTTTGGTTTTCCGTGGATCTCCTCAGTGGGATAGTTTTGCTCTCAATCTCAATTTTTCATTGTCTATCCTTCTTAGAGCTATCAGAAAAAGGCAATTTACTCCACAATCTTTGTAATTACTGTTGTTGCCATAGAAACTAAAAGCCATAGTCACCCCAATGCCTTGCCCTCCAACTTTACTTCATCCTATGCCACTCCTGATGATGATGCCACTGTGTGTGTGTGTGTGTGTGTGTGTGTTTGTGTGTATAAACTATTAACAGGTAGCCTGAAAGGATACCCACCGAAGTCATGATGGTTTTTGCTGCTGGGGAGAAGGGAGAGAAATTAGGTGGGGAAGAGAAGAAAGAGGAGTTCAGATTTTGCTAAGGTATATTATTTCTTTTATTTAAAAAAAAGCTTAAAGCAAATATGAAAAAATATTAAGACTTATAAATCCTAGGTGGCAAAGAGTCATTGTATATATATATATATATATATATATATATATATATATATATTTTTTTTTTTTTTACTTTCTGTGATTTTCAAATTTTACTCCTCCCCATTCCTCATGCATCATTATTCATTTTGATCATGAGGGACTTATCCCAGGATACAGGATGATAGAAAACTAAGAAAGTAATTCATAAAACTGTTACGTCAACAGGTAAAGACATACATACATGACAAAATCATATCAGTAAATGCCCCAAATTATTACATTACACAAAATGCAAAAGTCATAAAAAGTAAAAGCTGTCTTTTTCACATCTGTGTTCCCCTGACACTCATTTGCCCTTCCCTGGAGCCAAATGCTACTGCAATTTTTTTTTAGGATATTTCCAAAGATATATAATGCATTTGCAAACACATCCTTATATCAATTCTACAAGCAAAAGATAGACTTTTTTCTGCATGTTGCTTTGTTTGCCATACAATATACCTTAAAGATGGTCCCACATCCTATGCTACAAAGCTACAGTAATCGAGACAGTACGGTACTGGCACAAAAACAGAAATATAGATCAATGGAACAGGATAGAAAGCCCAGAGATAAACCCACACACATATGGTCACCTTATCTTTGATAAAGGAGGCAAGCATATACAGTGGAGAAAAGACAGCCTCTTCAATAAGTGGTGCTGGGAAAACTGGACAGGTACCTGTAAAAGTATGAAATTAGAACACTCCCTGACACCATACACAAAAATAAACTCAAAATGGATTAAAAACCTAAGTGTAAGGCCAGACACTATCAGACTCTTAGAGGAAAACATAGGCAGAACACTCTATGACATAAATCACAGCAAGATCCTTTTTGACCCAGCTCCTAGAGAAATGGAAATAAAAACACAAATGAACAAATGGGACCTAATTAAACTTAAAAGCTTTTGCACAGCAAAGGAAACCATAAACTAGAACAAAGGACAACCCTCAGAATGGGAGAAAATATTTGCAAATGAAGCAACTGACAAAGGATTAATCTCCAAAATTTACAAGCAGCTCATGCAGTTCAATATCAAAAAAACAAACAACCCAATCCAAAAATGGGCAGAAGACCTAAATAGACATTTCTCCAAAGAAGATATACAGATTGCCAACAGACACATGAAAGAATGCTCAACATCATTAATCATTAGAGAAATGCAAATCAAAACTACAATGAGGTATCATCTCACACCAGTCAGAATGGCCATCATCAAAAAATCTAGAAACAATAAATGCTGGAGAGGGTGTGGAGAAAAGGGAACCCTCTTGCACTGTTGGTGGGAATGTAAATTGATACAGCCACTATGGAGAACAGTATGGAGGTTCCTTAAAAAACTAAAAATAGAACTACCATACGACCCAGCAATCCCACTACTGGGCATATACCCTGAGAAAACCATAAGTCAAAAAGAGTTATGTACCAAAATGTTCATTGCAGCTCTATTTACAATAGCCAGGACGTGGAAACAACCTAAGTATCCATCAACAGATGAATGGATAAAGAAGATGTGGCACATATATACAATGGAATATTACTCAGCCATAAAAAGAAACGAAATTGAGTTATTTGTAGTGAGGTGGATGGACCTAGAGTCTGTCATACAGAGTGAAGTAAGTCAGAAAGAGAAAAACAAATACCGTATGCTAACACATATATATGGAATCTAAGAAAAAAAAAAAAAAAGGTCATGAAGAACCTAGGGGCAAGACAGGAATAAAGACACAGACCTACTAGAGAATGGACTTGAGGACACAGGGATGGGGAAGGGTAAGCTGTGACAAAGTGAGAGAGTGGCATGGACATATATACGCTACCAAACGTAAAATAGATAGCTAGTGGGAAGCAGCAGCATAGCACAGGGAGATTAACTCCGTGCTTTGTGACCACCTAGATGGGTGGGATAGGGAGGGTGGGAGGGAGGGAGACGCAAGAGGGAAGAGATATGGGAACATATGTATATATATAACTGATTCACTTTGTTATAAAGCAGAAACTAACACACCATTGTAAAGCAATTATACTCCAATAAAGATGTAAATAAATAAATAAATAAATAAATAAAATGGTCCCACATCAATATGTACAGAGAGCTCTATTCTTTTATGGCTTCATAGTATTACAATATGTTGATATGTCATTAAGTTATTCAACCCTTTTGGGTGGATATTTACTATTTTGTAGTCTTCTGCTATTAGATATAAAGTGAAATTCAGTTACCTGCACAGAAGTCATTTCAAACAAGTTTAACCATATATGTAGAATAAATTCCTAAAAGAGGAATTGCTAGGTAAAGGGATATGTGCATTTAAAATTTTGATAGCTACTGCCAGATTGTTGTTGATAGAAGTTGCACTACTTTATGACAATATACAAAAGTGCTTTTTCCCTACCAAATGGTAAAACAATTAAGTTTGAACTTAATGATTCTGTCAATCTAATAAGTGAAAAAGAGTGATATCTTGTTGTAGTTTTTAACTGATGATTCTATATCATGACCAAAGTTTCCATAAATTTAGGAACTATTTTAAATTCCTTTTCTGTGTTCTTCTGCCTGTTCACATCTTTGGCCATTTTTCTTTGGGAATGTTATTTTTTTTTTCTCTTAGATTTGTAGAAACTTTTTTTTTACAATTAGGAGTTAACTATTGTCTTTGGGACTTCCCTGGTGGCACAGTGGTTAAGAATCTGCCTGCCAATGCCAGGGACACGGGTTCGAGCCCTGGTCCGGGAAGATTCCCACATGCCGCGGAGCAACTAAGCCCGTGCACTACAACTGCTGAGCCTGCACTCTAGAGCCTGTGAGCCACAACTGCTGAGGCCACATGCCACAACTACTGAAGCCCACGCGCCTAGAGCCCGTGCTCTGCAACAAGAGAAGCCACCTCAATGAGAAGCCCCCACACCACAACGAAGAGTAGCCCCAGCTCGTCACAACTAGAGAAACCCCGTGCGCAGCAACGAAGACCCAATGCAGCCAAAAATAAATAAATAAAAATAAATAATAAATTCATTAAAAAAAGGAGTTAACTATTCTCTTCGATTTTTCTTGCAAATATATTCAAAGTGTGTTTTTCATTTCTTGATCCTTTTATAGTGTTTTTGCTATAAAGATACTTTTGTTTTAAAAAAATCATTATTTTCTTTCCTGGTTTCTGATTGAGGGCCATATTTAGGCCTTCCCTATGCTGAGATTATAAAAAAATAAATGTCCTACTTTTTCTCCATGTACTTCCATGATTTCATAGTTTTACATTTAAGTATTGCATCCATTTGGAATTTATTTTGGTGTCAACTGTGATGTATGGCCCAAGCTTAATTTTTTTCAGATAGGTACCCAAGTCATTCAACATCATTTATTGAATAATCCATCTTTTTTTCCAACTAATTTGAATGCCACCTTTGATATATGTAATATTCCCAGACATATTTGAATTTATTTTTGGACATTCTAGTCCATCCCATTGACCTGCCACACAGCAGAACCATGTTGTTTTAATTATTGTAGCTTTACAATATGTTTTAATACTTGGCCATGCTAATTACCCTCAGCTTTTTCCTTTTTAGATTTTTCCTAGATAATCTTGCTTTTTATTTTTCAATGAACTTTAAAAAAACTTCGATGCTTTGGAAAAAGTTGTGTCAGTATTTTTATTGGGATGACATTGAATTTATAGATTAACTTAGTGAAAATGGATATATTTATGATTTTGAGTTTTCTTATCCAAAAACACTCTACTCTTGGGCTTCCCTGGTGGTGCAGTGGTTAAGAATCCACATGCCAATGCAGGGGACACATGTTCAAGCCCTGGTCTGGGAAGATCCCACATGCCACTGAGCAACTAAGCCTGTGCACCACAACTACTGAACCTGTGCTCTAAAGCCCATGAGCCACAACAACTGAAGCCTGCGTGCCTAGAGCCTGTGTTCTGCAACGAGAAGCCACCGCAATGAGAAGCCTGTGCACCGCAACGAACAGTAGCCCCCGCTCGCTGCAACGAGAGAAGCCTGCGCACAGCAACAAAGACCCAACACAGCCAAAAATAAATAAAATAAAATAATTTAATTAAAAAAAACCAGTCTACTCTTTATCTGTACAAGTTCTCTTTTGGCTTCTTCAGTTCTTTTGTTGTTTTTTTTGGCTGTGTTGGGTCTTCGTTGCTGCGCGGGGGCTTTCTCTAGTTGTGGCGAGTGGGGGCTACTCTTTGTTGCGGTGCACAGGCTTCTCACTGCGGTGGCTTCTCTTGTTTTGGAGCACGGGCTCTAGGTGCACGGGCTTCAGTGGTTGCAGCACGTGGGCTCAGTAGTCACAGCACACAGGCCCTAGAGCGCGCAGGCTTCAATAGTTGCAGTGCATGGGCTCAGTAGTTGCGGTGCACAAGCTCTAGGGTGCGCAGGCTTCAGTAGTTGTGGCACACGGGCTCAGCAGTTGTGGCTCACAGGCTTAGTTGCTCCACGGCATGTGGGATCTTCCCGGACCAGGGATCGAACCTGTGTCCCCTGAATTGACAGGCGGATTCTTAACCACTGCACCACCAGGGACGTCCCTTCAGTTTTGTTTTATAGTTTTATTCATATAGGCTTGACATTCCTTGTCACAGATTTTCTTACTTTATCTTTTTTGTTGGAATTACAATAGGGCTTTTTTTCCTTTCCTATACCTTCTAAGAGATGTAGTTTGCATATATGAAGGCTATTGAATTATCTGACAATTAGAAAATAATACATACAGATTAACCTTATATTTTACTGATGCATTTGTTCACCCTTCTTTCTTGAAACAGCTGCTTTCTTCTTAGGTCATTTTTCTCTCGTAGAAGGACATTATTCAGTGATTCTTTAGGGGATGGGCTATGATTGATTTTATTTTTAATCCCTAGTCATTGCAAGTCTGAAAATTTATTTATTTTGCCCTCAACCTTAATGATAGTTTGATCGGGGAGAGAAGTCTAAGTTCAAAGTTGTTTTTCCATAGTACTTTGATCATACTGCCCATATTCTTATTGCATCCAATCTTGCTCATGAAATAGTTATTGTCAAATTCATTCTTCTTTTTGTAGACTATCTAAACTTTTTTCTCTTTAGGATTAAAAAAAATCTTTAATGTTCTGAATCTTCACTATAGTGTGTTACATGTTTGACTTATATATCCTGCCCACTATTCTGGAAACTCTTTTAGTCTAAGGAGGTATGATGGTGGTGATTTTGCACACACACCCCAGGGACATTTAGCAGTATCTGGAGATATTTTTGCTTGTCACAACTGGGGACGGAAGGATTTGCTGCTAAACATCTTACGATCCCCAGGAAAGCCCCTCACAGCAGAGAATTATCCAGCCCAAACTTCCAATAGTGCCATCACTGAGAAACCCTGAAGTATGGGATTTTAGTTCTAGGCCTTGGTCTGGCCAAGTGAGTGAAAAATGGATTTGGCCTCAGCCTCAGGGTAAGTTTCTGGCTGGGGGGGATTCAATCTTGGCTTTGCAACAGTGGTTGTCCTGGCCCTGAGGTGGTGGCAGCCTCTGTTTACTACTATGGTTTATCTCACTCTTTCCTACTTGTACAAATGCCTCATAGTTTTTGGTCCATGAAGAGGTGCTTTTCTTGTTTTTGAGCATGACTATGTATATAGTAATGTTTTTAAATATCTTTTTCACTATTTCTATGAATTTTCTTTTAAGAGAGAGATTCCAACATGTGACCTTCAAGGTCTTTACCCAAAGGTACAAACTCAATAGAATTAATTCCAGCAATACTGAAAGATAAAAGGAAGCAACAAATCACGCATAATCCCAGCAACCAAAAACATTCAATATTAAATTCCACAGAGCTGTTTTTTAAATACATCTGATAAAGTATAAAAACAGCTAGACAGAATTAATTATGTTAAATGGAACTATATTATACATACTATTTTGAAATTATTTTTACATTTAATTAGCTTGAACTCAACTGAAGAAAAAGCAACTAATAAAATTGAAGACCCAATTACTGAATATTTTTTTTTTAGCCCAAGAACTTTTAGTTACTGAAAGTTATCCAATATTAAAATAACTAAATTACAAAAGTGTTAAAAATGTTTGGAATCATTTTAAAGTTATTTTGAAATATGTATTAGCATTCAGCAACTTCTTGCCATGAAAAATGACATTAGCAGTCAAACTTCCTCACTCCCCCTACCACCCCCTTACCTTTGTTAATTACTGTAATGGGCATCTGTTGTTTTGATCTAACAAACATCCTCCCACCCTACTTTAGTAACTGATATTCTTTTGGGGAACTAACCAAACTAACCATTTTACATCAAGTCTTTCGGAGATTTTCAACCAAGATGTTTTCCCTATGCTAGCTAAGAGTTGAGTACAGTATCCAAGCTAGACAAATACGAGTCTCTGACTATAATTTGACCTTTATAAACCAAGTAAAGAAAATGACTGGAGCCAATTCACACCTGTCATCTAGATCCTTGGAACTTCTCAGGTACCTATCTTCTCTAAGTCAGCATGTCTTTTGATTCTGTGAGTGGTCCTCCCTCATGATTCCAGTAAAAGTTTTTATTGTTGTTTGTTTAAATTATCCAGAGCCTGCTTTTGTTGAAACAAAAAAGTCTATCTGATATGAAAATATTTTTACTTTGTCAAGGTTTATAACATTCTTTTCCATAATTCCTATATAGTCATAATTCCTATATATCTTAATTATATACATGTTAATGGATTTAAAGTCCAATTACCATTATCTTTTATTTTCACATATTGCCTGCTTAGCTGGATTTCCTCGCTGAATAATTTTTCTTCAAGAATGAATCAGGGGTCTTGTATTTAAAGAATTCTTTCATGTTCAAAAAACTCCATGAGCTGCCTTTGTACTAGAATAATATTTTGGCTAGGTTTATTATTTTTAAGCTAAAATTTCTTTCCCTAAGAATTTCTTGCTTCATTGTCTTCTTAGATGCTTCTGGTCAAGATGGAGTAACAGTGACCACTTTCTACTCTCCCTTCTGAAACAACTGCAAAATCAGACAAAATATATGAAACAACAGGTCTCAAGACACTGGAAATTAGGACTGTGATCCCTGAGATATGGGAAACTAATGAGGTGGTCTCTATCACTGCCCCAGCTTACTGCCTGTAGAAAGTTTCTAGACTACAGTTCAGAGAGTGAAAACTCAGGTACAGTTTGGCAGTCTCCATGAGGTGAATACAGAGTTGGGAACCTAGGGGGGCCAAGAAAACTAGAGATTGTAAGGCAGAATACCAAGAAAACTAGAGATTGTAAGGCAGAATACCAACTCAGAGGACAGAGTTTCATAGACAGAAAATTCTAAAATCTGCAAAGCATTCTTTCTGAGTACTCAGATGAATACTTATCAGCTTATGCCTGTGAGGAAACACTTGAGAATGGAGAAATATTCACCCCAAAGTATTAGAGGGAACAAGCCTCAGAGCTCACATAGGGCCAGAAATAGTATCTGTTCCTACCAACCAGAGTGAAAAACATCAAAATTCACAGGGCATTAGGTAGAGTACTCAGAAGAGTTTTGCCTCAGTAGGTGCAAAAAATGAACCCTAGACTAAATGCTGCTCTGGTCCTGTACAAAGCTTAAAAACAAAATCCAAAAGGATCAAACTATTTCCAATTAACTTAACCATGTCTCAGAACAAAGCTCATGAGTACTTATAAGAATACAAAAACATTCAGCACCCAAAGTGGTAAAACTCACAATGTCTAGCATCCAACAAAAAATTACCATGTGGGACTTCCCTGGCAGTCCAATGGTTAAGACTCCACACTTCCACTGCAGGGGGCGTGGATTCCATCCCTGGTCAGGGAACTAAGATCCTTTATGCCACGTGGCATGTGCATGGCCAAAAATATTTTTTTTAATAAATAAAATTAATTTTTTTAATTTTTAATTTTTTTAAATTAAAGTTTTATTTTTTTAAATTTAAATTTTTTTATTTTAAAAAATTAAAACAATTTTTTTAAAAATTAAAAAAGGTTTTAATTACCATGTCTGCAAAGAAGCTGGAAAATACCAACTATTAAGAGGAAAATAACCATTTGAAATTTTTTAAATAACTTTTTAAAAATCAATTAATTTATTAATTTATTTATTTTTGGCTGCGTTGGGTCTTCTTTGCTGCGCCCAGGCTTTCTCTAGTTGTCGTGAGCAGGGGGCTACTCTTCGTTGCGGTGAGCAGGCTTCTCATTGAGGTGGCTTCTCTTGTTATGGAGCATGGGCTCTAGGTGCCCGGGCTTCAGGAGCTGTGGCTCGCAGGCGGGCTCTAGAGCGCAGGCTCAGTAGTTGTGGCGCTCAGGCTTAGCTGCTCTGCAGCATGTGGGATCTTCCTGGACCAGGGCTCGAACCTGTGTCCCCTGCATTGGCAGGCGGATTCTTAACCACTGTGCGACCAGGGAAGCCCAACCATTTGAAATTGACTCAGAATTAACACAGATATATAATTAATAGACTACAACCTTAAAATAGACGTATTAACTGTATTCCATATGTTCAAGAAACTAGAAGAAAAGTTAAACATGCTACATAGAAACACGGAAAATATTAAAAGAGAATCCAAATCAAGCTTCTAGAGAAAGAGTAGAAGATGAAACTATCTGAGGTGAAAAATATACTGAATGTGATTAATGGCATATTAGGCATTGCATGCAGAAGAAAACATTAGTAACTTTAAAACGTAGCAACAGAAATAGCATAGAAAACATATTTTAAGCACAGAACATCAGTGAGGTGTAGAACAAAGTCAAGTGGCCTTATACACATAACTGGAGTACCTGAGGAGAGAAAGGGGTATAGAAAATACATTGGAAGTCAGTGGGGAAAGCGTTCGAGCAGCTGGGCCCGGGGTTCCCGCTCCCTCTCCCGCTCCCGCTCCAGCTCCAGCCCCAGTCCCCTCCCGGCAACGCGGACTTTGACCCCGACCCCGACGTCGATCCCGATGCCGACCCCGACGCTGACCACACGCTGACGCTGACCTCACGCTGACGCCGACCTCGACGTTGACTCCCCCCCCGCCGCCAGAAGCTCCTTCTTCTCACCGCATTCACAGAGCGAGACCCTCGGGCTACAGGAGGAGGACCAGCACGGTGAGCTGGGGGGAAAATGGGGGCCCTGGGGAGGTGGGGGGCGCCTGCGGGGACGGGGCGCCTGCAGGGGGACCCTCGGGAGGCTGGGCTCAGCGGGGTGGGGAAAGGGCGGCGTTCGGCCGGGGCCGTGGCGCGTCTGGCCTCCTCGCGGGCGGCCGGTCGGGTCTCCGCCGGGACTCCCGGTCTCCGGCTCCGGGTGGCTGAGGTGCGGACGGCGTTCGGAGCCCGCGCGGTGTCTCGTCTTCCGAGTGCATCCCCGTGCTGGTGCGGGTGCCGGTGCCGGTGAGCAAACGCCTAGACTTGCGGGTTGAATTTGTGGACTTGGGT
Source organism: Eschrichtius robustus (assembly GCF_028021215.1). Classification (NCBI taxonomy): domain Eukaryota; kingdom Metazoa; phylum Chordata; class Mammalia; order Artiodactyla; family Eschrichtiidae; genus Eschrichtius; species Eschrichtius robustus. The sequence goes on from NC_090843.1 coordinate 46,244,070, forward strand.
TGTAAACCGCTTGCGGCACTGTCCGGAGTTATTGTTGGAAGGACGGGGCCTCCCAGGGATTCCGGGCTCAAGTCAGCGCAACATGAACAGCTTTAAAAACGCGGCATGGGGGTGCGGCTAGCTTTTCCTTTAAGTTCTTGTTCATTTGTCCTGGAGGGTCGTTCCAAAGCAAAGCTCGAAGTCGACTTGCGGGTTGAAATACCAGGACCCCGTGACCGCTGTGCAGCGCTGCCGAGCAGGCACTTGTGGGCCCCCTGCGCCCGCCGGTCGTCAGTGTCCAGACCCCTGTCCCCTTTCAGAAAGCCGGGGCTCGGGTGGCGGCCTTGAGACCCACCCCTGGGTCTGGCCTCCGTGGGGCCGCCACCTGGGCCTTGCTCCTTCTGCCCTGTTGAGGAGCCCGAGGGCCCACGAGTTGGAGGAGGGTCCCGTGGTGGTCTCCCTTTGTATTCTCTGAAGCAAAAGTTCGGTAGGCAGCAGGAACACGTAAGTACGTTTTGGAGAGGATCGTTGAAAACTCTGAGAGTGAATTTTTAAGTTTAATTAAGATTTTAAAAATCTTTATATTATCTGAATTTGGGGAGCTGCTAATTTATTCCTTAAAACAAGATTTTTACGAGACAAGACTTAGTCAAATATATTGTATAATATGTATTTAAAACCACAACCGCAGTTTAAAAATCCTGTAATCTCTCCTTAAATTTCGACATTGACTATTTTCTTTGAAATAAATTAAGAATCTTCTCTGTTTTTTCTCACAAAAGATCCAAGGAGTGTATTATAAACTGCCTTAAAATCACTCCTATTATCAAACCATTTAGTTTCTAACATTGTATATTTTATTTACTGGTTCAGATTTGTGTCTGGAAGAGTTCTGAGTGTCCTGAGCAGGCTCTTTCTGCAGCCACAGTCCTTCTCGGATGGGACTGGAACTTGAACCCAGGATCCCTGATTTAGGAGAGGATTCAGACCCACTGTCTTTTAATTAAAACCGCTCACCTGGGGTCAGGACTTAAACTGAAGCTCAGGTTCTTTTGTGTCGTTGCAGAAAGAATTCAGCGTGAGGCAGAGTGATAGGCTGAGTTTATTACCATAGGACACTTGTGGGAGATACAAGCGGGCAGGCAAGGGAGCGCAGCCCTAAGAACAAAGGGGGCTGCAGTTTTGTAATCAAAGAAAGAGTGGGGAGGGGAGAAGACCACCTTCTTCATATGTGCCCGACGCACAGTGAGGCCAAACAATCCCAAAATGTCAGAGTTTGGAGCAGAGAAAGGTTTATTGCAGGGCCATGCAAGGAGACGGGTGGCTCATGCCTTAAAAACCCTGAACTCCCCGAAAGCTTTCAGCAAAGCCCTTTTATAGGAAAAGTGAGAGAAGGGTGTGGTTAGTTGTTGCAAACTTCTTGGTGTCAGATCCTGTGTTCTTTTTAAATTTGTTTTTATTTATCTTATTTTTGGCTGCGTTGGGTCTTCGTTGCTGCACGAGAGCTTTCTCTAGTTGTGGCGAGGGGGGCCTACTCATCGTTTTGGTGCACGGGCTTCTCATCGCGATGGCTTCTCTTGTTGCGGAGCACGGGCTCTAGGCGCATGGGCTTCAGTAGTTGTAGCACGTGGGCTCAGTAGTTGTGGCTCACAGGCTTCAGTAGTTGCGGCACATGGGCTCTAGAGCGCAGGCTCAGTAGTTGTGGCGCACGGGCTTAGTTGTTCCACGGCATGTGGAATCTTCCCGGACCAGGGCTCGAACCCCGTGTCCCCTGCATTGGCAGGTGGATTCTTAACCACTGCGCCACCAGGGAAGCCCCAGATCCCTTGTTCTTGAGGTCAGGTCACGGTCAGGTCACAATGTTCCTGTAAACCTCCACCAAAACAAATGTTATTCTCTGTTCTGACAAGAAAGGGCAAGGTCCCAAGGCTCAGCTTTCACCCTCTGAGGCCCAGGCCCTGGCTAAGAGGGGGTCCCTGGGCGGGCCAGTTACCCTGGCTAAGAGGGGGTCCCTGGGCGGGCCAGTTACCCTGCATGGGAGCGTTCGTCCAGCACCTGGTCTGGGTCTTCCCAATAGTGCCCAGACCCGACCAGTGGGCGGCCATGGAGAGGGCTCTGGAGCTCTGCGGGGCACAACCCTCAGCCTGTCCCCAGGACCCCCAGCTCACCTGCCAGTCCTGAGGCTGGAGGGCCTGGAGGGCCCTGGGGAGAAGGCCACGATCCGCCTCTCACCATACTCTCTGCCTCCAGGACCTCTGTGACTGACTGTTAGCGGTGCGGGACCTCTAACCACCATGCTAAGGTGACACACTAACAACTTCATGCCTGCCGCGCCCCTGTTACAGGCTTACATCATTAGCTCCTCCTTGAACCCTATATGATCTAACCGGGACTGTCATGGCGCTATTCAAATCGTATGTATATTAGCAAAAGTGTGGTAACATATACTAAAATGTGGTAATTCATCTCAGGTTTCAGTATAATGTCCCCCTTCACCTAGTTTCTCCTTTCACCTATTCCTGTCTTGGCTACATGCAGAAATGCTACTCTTCAAGGATCATTAACTCCCTGACTTAATGTAACAAGATTCAAACCCATGTCTATTGTCTTGTGTTTTGACTGTAAGAACTTGTAGCTTGAGTGTGCCTGGTGCTTGGATGCACCTGGTCTTCCTTCAAGGTAATGTAGATTGTTGCTAAGTTACTGGATTCTTTTCTTGAGTGCTCATTAGCTTACAGCAGTCTCCCAAACTCCCTTAAAATTCCCTTTTTGTCTTTAATCCTCTAGTGGGATTTCTAAACTAATTATCCTACTCTATCCTTATTTCATTTTCACTGCTGAATAATATTCCATTATGCAAATATGCTATAATACATTTATCCATTGTTGTGTCAATAGATAATTTGGTTGTTTTCCTGTTTGGGGCCATTGCAGACAGTGAATCTATGAGCACTCATGGGCGTATCTCTAAATATATATATATGGATATATATATATATAAAATAAATATAAGCACTATATATATAGTGCTTATATTTTTAAAAAAATATGACCAGAAGACGTGAAGGTCAATGAATATAGATTTCTCAGAAGATCCTGAAATGGACTTTGTTTTTCTGGACTTTTCTTGAAGTTACGATTGATTTTCTTTTGTCTGATTTTATCTCAGGCTTTCCTTTTCCAAGGTGCATGCATATCACCAACACTACTCTTCGGCCTATCAGTCATGGTTAGCATCACATGTTGGCTTTTGAAAGGAAAAGTGAGAAAAGAGAGGTTTGATTGTGTTTTTGTTCAAAAATGGAAGTGAGGCTATGAGAAAGGGAGAATATTTGATGAGGGAACCATACAAGAATGCAGAGGCAAGGAAAAGTGACAGTAAATTAAAGAGGACACATAGGTATATGTGAAAAAGGAATTTCCTGTATAAGTAAATGTGAGTTCATAATTAGAAAGGGAAAGAAGAGACTTGAATATGAACACAAGAAAGAATGTCAAAACAGAAATTGCTAGGTCAAACAGCCTTCTGCACCAACCTCTAGTGGGTCTACTAGGCCAGAGCATCTATTTGTTGAATGCAGGATATTCAAGCTGGGCAGAGGGAAAGAGGGGCAATGACCCACCAACTGTATCTATAGGAATTAATGTCAGGCATCTGCAACTCTGAGGGTACCTCTCTTTCCCCAGATTCTAAAATAATATCTCCCTTTCCTCCTTCCCCACCTCCTCCCACCTCAGCAAACATTAAAATCATTGCTGATTCTATTCCCATTCCTTGTGGCTAGCTGTCTCACACGATTGTCCTTCACCCGCCAGGAATTATGCACTTTGGCAAACACTGCACAGCAGAATCGTTCCACGCTGACTGCACAGACATATCCATGGAGGGCCCCCTGCTTGTGTACTGCAACGAATTTGGTGGCATATTTTATCTCACGCCTCTGTACAGAAATGATGGGCTGGTAACTTCCTAATATAGTGATCAATAGAAGCCCTCAAGGTGGCAAGATCTGTTTTCTCTTTTTCACATCCAGTGACTTGATGGGTCTCATCATGCAGGCCAAAAAATACATACCCTCCCTCAGTGTTTGCAAATGCAGAAACACACCTGGGTAAAGCATTGTGTCATCTCTGTTCAGAACATCTTAAATTCAACGCACGTGGACTTAGTAAAGTTGAGCTTTTCCTGGTACTGAAGGTGGTGAGTGCTATCAAATAAAGCAGCAGCTGAAGCCTTTATGTTACCTTCATTTTGTACACGAACCTGAAATTTCTGTGGACTTAATGAATTGGAGTCATTAATATTTGTAAGAGTCTGAATCCTGCCTTTGGGGAATGCCAGTGCTTCCTGAGAATTCATGACATTAGTACATGTTCTATGTCTGTGGCACAAAGAGGAGCACAAGGTAAGCAAATCATATACCAGAGGCCTCTGGCATCCATGATTTCACAAAAATCAAAAAGAGATCTCCCTGCTGCATCTCATCTAAATAGCCTTTGAAAGTTGAAGGCAGATACAATCCTACTCCATGACTGTCATAATTATAGTCTTTGTTCTCAGTCTCAGCCTTGACCTTTCCCCCTCCGGAATTCAGCAGAGCACATGCTGCATGCACGATGCTTTCATTCTGTTTCTTCTGCAGTTTAGGGTTCATTCCACTCCTTTGCTCATTCCCAGGGGTGACTTTTCCTGCATTTAAAACATACTCAGCAAAGTTCATTTCCAAATCAATTTTTTAAAAAATAAATTTATGTATTTTTATCTTTGGCCGCATTGAGTCTTTGTTGCTGCACGCGGGCTTTCTCTAGTTGCCGCGAGCGGGGGCTACTCTTTGTTGCAGTATATGGGCTTCTCATTGAGGTGGCTTCTCCTGTTGCGGAGCAAGGGCTCTAGGCGCGCGGTCTTCAGTAGTTGTGGCTCACGGGCTCTAGAGCGCAGGCTCAGTAGTTGTGGCGCACGGGCTTAGTTGCTCCGTGGCATGTGGGATTTTCCCGGACCAGGGCTTGAACCCATATCCCTTGCATTGGCAGGCGGATTCCTAACCACTGAGCCACCAGGGAAGTCCCTCCAAATCAATCTTGAGACTCATCTTCTCAGCACTTGTCCTGTTCTTACCCTGAAATGTTCTCCTAAAAAACAGGAAGATACACCATTAGAATAGGACAAGGATAGGGAAGGTGGGAAAATGGACAGTTTGAGGCCACTCTTCTGAAATTGTTCACTTCATTTATTCCCACAGCGCTTGAGGCCAGATTCATGCAGAGGTTAAGTATGCAGGGCAGGTTGAGGAGCTAAGTCTGGTGGAAGCCCACTGCCACCAGAGAAACGGTCAAGAGGTGATTTTTATGCTGTGATTTTGGTAACAGTTTCTGCCAGGTTCTCCTTGGCAATTGAAAACCTTTCGGGGTGTCTCTAGGGTGTGCTGATGTGTATTGTTTTTCTTGGTGCTTTGTCTTTTTTCTCTCACTGAGACCTGGGCAGTCTCAGATTATTGTTGTTATTTTTTAATATAAATTTATTTTATTTATTTTTGGCTTTGTTGGGTCTTTGTTGCTGTGTACGGGCTTTCTCTAGTTGCGGCGAGTGGGGGCTACTCTTTGTTGCGGTGCGCAGGCTTCTCATTGCAGTGGCTTCTCTTGTTGCAGAGCACGGGCTCCAGGCACGCGGGCTTCAGTAGTTGTGGCTCTCAGGCTCAGTAGTTGTGGCTCGTGGACTCTAGAGCGCAGGCTCAGTAGTTGCGGCGCATGGGCTTAGTTGCTCCGTGGCATGTGGGATCTTCCCAGACCAGGGCTCGAACCCGTGTCCCCTGCATTGGCAGGTGGATTCTTAACCACTGTGCCACCAGGGAAGGCCTCAGATTATTTTATAGCCCAATTTTTGGAAACAGCAAATCTGATTGAGTTGATAATTTATCCTTATTGCAATGGAACAGATTCTTTAGCTTCCTCTGGTCCATGCAGTTCCCATCTTGTGAAGAAGAAATATATATCATATACTTTAATATATTATATTTTTATGTAATAGAAATGTATACATTATATATATATATACATATATACATATATATATGTGTGTGTATATATATATATATATGAAAATTTGTTTGGAACTAACAAATTATTGACTATTTGTTTGGAACAACCAGGCTGTCAGGTTGAGGTGACTTTCAGCATTTCCTAAACACAGTCCAGTTGTCCCAGCAAATAGGACTGGAACCATTGGATATCTACATACAAAAGAAATGAACCTTAACTCATATTTACCCCACTTACAAAAATATACTTAAAATGTGTCATAGACCTAAATGTAAAACCTAAAATCATGTGGAAATTAATGAAGACTGCCCAAATGAGAACAATCAGAGGCTATTTTCTCAGAGCTCACTATATCAAGGGAATCGGCCACCATCACTTATGATGGCAGAAACTCAAGCGCAGGCAGAGGAATGCGGAAGCTTTATAGTGAAGAGAGAGAGAGAAGGCTCAGGGATGCTCTTATTTGAGGTTGTTGATCTAGGGAAGCTGGAAGCGGGCTTACTGGAAGTGGGGCATCTCATGTCACTGGTTTGGAGAGCCTATTTGGCTTTCTTCGGTTGGTCCTGAGTTAGAGTGGGGGCAAAAGTTAAGGACGCCAGCAGGTATTGAGCAAGTCCTGACCACTTTTGGCCAGCTGCTGCAGGCATTGTGGTTAGGCTTCCCAAGCTGGTCGGGAAGTCAGAGTTGTGTCAAGTTGTGTCACAACTCAAGGTTGTGAGTCAGAGTTCTGTTTTTATATATGGTCTGGCCAGTGTCCATTTGTATATTCAGTCTCTCAACTTCAAAACTTCTAGAGGAAAACATAGGAGAAAATGTTTACCTTGAGTTCAGCAAACATTTCTTAAAGCTGACACTAAATGCACAATACATAAAAGAAAAAAATTGATATATTGGACTTTAAGAACGTTTCTTTAACAGTGAAAGACACTCTTAAGAGAATGAAAATATGAGCCCTTGACCAGAAGAAACTATTTGTAAATGATTATATGATTAAGAACTTGTATCTAGATTATATATAGAACTCTTTTTTTTTTCTTATTAGTCATCAATTTTATACACATCAGTGTATACATGTCAATCCCAATCGCCCAATTCAGCACACCACCATCCCCACACCACCGCAGTTATCCCCCCTTGGTGTCCATATGTCTGTTCTCTACATCTGTGTCTCAACTTCTGCCCTGCAAACCGGCTCATCTGTACCATTTTTCTAGGTTCCACATACATGTGTTAATATACGATATTTGTTTTTCTCTTTCTGACTTACTTCACTCTGTATGACAGTCTCTAGATCCATCCACGTCTCAACAAATGACTCAATTCCGTTCCTTTTTATGGCTGAGTAATATTCCATTGTATATATGTACTACAACTTGTTTATCCATTCGTCTGTCGATGGGCATTTAGGTTGCTTCCATGACCTGGCTATTGTAAATAGTGCTGCAGTGAACATTCGGGTGCATGTGTCTTTTTGAATTACGGTTTTCTCTGGGTATATGCCCAGTAGTGGGATTGCTGGGTCATATGTTAATTCTATTTTTAGTTTTTTAAGGAACCTCCATACTGTTCTCCATAGTGGCTGTATCAATTTACATTCCCACCAACAGTGCAAGAGGGTTCCCTTTTCTCCACACCCTCGCCAGCATTTGTTGTTTGTAGATTTTCTGATGATGCCCATTCTAACTGGTGTGAGGTGATACCTCATTGTAGTTTTGATTTGCATTTCTCTAATAATTAGTGATGTTGAGCATCTTTTCATGTGCTTCTTGGCCATCTGTATGTCTTCTTTGGAGAAATGTCTGTTTAGCTCTTCTGCCCATTTTTGGACTGGGTTGTTTGTTTTTTTAATATTGAGCTGCACGAGCTGTTTATATATTTTGGAGATTAATCCTTTGTCCGTTGATGCGTTTGCACATATTTTCTCCCATTCTGAGGGTTGTCTTTTCGTCTTGTTTATGGTTTCCTTTGCTGTGCAAAAGCTTTGAAGTTTCATTAGGTCCCATTTGTTTATTTTTGTTTTTATTTCCATTACTCCAGGAGGTGGATCAAAAAAGATCTTGCTGTGATTTATGTCAAAGAGTGTTCTTCCTATGTTTTCCTCTAAGAGTTTTATAGTGTCCAGTCTTACATTTAGGTCTCGAATCCATTTTGAGTTTATTTTTGTATGGTGTTAGGGAGTATTCTAATTTCATTCTTTTACATGTAGCTGTCCAGTTTTCCCAGCACCACTTACTGAAGAGATTGTCTTTTCTCCATTATATATCTTTGCCTCCTTTGTCATAGATTAGTTGACCATAGGTGCGTGGGTTTATCTCTGGGCTTTCTATCTTGTTCCATTGATCTATGTTTCTGTTTTTGTGCCAGTACCATATTGTCTTGATTACTGTAGCTTTGTAGTATAGTCTGAAGTCAGGGAGTCTGATTCCTCCAGCTCCGTTTTTTTCCCTCAAGACTGCTTTGGCTATTCGGGGTCTTTTGTGTCTCCATACAAATTTTAAGATGGTTTGTTCTAGCTCCGTAAAAAATGCCATTGGTAATTTGATAGGGATTGCACTGAATCTGTAGATTGCTTTGGGTAGTATAGTCATTTTCACAATGTTGATTCTTCCAATCCAAGAACATGGTATATCTCTCCATCTGTTGGTATCATCTTTAATTTCTTTCATCAGTGTCTTATAGTTTTCTGCATACAGGTCTTTTGTCTCCCTAGGTAGGTTTATTCCTAAGTATTTTATTCTTTTTGTTGCAATGGTAAATGGGAGTGTTTCCATAATTTCTCTTTCAGATTTTTCATCATTAGTGTATAGGAATTCAAGAGATTTCTGTGCATTAATTTTGTATCCTGCAACTTTACCATATTCATTAATTAGCTCTAGCAGTTTTCTGGTGGCAGTTTTAGGATTCTCTATGTATAGTATCATGTCATCTGCAAACAGTGACAGTTTTACTTCTTCTTTTCCAATTTGTATTCCTTTTATTTCCTTTTCTTCTCTGATTACCGTGGCTAGGACTTCCAGAATTATGTTGAATAATAGCGGTGAGAGTGGACATCCTTGTCTCGTTCCTGGTCTTAGAAGAAATGCTTTCAGTTTTTCACTGTTGAGAATGATGTTTGCTGTGGGTTTGTCATATATGGCCTTTATTATGTTGAGGTAGTTCCCTCTATGCCCACTTTCTGGAGAGTTTTTATCATAAATGGGTGTTGAATTTTGTCAAAAGCTTTTTCTGCATCTATTGAGATGATCATATGGTTTTTCTCCTTCAATTTGTTAATATGGTGTATCACATTGATTGATTTGCGTATATTGAAGAATCCTTGCATCCCTGGGATAAATCCCACTTGATTGTGGTGTATGATCCTTTTAATGTGTTGTTGGATTCTGTTTGCTAGTATTTTGTTGAGGATTTTTGCATCTATATTCATCAGTGATATTGGTCTGTAATTTTCTTTTTTTGTAGTGTCTTTGTCTGGTTTTGATATCAGGGTGATGGTGGCCTCATAGAATGAGTTTGGGAGTGTTCCTTCCTCTGCAATTTTTTGGAAGAGTTTGAGAAGGATAGGTGTTAGCTCTTCTCTAAATGTTTGATAGAATTCACCTGTGAAGCCATCTGGTCCTGGACTTTTGTTGTTGGAAGATTTTTAATCACAGTTTCAATTTCATTACTTGTGATTGGTCTGTTCATATTTTCTGCTTCTTCCTGGTTCAGTCTTGGAAGGTTATACCTTTCTAAGAATTTGTCTGTTTCTTCCAGGTTGTCCAGTTTATTGGCATAAAGTTGCTTGTAGTAGTCTCTTAGGATGCTTTGTATTTCTGCAGTGTCTGTTGTAACTTCTCCTTTTTCATTTCTGATTTTATTGATTTGAGTCCTCTCCCTGTTTTTCTTGATGAGTCTGGCTAATGGCTTATCAATTTTGTTTATCTTCTCAAAGAACCAGCTTTTAGTTTTATTGATCTTTGCTATTGTTTTCTTTGTGTCTATTTCATTTATTTCCGCTCTGATCTTTATGATTTCTTTCCTTCTGCTAACTTTGGGTTTTGTTTGTTCTTCTTTCTCTAGTTTCTTTAGGTGTAAGGTTAGATTGTTTACTTGAGATTTTTCTTGTTTCTTTAGGTAGGCTTGTATAGTTATAAACTTCCCTCTTAGAACTGCTTTTGCTGCATCCCATAGGTTTTGGGTCGTCGTGTTTTCATTGTCATTTGTCTCTAGGTATTTTTTGATTTCCTCTTTGATTTCTTCAGTGATCTCTTGGTTATTTAGTAACGTATTATTTAGCCTCCATGTGTTTGTGTTTTTTACGTCTTTTTCCCTGTAATTCATTTCTAATCTCATAGCGTTGTGGTCAGAAAAGATGCTTGATATGATTTCAGTTTTCTTAAATTTACTGAGGCTTGATTTGTGACCCAAGATGTGATCCATCCTGGAGAATGTTCTGTGCGCACTTGAGAAGAACATGTAATCTGCTGTTTTTGGATGGAATGTCCTGTAAATACCAATTAAATCTATCTGGTCTATTGTGTCATTTAAAGCTCCTGTTTCCTTATTTATTTTCATTTTGGACGATCTGTCCATTGCTGTAAGTGAGGTGTTAAAGTCCCCCACTATGATTGTGTTACTGTCAATTTCCTCTTTTATAGCTGTTAGCAGTTGCCTTATGTATTGAGGTGCTCCTATGTTGGGTGCATATATATTTATAATTGTTATATGTTCTTCTTGGATTGATCCCTTGATCATTATTTAGTGTCCTTCCTTGTCTCTTGTAACATTCTTTATTTTAAAGTCTATTTTATCTGATATGAGTATAGCTACTCCAGCTTTCTTTTGATTTCCGTTTGCATAGAATATCTTTTTCCATCCCCTCACTTTCAGTCTGTATGTGTCCCTAGGTCTGAAGTGGGTCTCTTGTAGACAGCATTTATATGGGTCTTGTTTTTGTATCCATTCAGCCAGTCTATGTCTTTTGGTTGGGGCATTTAATCCATTCACGTTTAAGGTAATTATTGATATGTATGTTCCTATGACCATTTTCTTAATTATTTTGGGTTTGTTTTTGTAGGTCCTTTTCTTCTCTTGTGTTTCCCACTTAGAGAAGTTCCTTTAGCATTTGTTGTAGAGATGGTTTGGTGGTGCTGAATTCTCTTCGCTTTTGCTTGTCTGTAAAGCTTTTGATTTCTCCATCGAATCTGAATGAGATCCTTGCTGGGTAGAGTAATCTTGGTTGTAGGTTCTTCCCTTTCATCACTTTAAGTATATCATGCCACTCCCTTCTGGCTTGTAGAGTTTCTGCTGAGAAATCAGCTGTTAACCTTATGGGAGTTCCCTTGTATGTTATTTGTCATTTTTCCCTTGCTGCTTTCAGTAATTTTTCTTTGTCTTTAATTTTTGCCACTTTGATTACTATGTGTCTCGGTGTGCTTCTCCTTGGGTTTATCCTGTGTGGGACTCTCTGTGCTTCCTGGACTTGGGTGGCTATTTCCTTTCCCATGTTAGGGAAGTTTTCGACTATAATCTCTTCAAATATTTTCTCGGGTCCTTTCTCTCTCTCTTCTCCTTCTGAGACCCCTATAATGCGAATGTTGTTGCGTTTAATGTTGTCCCAGAGGTCTCTTAGGCTGTCTTCATTTCTTTTCATTCTTTTTTCTTTAGTCTGTTCCGCAGCAGTGAATTCCACCATTCTGTCTTCCAGGTCACTTATCCGTTCTTCTGCCTCAGTTATTCTGCTATTGATTCCTTCTAGTGTAGTTTTCATTTCAGTTATTGTATTGTTCATCTCTGTTGGTTTGTTTTTTAATTCTTCTAGGTCTTTGTTAATCATTTCTTGCATCTTCTCAATCTTTGCCTCCATTCTTATTCCGAGGTCCTGGATCATCTTCACTACCATTATTCTGAAATCTTTTTCTGGAAGGTTGCCTATCTCCACTTCATTTAGTTGTTTTTCTGGGGTTTTTTCTTGTTCCTTCATCTGGTATATAGACCTCTGTCTTTTCATCTTGTCTGTCTTTCTGTAAATGTGGTTTTTGTTCCACAGGCTGCAGGATTGTAGTTTTTCTTGCTTCTGCTGTCTGCCCTCTGGTGGTTGAGGCTATCTAAGAGGCTTGATGGGAGGCTCTGGAGGTGGGTGGAGCTGACTGTTGCTGTGGCGGTCAGAGCTCCGTAAAACTTTAATCCACTTGACTGTTGATGGGTGGGGCTGGGTTCCCTCCCTGTTGGTTGTTTTGCCCAAGGCAACCCGACACTGGAGCCTACCCGGGCTCTTTGGTGGGGCTAATGGCAGACTCTGGGAGGGCTCACGCCAAGGAGTACTTCCCAGAACCTCTGCTGCCAGTGTCCTTGTCCCCACGGTGAAACAGAGCTAGCCCCCGCCTCTGCAGGAGACCCCCGAACACCAGCAGGTATGTCTGGTTCAGTCTCCCCCAGGGTCACTGCTCCTTCCCCTGGGTCCCGATGCACACACTATTTTGTGTGCGCCCTCCAAGAGTGGGGTCTCTGTTTCCCCCAGTCCTGTCAAAGTCCTGCAATCAATTCCCACTAGGCTTCAAAGTCTGATTCTCTATGAATTCCTCCTCCTGTTGCTGGACCCCCAGGTTGGGAAGCCTGACGTGGGGCCCAGAACCTTCACTCCAGTGGGTGGACTTCTGTGGTATAAGTGCTTGCCAGTCTGTGAGTCACCCACACAGCAGATACGGGATTTGATTTTACTCTGATTGCGCCCCTCCTACCGTCTCACTGTGGCTTCTCCTCTGTCCTTTGACGTGGGGTATCTTCCTTGGTGAAGTCCAGTGTCTTCCTGTCGATGATTGTCCAGCAACCAGTTGTGATTCTGGCGCTCTCGCAAGAGGGAGTGAGAGCACGTCCTACTCCGCCATCTTGGCTGATCCTCCTATATAGAACTCTTGAAAGGCAATAATAAGAAAACAAAAAACCCAATTTAAAAATGGGTAAAAGAGGGAATTCCCTGGCCGCCCAGTGGTTAGGGCTTCAAGCTTCCACTGCAGGGGGCATGGGTTCGATCCCTGGTTGGAGAACTAAGATCCCACAAACTGTGCAGTGTGACCAATAAATAAATAAATAAATAAATAAATAAAATATCATTAAAAAAAAAAAAACTACAGTGAGATAGCACCATTAGTCGTTAGGGAAATACCAATTAAAACTCCACACCTGGGACTTCCCTGGTGGTCCAGTGGTTGGGACTTCGCCTTCCAGTGTGGGGGGTGCAGGTTCAATCCCTGGTCAGGGGGCTGAGATCCTACATGCCTTGTGGCCAAAAAAAAAAAAACAAAACCAAAACATAGAGCAGAAACGATGTTGTAACAAATTAAATAAAAACTTTAAAAAAGATGGTCCACGTCAAAAAAATCTTTAAAAAAAAAAAACTACACACTTATTTGAATGGCGAAAATTATTAGCCATACCAGGTGTCTGCAAGGATATGGAGGAAAGGGAACTCTCATACACTCCTACCAGGGTAGGAACATAAAGTACAACCATTTTTGGAAAGAGTTTGGTATTTTTATACATTTACTGTATGACCCAGTCATTCCCCTCCTAAGTATTTACCCAAGAGAAATGAAAACATAATCATACAAAGACTTGTACATGAATGTTCATAACACTTTCATTTGTAAAATCGTAAACTGGAAACAGCCCAAATGCCCATCAACAGAAACAAATATTAGTTATCCATACAATGAAATACAGTACAGCAATAAAAAAGGAAAGAACTATTGGTACGCACAACATGAATAAACCTCAGAATAATTATTCAGAGTGAAAGAAGCCAGAGTGAAAAAGAGTGCATATTTGATTCCATTTGTATAAAAGTTTAGAAAATGCAAACTATTCTATAGTGACAGGAGGCCAATCAATTGTTTCTTAGGGATAGTGGCAGGGTATGGAGAAGTGGGAGGGAGAGATTGCAAAAAGGCATTTTGGGGAATGGTATATATATTCACTACCTTGATTGCAGTGATGGTTTCACATGTCAAAGTTTATTAAATTGTACACTTTAAATATGTGCAGTTTATTATTTGTCAAAAATACCCAAATAACACTACTAAAAACTACATACGTGAATGTGAAAAAATAAGTAAAAATATTTTATTTTACAGTAAGTCCCCTACACATGAACGAGTTCCATTCTGACAGCACGTTCGTAAGTCCAGTTTGTTTGTATGTCCAACAAAGTTAGCCGAGGTACCCAACTAACACAATTGGCTATATAGTACTGTACTGTAATAGATTTAAATACTTTTCACACAAATGATACATAAAAAACAAACACAAAAAATAAAACATTTTTAATCTTAAAGTACTCTACCTTGAAAAGTACAGTAGTACCAGCTACATCACCACTGCTTTTACACTTACTTCTGGACATCCTGGGCTTGAAATAAAGATACTGTACTACTGTGTTCTATACAGTACTATACAGTAAAGTACACAAAAGCACAACCACTTGTAGAAGAAGATGCAGCATGTGACAGTGTACGACAGACACGTGAACTAACGTGATTGGACATGTGAATGCACATTCGCATCTTTGAAAGTTCAAAACTTGAAGGTTAGTATGTAGGGGACTTACTATAATTAGCTCAAAAATCAGTGGGATATTTAAGTGCCTGCTATTGCTAAGTTTTTTTCCGTAGAAACTAAATCTATGATAAGATTAGTGGTATAGAGTCTGAAATTCTACATACTCCAGGTGGAGACCTTTGCCCCCATATTCATTTGATAATAATCACCACCCCACCCTGTCCTTTGTTTTGCATATTGTAAATTTACACTTTTCAGGCCTGCCAAGTCCTTTCTCAGTGAAAATCTAGTGCTTGGTGTGGAAAACAGCAGGCCTTCCTAACTACTGCTGAAAATTACCTCAACAAAATAAGAGAAAATGCTCTCTCCTCCCTTATATGTGCATTAAAACAGAAAGTATTGCATTTCATAAAATTGCCCTTGTAGGGGCTTCCCTGGTGGCACAGTGGTTGAGAATCTGCCTGCCAGTGCAGGGGACGCGGGTTCGAGCCCTGGTCTGGGAAGATCCCACATCCTGAGGAGCAACTTACCCCGTGTGCAACAACTACTGAGCCTGCGCTCTAGAGCCTGCGAGCCACAACTACTGAGCCCACATGCCACAACTACCGAAGCCCTTGTGCCTAGAGCCCATGCTCCACAACAAGAGAAGACACCACAATGAGAAGCCCACGCACTGCAACGAAAAGTAGCCCCCGCTTGCTGCAACTAGAGAAAGCCCATGCATAGCAACAAAGACCCAACGCAGCCAAAAATAAATAAAATAATTAAAACATTAAAAAAAATATTGCCCTTGTAGATTTTTTTTCTAGCAAAGGAATCCTCCAAGACACTTGGTCTTTAGAGACTGTTACTTTGGCCTGTGAACCTGTGTATTAGCCTTGAAAGATACTGTAACTATGAACCACTGTTTACTTAATGTTCTGTTGTCATGACAATACTGAAATTGATTTGTTGTCTGATAGGCATAAACACCTGTGAAATTTCATAATCAGGGCACAAGTGGATCATCTTATTTTACTCTTTGTCCACTTGCAAGAAGGTCCTAAAATTTGTGATTGCTCATTTTCTTATTTAAGCAAAAGACTTGAAGAGTCTTGTGACATTTAAATGAACATTTCTGTCACAGGAAGCTGTCAGGCTTAGTGGCTTATCTTCCCTGCTTCTCTGGCCAAAAGAACTCTCATCCCCACCCCTGACAGACTGAAATGGAATCAGTTTCTGTTTCCCCATCAAGGTAGGCATAGCCTCACCACCTTCCAATAGAGGACGGCCAGGTAAACGTTAGCCACAGCCGCCATCTCCTCCTAGAGGCTCTGCCCTTTTGAGATCCACCATGGGTCTGGGAACTGGGAGGAGCCAACGCAGAAGTCCCACTGTCAGGCATCCCCTCCCTACTACACTAGTCCTCAAGAATTTCCTTATGACAGTCACGTGCAGAAGGGGAATGGAATCACCACAGCCTAGCCTCTGCAGACACAGCACACCAGAGCTCTAGTTAGCCACTTGATGGGGGATACAGGGCTTTGAGGTCTACCCTGGGAGCCCGCCCACCGTGCCCCATGCTGTTAACGGTTTGAGGACTGACGTTCCAAGCCACGGGCTTACAGGCAGTTTGCAGAACACAACCTTTTGTAATTAACTGGACACTGACTTATTTGCCCCAGGCCCACTATCTCACTGCCTTCATCTTCAGGAGCCTTGGTGTCTGGCTTAGTTGCTTCCTCTAAACTTCTTCGTGCTTCTGAACCATGGGGAAATTTTACTAGGCTTGGTTTGGTAAGATTTAGGCCCTGATGCTGTGCACCTCATCCTTATCCTCTCCCTGGCTCTCCTGGAGTTCCAAGCGTCCCAGCTCCTCCACTGCCCGCCTGTTGTTGGAAGTTGCTACTGAGAATCAACAAACCAGATCTCTCAGGGCAGTGCCACAGCCTGGTCGGGGAACCAGGTGAGGACCTGGGGAGGGAAAGAAGCCAAGCTTCTCAGGACCTGCGCAAAGAAGCACGGGGGACTCATTACCTACCAAGAGTCCCCTGTGCAGCATGCTCCTCCCGATTCCAAAGCAAAGGTTTTGATCCCTCTGGGTGAGGGCCTTGTATCAGTTACACTCGGTAACCCCTCACGGGAGTGGGGGTGACAGGGAGAACCGCACTGGAGGCGGAGTGACAGCCCAGCAGTATCACCTCTGTGGACCGGGAAGCCCACTCCTGCAAGGACAACAGCCCTGGTTACCTTTGGTGGATATGGGTGTGATGTTTTGCTTTGTTTTGGGGAGGGGGGGCTTCTTTGTTGCTTTTCAATGTTTTTTGTTTAATTTTTTTGAGATTTGCAGTTCTCTACCCCACCCAGGTGGGCGGGGGTAGAGGGGATCCCAATGCAAGCCCGCATCCCCCAGCCCTCCCCGGCCCTGCTCCAGCCCTTCCTGGGACTACCCAGGCTCAGTGCACTCTGCAACTGTCTCCCCCGCAAGGCCTCCGTGCTCCTAGACTCCAGCTTGAATTGCCTTCCTGGGCCCTGCGCTGTGCTGAGCGGGATGCGGTAAATGAAGCTTTCGCCTTCGTTCTATCTCCACCCCATAACTGGAGAAAGTTGATTCTGCCTCTTTTCTTTAGAGGTACTTGAATTTGTGAAAGGGTGATGACTGTTGCTAAGGACTCCAACGGAGACTGGCCGAGAGTGTCGTCACTTGGGAGAACTCTGCCAGGCTCGCATGATGGAATTTCGGTGAAAGAAAAGAGAAACTGTCCTTTTGATTCATCTGTCCACTGCAGACCTCATCATACCCAAGTCTTGTGCAGAACCGTCAGTTTTCAGTTCACCCAGCCTGATTGTATCACCAAACGTGTTCTGGGCGCTCGCAAAGGGTCTGGCTCCGCGCTCGCTCGGACTCCACCTGTGACTCTCTGGACTTACACGAGCTGGTGGCGTGCCGCTGCTCCACGGTGACCTTGCGGGGAGCCAAAGGGGCGGCCCAGCGTGGCGAAGGAGGCAAGGAACTGGCTGCCTGGGCACTGATTGGAGGCCATGGTCCCGGGGGTGTAAGTAGCCTTTGGGGACCCTTGGAGCATTTAGTCGGGTCCCTCCCCGAAGCACGCTCCTGTCTTCAGCCGACCTCTTAAAATTCTTTTATTTATTTATTTATTTGCAAAGCAATATCAGCAGTTAAAATTCTTTTAAATAGATGTTTCTCCATCTCATCACTTCCAGCTCACACGGACCGCTGGAGCCTTCCCATCCAAACACTCTCTCTCCCACCTTCTCCCCAAGAACTTGAGGTCTTAGTGGACCGGGCTGAAGAAACTGAGGCTGCCTATGGAGCCTGGGGCAGACGGGGATTTAGCCGCTGCAGTCTGGCCCGGGGACTCTCACTTTACTAGTTCACTTCTCAAGATCTGGTCAGGGATCAGGTCCAACCAGACCCTTTGGGGATGGGGTGTATCCAAAGCTTTGAGCTAATGAGAAAGGGGCTTGAAAAAGGTCATCTTAGGACCACAAACGTTTCTGGTGGGTCTAACTCGCTGCACAAGCTCATTCATATCCCTGCCCAGAACGGACAAGGTCCCTCTGAGCAAGGGATTCTGCCGAGCTGGGGCCGCTCACGGGAACAACGGGGATGCTGGCCAGTTACTGGAAAATCAAAGTGGAGGGAAACGTCTGGACATCACCTGTGGTCATCTCTGGGGACTGGGGTTAGGGGATGGCTCTTTAATTTTTAAAAGCATTGTTAAATAGCTAAGGTATATGAAAGTACAAAAATAATAATACATTGAACACCTATGTATTCACTACCCAACTTAAATGACAGATTATTAGCAGAACTTGTGTGTATCCCGCACTGGTTTCCTTCCCTCATCCAGCCCGTCCCCTACTCACCTGATAACCAGTATAATTTTCTGAATTTTAAGTTAATATCCCATGTAGTTCTGTATACTTTTATTACAGGTATATGTGTCACTCATTGATGCATGACTTTTTTTTACATTTATATACACTTACACCATATGTAAATAGCATCATATGTAAATTGTGTGTATTCTGCAGAACTTGCTCCAACTCCTTTAAAACATTTTGTTTTAAAGATTATCAATGCCTCTAGATCATGCCGTGAGCTGCTGTGTGAACAGGGTCCTTCCTGCTTACTATTCCTTTCATCCCCGTTGGTCCCCAAATTATCCAGGTCTCTTCAACTTTTCCTGCAAAAGACCTCAGCTCCCACCCACTTTGGGGTCATAATTGCCCCCCACTACATGTTCATTTCTGACCCCAGCCCCTCTCTCCCATGCCCCCCTCCTGGTCTCAAGCTTCTGGAGGGTCAGGAGAAAGGGAGTGTTGCCTTTCCAGTTGTTTGTATGTTTGTCTGTTTGGGATGAGAGGGAAGTGAGTACAGAACATGATTAATTCTTAGTATTTTTCTCAAGATTAAAAGTGAAACTCTTCACTAGACTACAAAGACATTTTCAACTCCCCCATCCCTTTTTTCACTCATTAAATTTTTTCTTAATTAAAAAAAAAAAAAGTGAAACTCTTGTGTTTGCTCTGGCCAAGAATAGGAAATGCCAAGAGCCACTACTGGTCACACACACACACATACACATGCACGCGTGCGGTTTATGCAACATTTACATTTTTTCCTTCAACAAGCTAAGCAAGGAGCAAGCTAATGAGAAGGGAGGTGGGTTAAAGGGACATATGACCTCATAAGTTAGTTTGGGCAGTCTCTCAGAGAAAGAGAATCACTATATTAAAGAGGATCACTGCCTAGGCCAGCCATGTGTCGGTGACCTCTGCCAGCATAGGAGGTTGAAGTCACAGTATGGTTGGAGGCTGCATGCCATGGCGTGTATGTCTTGGTCCATAGATACTCGATTCAGCGTTCTCCATGAGACACAGGGAGATTGATGCTGGGGCCCCATGCCCAGTCACATTGTGGCTGGTCAGACTTTTATGTTGAAACTCTTACTAGGGGACTGAGGGTTATTGGAGCCACAAGTGTTAGCATAGAGCCCTATCAGTGCCTCCACAGTCTTTCTTTCAAATCCAAGCAACTTGTTTATAACATTCACTTTTCAGGCAAAGACATTTTTCCATTTTCTTCTTTTTTTAGTTTTCTCAATAACAAATTTTAAAAGTAAATTTTCTATACACATGGTTACAATATTTTGAGCAGTGTTTGCCATTTTACAAAGTGGGGTGAAACTTCACCAAAACAAAATTTACTTGGAGGAGGGATGGGGCATCCCTTACAAATGTTTATACAAATCACACACATCAGAGAGGTTGTTGGAGGGAATATCGGTTTTCTGGCCCTCCCAGCACCCGCATAGAGATCCAAGAGTATCCTGATGTTTTTCCTGTCGCAGTGGGTGATTACCCTTTTCCTGAAGGAGCCCAGCAGATATGAGCCCAGTGCTCCATTTGCTTTTAGAGGTGTAGGGAAGGGAAAGTATGACTCAGAATTTTCTCACCCCACCCTCCCTCAGATCTTTAGCTCACTGAGAATGAGTGTGGTAAGCACAATAATGGCCTCTTAAAGATGTCCACATCCCAATCCCCAGAACCTGTGAAGAGGTTATGTTATGTGGCAAGGGAATTAAGATTACAGGGGAATTAAGGTTGCTAATTACTTGACCTTAAAATGATAAGAAGATTATCCTGAATTATCTAGGTGGGCTCACAGTAATCACAAGGTCCTTTAAATAGAGAAGGAGGAGACAGAAGAGTGAGTGTCAGAGTGATGCACCCTGAGGAAGACTTGACCAGCCATTGCTAGCTTTGAAGACGGAAAGGGTCATGAGCCAGGGAATGCTGGCAGCCTAGAATCTCCCCTAAAGCCTCCAGAAAGGAATGCAGTCCTGCTAACATTTTTAAAAAATAAATTTATTTATTTTTGGCTGCGTTGGGTCTTCGTTGTTGCGTGCGGGCTTTCTCTAGTTGCAGTGAGTGGGGGCTACTCTTTGTTGTGGTGCACGAGCTTCTCGTTGAGGTGGCTTCTCATTTCGGAGCACGGGCTGTAGGCGCGCGGGCTTCGGCAGTTGTGGTGCACGGGCCTAGTTGCTCTGCAGCATGTGGGATCTTCCCAGACCAGGGATCAAACCCGTGTCCCCTGCATTGGCAGGCGGATTCTTAACTACTGAGCCACCAAGGAAGCCCCTGCTGACATCTTGATTGTAGCCCAGTGAGACCCATTTTGGACTCTGATCCCCAGAACTGTATGGTAATAAATTTGCATTGCTTTAAGCCACAAAATTTGTGATAATTTGGTACAGCAGCCATAGGAAACTAAAATTGTGATTAGACTACAGTACGATAGTCATTAATTCACATGTTCCCCCATTCAGCAAAGAATCATGAAGATTCCACAATAACTTGAGAGAAATAGGACATTTAAGAACAGTTCTCATGATGTAGTCTCAGGAACCAAGACCCTTTCTGAGGGGCCACTAGGTCAAAACTAATTTCATTTTAATACCAAGACATTATTTACCTCTTCACTCTCATTTTTTCACAAATGTACAATGGAGTTTTCCAGAGGCTTTATGATATGTGATATTGCAACAGACTGAATGCAGAAGCAGATATGAGAATCTAGTTGTCTTCTCTTAAGCCAGATATCAGAGCTTTGCAGAATTATGAAAGAATGTCACTGTTCTCACTACGATTTTTGTTTGCAGAATATCATAATTTTTCATTAAAGCATGGCATTAATGTCATTTTTGATAGTATCTTATTAAGATGCTGTCATTTCCCCCACCTCCCAGTCCCTAGTAACCACCATTCTAGTCTCTGTTTTATGAGTTTAGCCTTTTAGAGTCCATATTTAAGTGATATCTTGAAGTATTTGTCTTCCTCTGCCTGACTTACTTCATTAGCATAATGCCCTGAAGTTTAATCCATGTTGTTGCAAATGGTAGGATGTCTCAAGGGCATATTTTAAGTGGCGCTTTAGAAACCAAAGGGAGGTAGTCTATTTCCTGTTTCAGTGAGGATACAGTGGGGTCATGTCTATTTCCTTTTTATGACTCAGAGGGTAGCCTGAAACTACAGGAAAAGTGAGATCAGGAAAGTGAGTCACAGTGAGCTTAAGCGACCTACCCAAGTTGTGACGGGAGTGTTCACATCCCATTTGAAAGCGAAAGTCCAGTAAACATTTGATAGGCATATCCTTGACCCTCTCATACATCTTGGCTGTATCACAGATACAACTATCCATCGGTCTCAAGTGTCACATCTCTTCAGGGTAATAGTCTTTGAAGGTGAGCTCCATTTATACCTCTGAAGAATGAAACTGCATTTTGGCAAGAATGGAGATAATACCATACAAACATACCTTATTGGGTTGTGGTGAGAATTCAGTGAGTTCAGGAAGTAAAGAGCTCAGAACATAGGAAGTGCTTCATAAATGTTAGCTATTCTTATCCATTAGAAGGCAACCTTGGGAGCAACAGCCAGCTCTACCCACCACCAGTCCGTCCCATCAGGAAACTTGCACAAGCCTCTTAGATAGCCTCATCCACCAGAGGGCAGACAGCAGAAGCAAGAAGAACTACAATCCTGCAGCCTGTGGAACAAAAACCACATTCACAGAAAGATAGACAAGATGAAAAGGCAGAGGGCTATGGACCAGATGAAGGAACAAGATAAAACCCCAGAAAAACAACTAAATGAAGTGGAGATAGGCAACCTTCCAGAAAAAGAATTCAGAATAATGATAGTGAAGATAATCCAGGACCTTGGAAAAAGAATGGAGGCAAAGGTCGAGAAGATGCAAGAAATGTTTAACAAAGACCTAGAAGAATTAAAGAACAAACAGAGATGAACAATACAATAACTGAAATGAAAACTACACTAGAAGGAATCAATAGCAGAATAACTGAGGCAGAAGAACGGATAAGTGACCTGGAAGACAGAATGGTGGAATTCACTGCTGCGGAACAGACTAAAGAAAAAAGAATGAAAAGTAATGAAGACAGCCAGAGAGACCTCTGGGACAACATTAAACGCAACAACGTTCGCATTATAGGGGTCTCAGAAGGAGAAGAGAGAGAGAAAGGACCCGAGAAAATATTTGAAGAGATTATAGTCGAAAACTTCCCTAACATGGGAAAGGAAATAGCCACCGAAGTCCAGGAAGCGCAGCGAGTCCCATGCAGGATAAACCCAAGGAGAAATACGCCGAGACACATAGTAATCAAATTGGCAAAAATTAAAGACAACGAAAAATTATTGAAAGCAGCAAGGGAAAAACGACAAATAACATACAAGGGAACTCCCATAAGGTTAACAGCTGATTTCTCAGCAGAAACTCTACAAGCCAGAAGGGAGTGGCATGATATACTTAAAGTGATGAAAGGGAAGAACCTACAACCAAGATTACTCTACCCGGCAAGGATCTCATTCAGATTCGATGGAGAAATCAAAAGTTTTACAGACAAGCAACAGCTAAGAGAATTCAGCACCACCAAGCCAGCTCTACAACAAATACTAAAGGAACTTCTCTAAGTGGGAAACACAAGAGAAGAAAAGAACCTACAAAAACAAACCCAAAACAATTAAGAAAATGGTCATAGGAGCATACATATTGATAATTACCTTAAACGTGAATGGATTAAATGCTCCAACCGAAAGACACAGGCTTGCTGAATGGATACAAAAACAAGACCCATCTATATTCTGTCTACAAGAGACCCACTTCAGACCTAGGGACACATACAGACTGAAAGTGAGGGGATGGAAAAAGATATTCCATGCAAATGGGAATCAAAAGAAAGCTGGAGTAGCTATACTCATATCAGATAAAATAGACTTTAAAATAAAGAATGTTACAAGAGACAAGGAAGGACACTACATAATGATCAAGGGATCAATCCAAGAAGAACATATAACAATTATATATGCACCCAACATAGGAGCACCTCAATACATAAGGCAACTGCTAACAGCTATAAAAGAGGAAATTGACAGTAACACAGTAATAGTGGGGGACTTCTAACACCTCACTTACACCAATGGACAGATAATCCAAACAGAAAATTAAAAAGGAAACAAGTTTTAAATGACACAATAGACCAGATAGCTTTAATTGATATTTATAGGACATTCCATCCAAAAACAGATTGCACTTTCTTCTCAAGTGCGCACGGAACATTCTCCAGGATACATCACATCTTGGGTCACAGATCAAGCCTCAGTAAATTTAAGAAAATCGAAATCATATCAGGCATCTTTTCTGACCACAATGGTATGAGATTACAAATGAATTACAGGGAAACAAACGTAAAAAACACAAACACATGGAGGTTAAACAATACGTTACTAAATAACCAAGAGATCTCTGAGGAATTCAAAGAGGAAATCAAAAAATACCTAGAGACAAATGACAATGAAAACACGACGATCCAAAACCTCTGGGATGCAGCAAAAGCGGTTCTAAGAGGGAAGTTTATAGCTATACAAGCCTACCTCAAGAAACAAAAAAATCTCAAACAATCTAACCTTACACCTAAAGGAGCTAGAGAAAGAAGAACAAACAAAACCCAAAGTTAGCAGAAGGAAAGAAACCATAAAGATCAGAGCAGAAATAAATGAAATAGAAACAAAGAAAACAGTAGCAAAGATCAATAAAACTAAAAGCTGGTCCTTTGAGAAGATAAACGAAATTGATAAACCATTAGCCAGACTCATCAAGAAAAAGAGGGAGAGGACTCAAATCAATAAAATTAGAAGTGAGAAAGAAGTTACAACAGACACCGCAGAAATACAAAGCACCCTAAGAGACTACTACAAGCAACTCTGTGCCAATAAAATGGACAACCTGGAAGAAATGGACAAATTCTTAGAAAGGTATAACCTTCCAAGACTGAATCAGGAAGAAATAGAAAATATGAACAGACCAATCACAAGTAATGAAATTGAAACTTTGATTAAAAGTCTTCCAACAGGGCTTCCCTGGTGGCGCAGTGGTTGAGAATCTGCCTGCCAATGCAGGCGACACGGGTTCGAGCCCTGGTCTGGGAGGATCCCACATGCCGCGGAGCGACTAGGCCCGTGAGCCACTATCACTGAGCCTGCGCGTCTGGAGCCTGTGCTCCGCAACAAGAGAGGCCGCTACAGTGAGAGGCCCGCGCACCGCGATGAAGAGTGGTCCCCGCTTGCCACAACTAGAGAAAGCCCTCGCACAGAAACAAAGACCCAACACAGCCATAAATGAATGAATAAATAAATAAATGAATAAATTAAAAAAAAAAAAAAGTCTTCCAACAAACAGAAGTCCAGGACCAGATGACTTCACAGGTGAATTCTATCAAACATTTAGAGAAGAGCTAACACCCATCCTTCTCAACCTCTTCCAAAAAATTGCAGAGGAAGGAACACTCCCAAACTCATTCTAAGAGGCCACCATCACCCTGATACCAAAACCACACAAAGATACTACAAAAAAAGAATATTACAGACCAGTATCACTGATGAATATAGATGCAAAAATCCTCAACAAAATACTAGCAGGCAGACTCCAACAACACATTAAAAGGATCATACACCATGATCAAGTGGGATTTATCCCAGGAATACAAGGATTCTTCAATATACGCAAATCAATCAATGTGATACACCATATTAACAAATTAAAGAATAAAAACCATATGATCATCCCAATAGATGGAGAAAAAGCTTTTGACAAAATTCAACACCCATTTATGATAAAAACCCTCCAGAAAGTGGGCATAGAGGGAACCTACCTCAACATAATAAAGACCATATACGACAAATCCACGGCAAACATCATTCTCAATGGTGAAAAACTGAAAGCATTTCCTCTAAGATCAGGAACAAGACAAGGATATCCACTCTCACCAGTATTGTTCAACATAGTTTTGGAAGTCCTAGCCATGGCAATCAGAGAAGAAAAAGAAATAAAAGGAATACAAATCGGAAAAGAAGTAAGACTGTCACTGTTTGCAGATGACATGATACTATACGTAGATAATCCTAAAGATTCCACCAGAAAACTACTAGAGCTAATCAATGAATTTGGTAAAGTTTCAGGATACAAAATTAATGCACAGAAATCTCTTGCATTCCTATATACTAATGATGAAAAATCTGAAAGAAATATTAAGGAAACACTCCCATTTACCATTGCAACAAAAAGAATAAAATACCTAGGGATAAACCTACCTAGGGAGACAAAAGACCTGTATGCAGAAAACTATAAGACACTGATGAAAGAAATTAAAGATGATACCAACAGATGGAGAGATATACCATGTTCTTGGATTGGAAGAATCAATATTGTGAAAATGACTATACTACCCAAAGCAATCTACAGATTCAGTGCAATCCCTATCAAATTACCAATGGCATTTTTTACAGAACTAGAACAAAAAATCTTAAAATTTGTATGGAGACACAAAAGACCCCGAATAGCCAAAGCAGTCTTGAGGCAAAGAAGCGAAGCTGGAGGAATGAGACTCCCTGACTTCAGACTATACTACAAAGCTACAGTAATCAAGACAATATGGTGCTGGCACAAAAACAACTATAGATCAATGGAACAGGATAGAAAGCCAAGAGATAAACCCACACACCTATGGTCAACTAATCTGTGACAGAGGAGGCAAGGATATACAATGGAGAAAAGACAGTCTTTTCAGTAAGTGGTGCTGGGAAAACTGGACAACTACATGTAAAAGAATGAAATTAGAACACTCCCTAACACCATACACAAAAATAAACTCAAAATGGATTAGAGACCTAAATATAAGACCAGACGCCATAAAACTCTTAGAGGAAAACATAGGAAGAACACTCTTAGACATAAATCACAGCAAGATATTTTTTAATCCACCTCCTAGAGTAATGGAAATAAAAACGAAAATAAACAAATGGGACCTAATGAAACTTCAAAGCTTTTGCACGGCAAAGGAAGCCGTAAACAAGATGAAAAGACAACCCTCAGAATGGGAGAAAATATTTGCAAACGAATCAACGGACAAAGGATTAATCTCCAAAATATATAAACGGCTCATGCAGCTCAATATTAAAAAAACAAACAACCCAATCCAAAAATGGGCAGAAGACCTAAATAGACAGTTCTCCAAAAAAGACATACAGATGGCCAAGAAACACATGAAAAGATGCTCAACATCACTAATTATTAGAGAAAAGCAAATGAAAACTACAATGAGGTATCACCTCACACCAGTTAGAATGGGCATCATCAGAAAATTTACAAACAACAAATGCTGTAGAGGGTGTGGAGAAAAGGGAACCCTCTTGCACTGTTGGTGGGAACGTAAATTGATACAGCCACTATGGAGAACAGTATGGAGGTTCCTTTAAAAAGTAAAAATAAAATTACCGTATGATCCAGCAATCCCACTACTGGCATATACCCAGAGAAAACCATAATTCAAAAAGATACATGCACCCCAATGTTCATTGCAGCACTGTTTACAATAGCCAGGTCATGGAAGCAACCTAAATGGCCATCGACAGATGAATGGATAAAGAAGATGTGGTACATACATACAATGGAATATTACTCAGCCATAAAAAGGAGCGAAATTGGGTCATTTGTTGAGATGTGGATGGATCTAGAGACTGCCATACAGAGTAACGTACGTCAGAAAGAAAAACAAATACCGTATATTAACGCATATATGTGGAACCTAGAAAAATGGTACAGGTGAACCGGTTTGCAGGGCAGAAATTGAGACACAGATGTAGAGAACAAACGTACGGACACCAAGGGGGGAAAGTGGTGGGGGGGTGGGGGGTGGTGTGATGAATTGGGTGATTGGGATTGACGTGTATACACTGATGTGTATAAAATTGATGACTAGTAAGAACCTGCTGTATAAAAAAATAAATAAAATGCAAAGAAAAAAATAAAAGAAACCAAAGGGAAATAACATTTCCTCTACAATTTCAAATTACTTTCATATATAAAAATCTATGAGTTCATATTCACACTTTTTAAAACATGTCATTGTTCACCTTTGTGAATTCATGCTAGGGCACTAAATCATCATTTCGAAAATTGACAAAGGGAAATGATTAAGCATTTATACTCCTTTCCTGTATGAATTCTATTTCAGGGCAACCAAAGAGATGATGAGGAACGTTCTGCACAGAAAAATGTCTAGTAATAAACTCAGAAAAAAATGATGGAATTAGGAAAAACCACCATTTTGCAAGCCCTAGTGAAATGATGAATCTCAGTAACAATCACCAATGGATGCTGAAACTACCAGGATAGTGGTTCTATACCTTGGCTGCCCAGGAGACATATTAAAAGTCTCAGTGTGTAGGCTGCACTCCAGACCAAGTCAATAAGAACCTCTGAGTTGACTGTAAAGATCCCCAGGTGATTCCAAATGTGCAGCCAAGGCTAAGGACCAACCACTTCACTAGGTGAAAGATTGATGGGAAACTTTATAATAGATGCATCAGAATGACAGCGCCTCAATCTGCTCACCAGTCAGAGGTTATTATGAGACATTATGTACATTAGCAAATATGCAACACCACCTAGGAGGTCTTCTAGCAAATGGCCTTCCCCTCAACACACACACATCAATGAACCTAAAAGTATTCAGTCCTATAGGTCTAATTGCCAGGTTAGGTGAAACACAGGCATTGAGGAAGAAATTAAATGGCACCATGAGGAGGCAATCAACTGAATCATGAATGTAGGAAATTCAACAGGATAAATGAACAGGATTTTTCAACAAATAACTGGAGAGAAAAGGGAGGGTTAATGCTATAGATTAAGAGAGACTTACAAGTCACCTATCAACTAAATGCAATATGTGGACCTTGTTTGGATCCTGATTTAAACAAACAAAATGTAACAAAACAAAACTTGTGACAGGGAACTCTGACAGTGACTGACTAGGTATTGGATTATAATAAGAAATTATTATCAATTTTGTATAGTGTGATAACGGCATAGTGGTTATACGTTTTTAAAGGTTCTTATCTGTTGGAGATATATGCTGTAATGTATCAATATATAAGTAAAATGATATACTGTCTAGAATTTGCTTTAAAATAATCTAGAAAACAAAGCTGGGTGGAAATTAGGTAATTGGAAAAAATGTTGATAATTGTTGAAGCTGAGTGATGAATATATGGGAGTTCACTATGTTATTATCTCTACTTTCATGTTCATCTGAAAATTTCTACAACAAAAGGTTGTATATATGTGTTGCATACATACATACATACATACATAATCAAATACATATAATTGAGTCTTAAAAAGCAAGTTGACAAATATGTATATTTAACATATATGTGAAGAAAACACCCAAACCTATTCTCCACAATTTATATAGGTACATATATGCATAAAATTTTAAAGATCTCATGTACACCAAACTGAAAAAAATGTGTGTGTGATGGGGGACTGAGGAGTGGGAGTAGGGGACATATGATTGGAGTTAGAGTCAAAGGGTCTTTAGGTCTAATTGTAATGTCCTATTTTTAAGAAGAATGGATTAATTACTCACTTATTAAATTTAAAAGTAAGTGGAATAGGGACTTTCCTGGTGGTCTAGTGGTAAAGAATCTGCCTTACAATTCAGGGGACGTGGGTTCGATCCCTGGTCAGGGAACTAGGATCCCACATGCCGCGGGGCAACTAAGCCCACGCACCACAACTACTGAGCTTGCGCGCCTCAACTAGAGAGCCTGCGTGCTGCAAACTACAGAGCCCATGTGCTCTGGGACCCGCGCTACACAACTACAGAACCCACGCACCCTGGAGCCCACACGCCACAACTAGAGAGAAGCCCACACGCCACAACGAAAGATCCCACACGCCTCAACAAAGATCCCAAGTGTCACAACGAAGACCTGACATGGTCAAAAACAAAAACAAAACACTAAATTAATAAATAATAAATAAACCTTAAAAAAAAAAGTAAGTGGAGTAAAACAAAGCAAAGAAAGTACTAATAATTTGCTGATTGCCTACAAGGTAGCAGGCACCTTACACATATTTTCTTGATCTGAGGCTTGAGCCTTTTCCTCTTCTTTCATCCAGTTGTATTGGTTACTCCTCCAACCCCCATACAGCCATGGGTGCAAACTAGTTCAAATGTGGTGGGTGACATCGGGTAGAGAGGTGGGATCTGGGCTACCTGTTCATGCAGCTTACTTGTGCCCTGTGGTTCTGCTCAGGCTCAATTTGCATGTGCCATTTCTGTCTTTCGATGAACAGCTGCTGGGCCCATCCAACTTTAGGACTTGGTGGGTCCAACAAAACGCAACTCATAACAGACAGTTCTAGGTGCATGGACAGTTTGTATCCTGTGATTGAGAGTTTGTTCTTCATGAGGGCCGACTAACATGCCAAGAGCTGTTTTTTTCAAAGACCATGTGGGAACTGACCCTTGAAGGATGAGGAGTTCTTAGGTGAACAAGGTGAGCACAGCATCAGAGGCACAAAGAACATTGTTCATAGTCACAGAGGTCCCAAACTACATGGGGAGTGGTGAATAGCTTTATGTAGCTGATGCAGAATACATAGGGGATGGGGGAGGATTTTGTGGCCCAAAATTTTCTTTTGGACCTCTAGGTCTCTTTTATTTATTTTTCTAAAAATTTTTATTAGAGTATAGTTGATTTACAATGTTGTGTTAGTTTCCAAATTTTCTAACTAACTATGTGAAATATAAAAGACATCAAAGAACAACTTCCTGCCCTCAAGAATCATATGATTTCCTTGAGGAAAATGTACCATTGTGCAAGTAAAGAAAAAAAAAGTAAATGATGAAGTGAATCATGTGTGACACTGACATAGAGGGCTACAATTGCATTTGCTTGCCACTGGGGAGAAGTGGTCTTTTTGGCTTAAGATAATGAAGTGTAGAAAGAGAGAGAGACCAAGATTCAAGTCCTGACTCGGCCATTTCCTGGTTCTGTGACTGCCAGATCACTTTGACCGCCTTAAGCCTCAGCCGGTCTCAAAGCCGATGACACATGTTTTAGATTTTTGTTACATCAGTACCTCAATTCCAGGGGTGAATTTCTATTTCAGTTATTGTTAGTAACAAAGCACCCCAAAACTTAGTGGATTAAACCAAAACCATTCTCTCTGCTCATAATTCTGTGAGTTGAGTGGGTCTCAGCTGGGCAGTTCTTCTGCTGGTCTCCCTTGTTACCCCAAAGTCATGAAGGCACATATTTTAAAGGAGATGGAAAGTGGCCCGGGCTGGGACATCCAAGACAGTGCTTCGCCCACGTGGCTGGTACCTTGGAGGGAATGGATAGGAGCAGGAAGCAGCTGGGACACTGGTTTGACTGGGCCTTTTTCTCTCTCCACGTGGGCTCTCCAGGTGGGTAGCCGTACTTCCCGTGTGACAGCTCAGATCTCTCAAGAGCACAAAAGGAGAAGTTGCCAGACTTCTTAAGGCTGAGGCCCAGACCTGACCCAGTGTCATTTCTACCTCATTATGTTGATTAAGGCCAGTCATGAGCCCAGCCCAGATATTCAAGAGGAGGAAACTGCCCAAAACCATGAATACCTAGCCCACTGGGGGTCACTAACGTAAACAGACTACCACAAAACACACATTTTCTTTTTGAAAGTTTTTGAAAAAGCTTTTTTTTTAAAGGCTAACTATGAAAAAGACAAGGTAGCAGTGCTTATGAGTATATACTTGAGTCAGACTAAGCTAGAGTTCCACATGGACAGGACATGGGCAAACTAATCTCTCTTTAAACCCCTCATGTTGCTTATCTAGAGATGCTTCCTTCATAGGGCTATGGTAGAATTTAAGAGATAATGGGTCTAAGAACCTTGCACACAATAGGTGCTCAATAGATGATAGCTGCGGCTGTATTATTAAAATTGTCATGGTGAGGGGCTGCCCTGGTGGCGCAGTGGTTGAGAATCTGCCTGCCTAATGCAGGGGACACGGGTTCGAGCCCTGGTCTGGGAAGATCCCACATGCCACGGAGCGACTAGGCCCGTGAGCCACAATTGCTGAGCCTGCACATCTGGAGCCTGTGCTCTGCAACAAGAGAGGCCGCAATAGTGAGAGGCCCGCGCACCGCGATGAAGAGTGGCCCCCGCTTGCCACAACTGGAGAAAGCCCTCGCACAGAAACGCAGACCCAACACAGCCATAAATAAATAAATAAATAAATAAATAAATAAATAAATAAATAAATAAAATGTCATGGTGGTTGTGTTATTATTATTAATTACTGACTATCTTCCCATCAATGCAGTGACGAGTGATTAATACAGCACATTTCTCATAAACTAAGGAAGAATGTTATTTTCATTATCTTCAATCTCAGTTGACTCTTTTACATCTTCATTTTGTCTTTTTTTTTTTTTTTTAAAACAACCTTATTGTCCACTTTATTTGTTTGTTTATTTTTGGCTGCTTTGGGTCTTCGTTTCTGTGCGCGGGCTTTCTCTAGTTGCGGCGAGCAGGGGCCACTCTTCATCACGGTGCGCGGGCCTCTCACTGTCGCGGCCTCTCTTGTTGTGGGGCACAGCCTCCAGACGCGCAGGCTCAGTAGTTGTGGCTCACGGGCTTTGTTGCTCCGCGGCATGTGGGATCTTCCCAGACCAGGGCTCGAACCCGTGTCCCCTGCATTGGCAGGCAGACTCTCAACCACTGCGCCACCAGGGAAGCCCCATTTTGTCTTATTTTTTATCTGTATGTTTTTACTAGTTAGTGAGTTTTCAGGTCATTCTCTAATTTTAAAGTAGTTGTAATTTCCTACTAGCAAAACAATTGGGAAATCAAATTCTTGGATGAAATCTGAAGGATGAAAACTCCTCTACCTCTCACAAAATTATAAAAACACATATTTTAGGAGAGATAGTGATATATCAGTTAATTTCCTGAAAACACACACACACACACACACACACCACAGTTCTGTATAAAAACATTATTTTATACCCGTTGTGTTTTTCCATGTAAGTACAGAGATGCTTCAAGTTAGGACTACAACATCAATTTTATGGCTTTTTTTAGTGAGGAAAAAATATCATTTACTGTTGTCTCAGAGTTGTGAAGTATATATTCCCCAGAGTTTAGGGTGACCTAGTATAAAAGTATATATGTGATGACTTTGGGGCATTTTATGAGCTCATCCTTCTCATGTTAACTTTAAAAACAGCTGAGCTGGAATTAGATTCAACAGCAGTGGAAACTTTGTAAATAAGTTTTAATGCTCTGTTACAGTAGAGGCTTTAGTAAAAATGTGGTTCAGAATGCTATTAATTAACATAAACAATGTATATTACAGTTTCCTTTTTGAGTCCTTGTGGTGTGTATCATTTGTATTCTTCTTAAATCTACTTTGTTACAGACCATCATAGTTTTGCCCTGGGATGGCTAGGTAGCATTGGGGGCTGATTGGTTGTTTACCACACGATTCCCTTTGCAAGGGAAAGAAAGACATGTTATAGCAGATAGTGTCTTCAGCAAATACATAACTTATAGGTTTACAGCATCTCTTTAAAATGGGGTCTGTAAGCACTAGACAGTTGGCTGCAGTGGAAAGACCATGGTCCTTGGAGTCAGACTGTTTCTGCCCTGGGAAGCTGTGGGAAAGTTATCTGACTTCTTTGAGCTTCACTCTTTTTACCATAGACAATACAGACCCACCTCTCAGAGTTGCTGGGAAGACTGAATGAACTAACCGTGAACACACTGGCATGTGGTAGGGACATGTGGATGTTAGTGCTCCTTGTACCTTGAATTCAGACTTAAATTTGAACAACTTTTTAATAAGCTGAAAATTAAAACTCAGCTAAAATATATAATACATGATGAATGCGCACAAAGAATACTTTATAAGGTGATTCCACTTGCACCCTGTCAAATGTGAAGAGATTCACTCTGAAATTCACTTTAAAAAGAAGTACTCATTTTAAAAATGAGTTTCAAAAAGCCAAAGCAAATGAACTTGATTTGTGGTACAACTGGATTGAAGGTGATTGCAGCTTTAACTTCTGAACTACTTCAGGGAGAAGAAAATAATTCCAAGGTAATACCAAATTTGAAAGAGCAGTGGTTGGAAGTCGAACAAAAAGGACCAAGCTTATAAGGGAGCACAAGCAGTTGAGTTTGAAATAAATTCTCCCTTCCCTGGCCCTCTCTTTCCTCTGAGCTCACATGCTTCCTTCTGTTCTGAGGTTCTGAAACAAAACGTGGTCAGTTTCATCACCAGCTAAAAGAAATTCTGAATTCTCTCTGAAACAAAAACTGACTTTACCCAACCAATGATTTCTGCACGTGCTGTACTTGTTAAAGATGAAGAAATGATCTCAGAGGATTTTTAGGGCAGTGAAGCCACTCTGTATGATACTATAATGGTGGACACATGTCATTATACATTTGTTCAGACCCATAGACTGTTCAGCTCCCAAGAGTGAACCCTAATGTAAACTATGGACCTTGGATGATGATAATGTGTCAGTGTAGGTTCATCAATTGTAAGAAATGTACCACTGTGGTGCAGAAAATCCATAGTGGGAAGAGGTTGTATGTGTGTGGTGACAGGACATACTCTCTGTATTTTCTGCTCAATTTTGTTAAGAATCTAAAACTGCTCTAAAAAATAAGGTGTATTCATTTAAAAATAAAAAAGATAAAAGTGAGGCACATATGAAAAAATAATGATAATGAAACTGACTTTACCTAACAAATGCTCTTCCTCTGTGTGCTATACCCGGTAAAGGTCAAAAAACCACCTCGGTGGTACAGTACTCCACGGCAGAACTTCCTCTTGTTGACGGAGGTGCAAAATGTATTACAGTCTTCTAACATGATATCTTCATTCATTCTGGTATCTTTAAGGTCTGTATGAATCACCTGGGGGGGGATCTTGTTAGACCTGCAGGTTCTGACTCAGTAGTTTTGGAATTGGGCCTGAGAGTCTGCATTTCTGACAAGCTCCCAAGTGAGGCTTGTAGAATTTAGAGGACATTGGGCAAAGATGCATCCTCTTCCTTGCCTAGACTACTGCCTTTGCTGCATGCTTTTGCTGCATGCCCAGAGATTCACCATTAAAGAAGAGTTGTTTTGGATCTTGAACTCATTTCTCTGTTCAGTATGGTTCTCCTCTCTCAGTCTCATTAGTGCTTTGCTTGAGGTTCTGATGGAACTTACCTCATTTTTTTGCTATACTTACCAGTATATGCGTATTTTTTTTTAAAGATTTATTTATTATTTATTTATTTTATTTATTTATTTTTGGCTGCGTCGGGTCCCAGTTGTGGCATGCGGGATCCTTGTAGAGGCATGCGGGATCTTCCGTTGCAGCGTGCGAGCTCTTCCTTGTGGCACGCGGGCTTCAGGGCGTGTGGGCTCTGTAGCTGTGGAGCATGGGTTTCAGAGCACGTGGGCTCTGTAATTTGCGACATGCAGGCTCTCTAGTTGAGGCATGCAAGCTCAGTAGTTTTGGTGCGCGGGCTTAGTTGCCAGACCAGCTATTGAATCCGCGTCCCCTACATCGTAAGGCGGATTCTTTACCACTGGACCACCAGGGAAGTACCTCGGTATATATGTCTTATTTTCCCACCCTACCCCTCTCCACATATACCATCCCTAACCCTAGATTAGGACCTTCTATAAAACGTTCTCATAGATTCCTGTGCTTTTCATTAATAACCCTTATAAAAACTCTAATTAAATAAATATTTATGTAATTGTTTTCATGGGTGTCTTCCCTACTAAACCAAAAGCTCCATGAGGCCAGGTACTATGTCTATATTGTACAACACTTATCCCCATCATTGCCACAGTATCTACCACATAGTAGGTTCTCAATAAATATTTAGTGAATAAATGAACGAATTGTAAGGTTCATGGAAAGAGAAACTTTGCATCCCCTGAGGAAGACAGCATAGAGCCCTGCGCATTATGATTTAGTAAATAATTGTTGGCTTAATGACAATAATCTTAGAAATGTTCAACAACCATTTTCTCATTCACTCACTTCATTCAACAGCAATCTATTGAATAGCTACTATATGCCAAGCCTGATTCTGTCATCAAAGATCTAACAGTATTCTGAGAACACAAATGTAAAAACGATTCACTTCTTCAAGATGGATTTCCCTATCCTTGATTTAAGATCCATTGTTTTTCAGACCAACAGGTTCCCAAAGCCATAGGTTATGCCTCTATGAAGGGTTTTAGGTAAGGAAGAGACATGTTCCAATCTACACTTTAAAGTATCATATTATTAACACAGGGTGGAGGGAAGATGTGGGGAAGGAAAACTAAAAGCAAAGGAGGGTCATTGCAGCCATACAGTTGAGAGATGGTGGCCTAGACTAGACTAGTGGCAGTGGAGAAGAAGACACTTGAGCACATCTGGGAGATACTTAGGGAATAAAACGAACAGGACAGCAACAACAACAAAAAATAGACAAATGGGACTATATTAAACTTTAAAACTTTTGTGTATCAAAGGACACAATCAACGGAGTGAAAAGACAACATACAGACTGGGAGAAAATGTTTGCAAATCATATATCTGATAAGGGGTTAGTATCCAGAATATATAGAGGACTTCAACAACTTAACAACAAAAAAATCAGATAACCTGATTCAAAATGGACAAAGGACTTGAATGGACATTTCTCCAAAGATGATATACAAATGGCCAACAAGCGTATGATAAGATGTTCCATATCACTAATCATCAGAGCATCAGAGAAATGCAAATCAAAACCACAATGCGGTACTTTCTTGTACCCATTAGGATGATACTATCAGAAAAAAACCAAAATAAAACAAAACAAAATAACTAGTGTTGATGAGGATGCGGAGAAATTGGAACCCTTTTGCATTGTTTGTGAGACTGTAAAATGGTACAGTCCTATGAGAAAGAGTATATAGGTTCCTCAAAAAGTTAAAACTATCATGTGATCCAGCAATCCCATTTCTGGGTATATACCCAAAAGAATTGAAAACAAGATCTCGAAGAGGTATTTACACACTCATGTTCATAGCAGCACTGTTTACGATAGCTGGGAGGTAGAAGTGGACACCCAAGTGTCCATCAACAGATGAATGAATAAACAAAACATGGTAAATACATACAATGGAATATTATTCAGCTTTAAAAAGGAAGAAAATCCTGTCACATGCTCCAACATGATGAACCTTGATGACATTATGCTAAGTGAAATAAGCCAATCACAAAAAGACAAATACTGTATGATTCCACTTATACGAGGTACCTAGAGTAGCCAAATTCATAGAGACAGAAATAGAATAGTGGCTGCCAGGGGCTGGGGGAGGGAGGAATGAGGAGTAGTTGCTTGATGGGTGTAGAGTTTCAGTTCTGCAAAATGAAAAAGCTGTGGTCTATTTCACAACAATGTGAATATACTTAACACTACTGAACTGTACAGTAAATTTTATGTGTTTTTTTTTTTTAACACAGTTTAAAAAATGAACAAGACACTGTGAGAGTTATATCAAGGAAGCCCAGGGATGTGGGTGTTTCAAGGTGGGGTGTCAAGTGCCTGGTAAGGAGCAGAGCAATGTAATGACACTGGTAAACTGTATAGAGAAAACTGTACATCATCAGTGACCTTGAAGAGGCTGGTTCAGAAGAAGGTAGTGGGTGTCAGGATATCACGGTGGGTAAATTCTCAGAGTCTGTAGGTAAATGAAGGCCAGAGCATTCACAATCACATACACTTGTCTAACAGAATTCCCCTTTGTGAAAAGTTATATTTGTGACCACCTTGTGTACTACAGGATGCTTGAAGATTATTTAGAAAAAGTCCCATTAAAGAAAAACAAAACAATAGGGAATTCCCTGGTGGTCCAGTGGTTGGGACTGCACACTTTCACTTCCGAGGGCCAGGGTTCAATCCTTGATTGGGAACTAGGATCCCGCAAGCCGTCTGGCACGGCCAAATAAAAAAAGTATAGTGGAACTACTAGGGGAAAAAAAAGTCCCGTTTGAAACATCTAGCCTTCAAAGCATTAAAGTTTTTTCCCATGTATTGGAACCTTTAGTTTAAACAGATTTCACGTTAGTTCATTGGTAAAGTAACTGTATTCAAACTGGAAGCTCTCTTCCATGCATAAAAGGTCTTGGGTCTTGTTTGTCAAAGGAATGTCAGCAGACTATATCACCATCTCTTATCCCTTTAGGCTTAAAGAAACATTAATAATTTGGTGATAGGTGACATTTTTTCTAAAAATAAAGAGAGATTTTGTTTCATCAAAGTATAAACCAAGAAATTTGAAAAACTAAATGGATTGGAGAGATTTTTAAAGCACATACAGGGAAACTCTGGTGCCCCAAGCGTTGCCCGGGCCCTGTTCCCACACTATACTTCTGCAAGCAGCTCAATGCAGGAAACAAGGATCTAACCCTAGGGAAAAGAAAAACAAAACAAAACAAAAACCAAAAAACTGGATACACATGAAGGGAGAGTCTGGGAGTGAGCCTAGAGAGGCCCCAGTCAGGATCCCAGGGCAAAGGGCTCAGGGGTCATATGCCCTGAGGATACAAAATTGATGTTAATTGATAGTATACTTAATGTATTAGATTAACAGCAACAACAAAAAGTTTCCTGCATGAGGCAGAGAATTTGGAGATAAATTAGTTAGATAAATATAAAATTAAAAAGTAAGATGATTATGAATCCTGAGCAAAGCAGAAAATTGTACAAGAAATGAAATGCACACATAGTGTATCACCTAGCACAGTTGTGAAAAGTTATAATGTATACACTGAATATTGTTCTAATCCAAAATGCTGACATAAGCATATTGGCAGGATAGGGGGAGGGGAGGATAGGGAGAGAGTGTAATTGAACTAAATCTTCAGGAAGTAAATAGATAATACCCATTTGAAACCCAAAACTGCACCTACAGAAAGGTATATCCAAAAGAAACATTAAAGTGATTGTTTCTGGGGAGCAGGAAGAGGGGTGGGACAGGAGACTGCTGATTTTATAATAAGCCTTGTAGAACTATTGACTTTCAATACCATGTACTTGTGCAACTTTGATTTTTTAATTTTATAAAAATTCTTATGATAATCTGGAAAGTAGTAGACAATGTGTGTGTCTCCTATTTCGGAGCTTTTTCCCCCATATAACCTGAGTCTATGATACAATCTGTGTTTTATAGTCCCAGATTCTTGGCACTCTTGTGAATGTAAAACACTGCAGGATCTACAGTCAAATAATAATAAAAATCCCATCCTGACCTCTCCCTGCACATTCTAACTTTTGACTTTTGGGGATCTGGCATTCGTTTTCTCCAAAACAACTAGTGAAACTGCAGTGCTTAGCTCTGAAAATTACAGACCTAGGTGGGGAAAAAAAAAATCAGCAAGATAAGCAGATAATGTCTTCCTGTCCTTTAAGAGCTGCAAAAAAAGCAGATAACACTCAGCTTGGGAAAGCTGTCTTTCTAAATGCTATTCTGGCAAAGGAGAATTGTATAAACACCTGGAATTCAGAGACTGTTGGTGTGTCCTATGAAAGTGATCACTAACTGCTAAAAAGTCTGTTATCCTGATCGGTTAACTAAATGATGTACAGCTCTGATAACATTTAAATTGACACCTTGGGGGCTTCCCTGGTGGCACAGTGGTTAAGAATCTGCCTGCCAATGCAGGGGACACGGGTTCGAGCCCTGGCCCAGGAAGATCCCACATGTCGTGGAGCAACTAAGCCCGTGCGCCACAACTACTGAGCCTGAGCTCTAGAGCCTGCAAGCCACAACTACTGAGCCCACGTGCCACAACTGCTGAAGCCTGCACACCTAGAGCCCGTGCTCTGCAACAAGAGAAGCCACGACAATGAGAAGCCTACGTACCGCAACGAAGAGTAGCCCCCGCTCACTGCAACTAGAGGAAGCCTGCACCCAGCAACGAAGACCCAACACAGCCAAAAATAAATAAATAAATAAATTTTTTAAACATTAAAAATAAATAAATAAATTGACACCTTTTTCCTGGAAGGGATATACACTTACAAATTTGCTTTTTCGAGCCAGAAGGAAGAAGAGTTCTTTCCTGTCTCCCACATGCATGGAGATAATAAAACTTATGCTTCTGCTCAATTTCTTAAGAGTTTGAGAGTTTATGTTTCATTTAAATGAACATTTCTCACCCAGGAAGTGCTGGTGACCTTCCCTACTGGTGTAACACCCAGAACTCATCCATCCCCAAGAAACTATGGGGACTCAGTTCCCCTTGTGCCAGCCAGCATGCACCCTGCACTGCCACCTGCAGGTGACAGCAGTAGCTCCTTCATTCTTTCCCATGACCTCTATTACCTTTTTTTTAAAGAGTATGTTTACAAAACTTCTTTGTTGTGCAGAAAGCAGAATGGGGTTACAACCTCAGTGTAACGGGTAACCACGGATAGTTATGAGTCATCCATCAGTCACAGCTATTCACACTACAGCAAGACTCTTGCATGAAAACCTGACAACACTTACAGTTTCGCTGGGGTGAAGTCCCCAAGCTTGGTGGTGGATTTCCAAGAGGGAGTAAATGGAAGAAAGCAGAATGGCACGGGAACTGTGCTCTTTGGGTGGGTGGGTAGGTGTTCTGGGGATTGTATCACAGGCACTTTTTTAAAAAAACAACTACGAACTCCGTAGGAGCAGTCCAGTAAATCCTGAACTGAGTCCTGACACTTTCCCTTCCCAGACCCCAGGGAGCATCCTCAACCCACCTTTCAGCGCCCCCCTTGCTCCCTGGCTCAGGCTCTACCTTAGAGCAGGGGTCCCCAACCCGGTCCAGGGCCTGTGAGGAACCTGGCCGCAGGACTGGAAGTGAGCAGCGGGCTAGCCAGCAAAGGAATTCATCTGCTGCTCCCCGTCACTCGCACTACCGCCTGAACCATTCCCCACCCCCGCCCCCGTGGGAACACAACCCACGGTAAAATGGTCTCAGGGAGCTATTCATACCCAAGACCCAAAACTCACCTACCTAGCTTGGGTCCCAGAACCTTGGCTCATGGTGTGGCTGTTTCCTTGAAAATCTTCCATGTTTTGTGAAAATCTTTCATAAAATGTTTTATGAAAGATTTTATGAACCACGAGGAAGTCTATTACCTTGGTGTTTCGATGGATTCTGTTTTCAACTTCAACACTAAGAGGGAAACCCACAGACCTCAGAACCTCAAAGGTCAGTGCCGAAGTGTCATTTTGGCAGAACCAAATAGAAGGAGGTGACAAATGTATCCCCCTGCCGGTGGCACTTGGTATTTTACTGTATTGAGGTTGTTTTCATTATCTCTTTCCTCCTTACAGATTATGAAATCCTACCTGAGAGTACGGTGTAAGTTGTCCGTACATCTATAGCGCAGCAAGTGCCTCTGCAGCTCCTATTACCCGCCTGTGCTTACTCTCAGAACCTGGAGCGGGAGGGACGTCCAGGAAATAGGGAGATCTGCGTCTGACTGAGGGCCCTTGGACCTGTCTGTCCAAAGTGCTTCTCCCGCCAGGCTGCCGCAGCCCCACTTCCATCACTCAGATGCCCCCTCCTTTCTGAGTATTCAGTGCTTCCCGGTGCAAGCAAGTGGTGACATCTGATCTGGATCTCTCCGGTCGGGTCCCAACCAGTCCTCTGCCTGGGTCGCCCCG
This sequence comes from Eschrichtius robustus, assembly GCF_028021215.1. Classification (NCBI taxonomy): domain Eukaryota; kingdom Metazoa; phylum Chordata; class Mammalia; order Artiodactyla; family Eschrichtiidae; genus Eschrichtius; species Eschrichtius robustus. The sequence continues at coordinate 46,285,231 of NC_090843.1, forward strand.
CCCTTAGAGACGCCACGCTGGCCTTTCTGGGAAAGTCTCTGCGGAGTCTGGAGCTAGGAAGTGGCCACGCCGGGGGCAGGAGAGGGGCGGGCGGGGCAGCGCCAGACGCACCCCGTCCACGTCCTCCTAGATCCGGGGCGGATGAGACCCCGGAGGTCTGGGGAGAGGCGAGTCTTTGAGGATCTGCCCTAGGAGGTGGCAGAGCCTCCCTACCAGCTCGCGCGTCCTCCATGCGGGTGTCTTGGTAGAGGCACCAGCGCGCTCCAGCCTCCCGCCCGTGTCTGCTCCTTGTGTCCGGCTGGGGACGCCACCCGGCCGCGTCGCCACGGAGGTGGGGGCACCGAGCGACGACAGCAACTACTCAGCCCGGGGATCCACGCCCAGAAGGACGATAGCGATGGTTCTCGCGGGTGGACCCCGGTGCCTCTCCACATCCCCGCACCCTCCCACCTCCGGCTCTTGCGCCCACGGGAAGACGCCTCAATCCCTGCGCTGTCCGGGGGGCGGGGTGCTTCCAGCCGGTGGGTGCCTGTTTGATTTGCCAGATGCGACCAGGTTCCCCGCCGGGAGAAGGAGGTGAGTGTGAGCGATGGAGCGAGAAGGAGGTAGGAAATCGAGCCTCCGCTTCTGCAGAAGTACACTTTTCCGCTCTTTTTTTTTTTTTTTAAATAAATTTATTTTATTTATTTTTGGCTGCATTTGGTCTTTGTTGCTGCCCAGGGGCTTTCTCTAGTTGCGGCGAGCAGGGACTACTCTTCGTTTCAGGGCGCGGGCTTCTCATTGGGGTGGCTTCTTTTCTTGGGGAGCACGGGCTCTAGACGCGCGGGCTTCAGTAGTTGTGGCTCGCGGGCTCTAGAGCGCAGGCTCAGGAGTGGTGCCGCAGGAGCTTAGTTGCTCCCCGGCATATGGGATTTTCCCGGAGCAGGGATCGAACCCGCGTCCGCTGCATCGGCAGGCAGATTCTTAAAGACCACGCCCTTTCCTTCCTTCCTTCCTTCCTTCCTTCCTTCCTTCCTTCCTTCCTTCCTTCCTTCCTCCCTCCCTCCCTCCCTTCCTTCCTTCCCTCCTTTCTTATTGATGAAATTCTTAAAGCGTACATGTTGTCTAAGGCAGACTTTCTTAGCTCCCCCAAGGCGCTGGAATTTGCAGATGGTGACAGGTGCAGGTGTTTTTGCGGTTCAGAGAATACAAAATCAAGCACTATTTTCTGGGCGCTGGCGATGTGCCAGGCTCAAGCGCCACGGCCCGGCCCAGACACTCCAACAGGCCCAAGAAGGCGAAGGGCGAGGGAAGCAGGCTGCAAAGAGAGGTAATGGGGGGGACGTCCTTGGCGGTCCAGTCGTTAAGACTCTGCTCTTCCAATGCAGGGGACGAGGATTCCATCCCTGGTGCGGGAACTAAGAGAGATGTAATGGGAGCCTGCACTTCCTGGGAGAGTAAGCAGCACCGTGGGGGCTCCTGGGTGGTTTAGTACAATCCCAGTTCCAACCTGGGCTCTCACCTGGCGCCCTGCGGCCACTCCGCCTTGGAATCTCGAAGAACAGATGTTATTGCATTTCACCACTTCCAGCTCCTGGCCAAGAACCCTTGTTTCCTAAACACACTGAGGCCAGGTGTCTGCCATTCCTTGGGTGAATTTGCAAATGTTAACTGGCTTACTCACCAGTCCCCTGTTCCCCTAAGTGACCTGTTGAAGTACAGATCCATCAGTTGGGACAGGGAATATTAATCAGATGAAAGGAAGGGAACTAATTGAGTATTCATATGCTACGAACCAGGTGCTTAAGATCCATTCTTTTATGTAATCCTCACACTCTTAAGAGAAAAACATTTACTTTCTAAATTAAGTCTCTAAAAATGAAACATACAGAAAAGTGCATAAATCGTAAGTTTGATGAAAGTGAACACATCCAGACCCAAAATTAGATGTTCTCTTAGGGTCCCTCCTCATCACTATCCACTCCCTTCTCCCTACAAGTACTGTAAACAGTATCCCGACTCTAAATACCACAGGCTAGTTTGCCTAGTTTTGAACCTATACAAATGGAATCATTCACTATACAGTACATGGTGTTAGGTCCAGCTCCTTTCACTGAATGTTATGTAAGTTACCTCCATATTGTTGTATGTAGTAGTAGTTTATTCACTTTCATTGGTGTATCATCTTCTCCTGTATGAGGATGGAACAATTTATCTATTTTCTATGGACATTGGGGTTATTTGCACTTAGGAGCTGTGATTGAAAATGTTTTCTTTCATTGTATAGTATATGGTTTTTGGCGCACATAAGTATGTATTTCTGTTGACTCTGTACCTAGGAGTTGCTGGCTATTTTAGTGGGTACTGCTCAACACTTTTAGGGATACTGCCAAATACATTTTCTTAGGTGGTTGTAGTAATTTACATTCCCACCTGCAATGTATAAGAGTTCCAGTTACTCCACATTCTCACCAACACTTGATTTTTGTCAGTGTTTTTAATATTAACCATTCTAATGTCTATAGTGGCATCTCATAATACTTTTATTTTCCATTTTCCTGATGACTAGTGAGGTTGAGCATCTTTTCATATACTTATTGGCCTCTTTTATGACATGCCTGTTCAAGTAGTTTGCTCAAGTATTCTGGATTATTTGCATTTTCATATACACTTTAGAAATAACTTATCAGTCTGTCCCCCCAAAAGGCTCAGGTTTGATTAGCATTTCATGGAACCTATATGGCAGTTTGGAGAGAATGTACATCCCCAATTTAATATTGAGTCATCCAATCCATGACATGGTAATATCTCTCATTTATGTAGGTTTTCTTTTATTTCTCTCAATAATATTTTATAGTTTTCTACGTAGAATCCTTCAACATCTTGCACATGATTTGTTCCTAAGTATTTGATGTAGTTTTTGTTATTGTAAATGGCATCATCTTTTACATTTTAATTTCCTAATTGTTACAGGTATACAGAAATCCAATTAATTTTTGTAAATTGACCTTGTATCTAAATTCACTTATTATTTCTAAGAGTTTATCTGTAAATTTTTTCTGTACACATGTACATGTATACATGTACAGTCCTGTTGTGTGAATAATTTGAAAGTTTTACTTCTTGATTTTCAATCTTTCTGCTTTTCATTTCCTTTTCTTGCCTTATTGTACTAGCTTGAACCTCTAGTACAAAGCCAAATAGAACTGGTAATAGCAAGTATTGTTTTATGTTTTTTTTTTGGCCGCGCTGGGTCTTTGTTGCTGCACGCAGGCTTTCTCTCGTTGTGGTGAGCGGGGGCTACTCTTCGTTGCAGTGCACGGGCTTCTCATTGCGGTGGCTTCTCTTGTTGCGGAGCACGGGCTCTAGGCGCGCAGGCTTCAGTAGTTGTGGTGCACAGGCTCAGTAGTTGTGGCTCGCAGGCTCTAGAGCACAGGCTCAGTAGTTGTGGCGCACGGGCTTAGTTGCTCCATGGTATGTGGGATCTTCCTGGACCAGGGATTGAACCTACGTCCCCTGCATTGGCAGGAGGATTCTTAACCACTGTGCCACCAGGGAAGTCCTGTGTCTCATTCTTAATCTCAGGGGGATCATTAAATATCATTTAGGCTGTAGCCTTTATGTAGATAATCTTTATCAGACTAGTGAAGTCTCCTAATTTTAGTTTACTGGAATTTTTTATCATGAGTTGTTTAATTTTATCAAATGTTTTCCCTGCATCTATTGAAATAATCATATTATTTTTCTTCTTCGTGCTGTTAATGTGATATATGGAAATGTGATACAAGCTACACATATCAGAGTTATCTCTGGGAATGTCGATGGGTTATTAAGAATGGTCCTCTCGCTTCTCTTCCATAATTATGAGCTATAACAACTATGTGGGAATTCCCTGGTGGTCCAGTGGTTAGGACACCTTACATTCATGGCTGAGGGCCAGGGTTCGATCCCTGGTCGGGGAACTAAGATCCCACAAACCACGGGAAAAAACAAACAAACGTGGAAGTCTGGAGCTTCTGGGCACTATCTTTCCCACCAGATGAAAAGAGCTTGCCAGAAATTAAGCCCAACCCAGAGGAAATTAAAACCAAGATATGACACGGGGGATGACAGAGAGATAAAAGCCCTCACACAGAAAAGAATATTGATGACAACATTTGAGCCCTGGTTCTAACAATGTCAGACCTTTCCCTGCATTGACAAGATATATGAACCAATGAATTTTTTTTTTTTGCTTAAAGTACTATGAGTCGATCTTATTTATATTCATCACATCCATCTTGCTTAGAAGATTTCCCCAAGTAAATTGCAAAAATCATGTCATACTCTTGAACATAAACTGTACTTTCATCGTAGTTGAGTGATGGGAATGGACGTGGGGCTGGGACAGGGCATTACAGCTGAAACATGCAGTTCTAGGCAGACTTATTCAAACAGTATGGGAGAGAGGATATAAAAACCAGCACAGATCCGCATCCAGATGCATCAGCACTAACATTTATATTCACACACCTGTTAGTTCCTACTTTACCACACAATCCATTTTCCAAAATATAAAGAACTTCAGCCCATTATCCTGGCCTCTGGAATGGGTACAGAAAGAATCATCCAACCTGTCTTCCTAATCACAGATGAAAATTATTCTAGGAATTTGGGAAACATGACAGATGCAAGGAACAAGAGAGCTAATGAAACATGCAAACTTTCCTAGAGCAAAGGGGGAGATTCACAACTCAGGGGACAATCAGATCCTTCTTTTACATGGAGACTTCATGGTCGCTGCTATGATCCCTAGCTGAACTGACACCCCAGGAGTTCATAGCTCAGAACTCTGCACAGTACAGGAGCAGCCCCAGCATCCCTCTGGGCCCCTGTCTAAGACACTGGTTTAATGAAGCCATAATCTATGCATTTGATGAGACATTCCCGAGCTGTCTGAACCACTGCTGCCCTCTTCTCGTCCGGCTCTTGTTTGCCCACCACAGTCAGGATCTCCATCAACTCACTCTCCACCAGCTTCTTGGCCAGCTCAGCATCAGCCGCCACCAGGTTGTAGGCAATGACCAGGCCCCGGTGTTGAACTGACAGCCGGTCATGCAAGCAAAGCCGCTGTAGGATCTCCAACCACTGAGTCGTCTGAAGGTGGGGAGGAGGATAAGGAAGGATTGGAGGAATCAGTGGGGGGATGGAGAAAGGAGATTTTGGACAAGATAAACAGAAGGCCTTGGCCAGGCCCAGATCCTGAGCTCTGAAAGGGCAAGCACACATCTGGTTATCTGTATGGGACTCAGCATATGCCCACTTGAGCCCCTTGGGACTAGCTGGGTGATGCCCATCTCCTTACCAGGACCAGGGCAGGAATTGAAGAACTAGAAGGAACTTGAAATAATCCAATCCTTTTCATTTTATAAGTGGAGGAATTGGAGTTCAAGGAGGGGAAGTAACTTAGCTACGGTCACACATCTGGAAATAGTAGAGAATAAACATGCACACATCCATTTAATTTTTAAGCATCTTGAGAAGCAAAGGGACAGGCCCACTGCATGCCTGCGTGGAATGGGAATGGAGGGTGTTCAGAAAGGAGGATTCTAACCCTGGACGCATGCACAACGCCTGCTTCTGCCAACCCAGGTGCCCCTTAGAGACATGCCCTAGGCATGCACTCCACCAGCCCTGACTTCAACTGGAATTAACACTGGAGTCTGGCATGTACCCTCTCCTCCACCCCTCCTCCATCTCTCTCCTCCATTCCCAGTTGTGAAGCAGCCCAACTACTGTACGTGGGGGAGACAGGACTCTAGACCACTCTGATCACCCCCCGGGAGACAGAAATGGAGCTGAGAATAGAACCAGGAGGCTTGACACTTACAACATTCAACAGACACAGAAGAGAATAGTTATCAGTATGGGTTTTGGAGTCAGAGAGACTAGTGTCCAGGTCCCAACTCAGCCACTTACCAACTGTATGACCTTCGCTAAATTATTTAACCTCTCCAAGCCTCAGGAGCCTCATCTGTTATCTTAACCTCATAATATTGTGATGATCTAATGATATGACACATGAAAAGAGCTTAGCATGATGGCTAGAGCATAGTAAGAGCCCATCAAGTAGAAGTGGACAGGAATGATGATTTTAGGCACTAATCCAACAATTTCCCCTTTGCTTCCTCAGACCTGTTACCCTCCAGTAGTTAGCAGGGATACCTTTCTACATACACCGCTATCAGATGGGGAGACAGATACAGAGAGGAAGAAAAGGCAAGTTATTTCTTCAGAGCTTCTAAGCAGACTTTTGTAAACTCTGCACTGTATCCTACCACAGGGAAAGGAAAGGAAAGTTCAGCTAGCTGTGGTAGGGTTCAGGGAAAGATTTTATGCTGATACGTAATTGATCATGGGTCTAGTGCCTATCGCTCCCTGGGACAGGAATGCAGCCAGGATTTCTGAGCCCCTTGGGAAGATGGAAGAAGTGGCCAGGAGTGGGTTGCAATCCTGAAGTATCCCAGTCCCCTCCTATCTAACTGGCTCTGTGGTGTTGGGCTATTACTTTTCTGAGCTCGGTTTCACCATCGGTAAATGAGGATAATAATAATCATGCCCACTGCACAGGGTTGTTGGGAAGATGGAATGACATAATAGGTGCAAGCACTTAGAGCAGCGCCTGGAGAACAGTAAGTGGAGGAGTCACAGAGCACCCTGCGGGGCCTGCTGACAGAAATGTGTGACCAGTAACTTCAGCAGAAGCTGCCTTAGGACAGCAGCCTGTGGTCCCCAGGCTGGAAGCACCCCACCTCCGATCTACTCAGTCAGAATATCTGGGGGAAAGTGTTTTAACCAGCCCTCCGTGTGACTCTTACACACCTTACAATTTTGAAAAACTTGCCTTAGGGAAAGTGCTGAAGGCCAGGGACCAAGCAGGATGAGCTACATCTAGGAGAGAGACCCGTCCCCTGGTGCCAGGACAGCATAAGCCCCCATGAAATTTAGAGAACACACACACACACACACACACACACACACCTGCCTTAAGCTGGCTATCTAAAAGAGCCTGCCTTTAAAGCAGACTTGCTTTAAAATATTTGAATTGAGATGTTTACTTTTTTTTTGAGATGTTTACATTTTTCACCATCAGTGAATGTGATGCCCACAAACTAAGTTCAGTTTGGTGAAATAAGGAAAGTTTCATTTTGCATCCCCTTGTTTGCGGCTGTGTCAGTATCACTCTCATTACACCTGCTGAGATGGCCACAGTCCCACAAAGGGTCTGGTCATCACGTGAACTTAAGAGAATCTGCTGCCTCTTCGCCAAACTCTGGATGGTAACCCAACCACATCCATTCTTCTCTTGGGGAGCTCAGGGGCTCCACGGCAATAGTTAGTGCTATTATTATTATCGTCATTATTCTTAAGAAATGACTTATAAGCACCACCAAAGTGAGTTAGCACACTTAGGGAGTCCAAATAATGAGTGTAAGGGGTCGAAGCGTATAGAGTCTCCTCTCTTTAGGTGGTAGGAACAGATACAGGGGCTGGCCTCCCCCCCAGAGGATCATGCAGGGCAGTGTGGGCTGGGGGTGGGGGGATTCCCCGGAGTCCCTAGGGCCCGCTCTCACCACTTGAGTCATCTTGAAGCACAGTTTCTTATGCGCTGCCGTCAGCATGGCCAGCGCCCCCGCGGCCGCATTCTGCAGCTTGTCGTCATCCTCCCCGCAGAGCAGCACCACCAGCTTCAGCCGGTCATTCCCATCAGCCAGGAACCTCTCCTGTACCTATGGGAGGCGGGTACATGGCTCAGAGAAAAATGCCCCCACCTGCCCAGCCTGGAGAGGGAAAGATGCATCTGGAGCCATACTCTCTGACCCAAGATCCCTCAGAACTTCTCTTTGAGCAGCTCACCCATGACACCTCCTCCTCCAGGAAGTCTTCTCTGACTAGCTAGGTGAAAGTGCTACAGACTCCTCCAGCTAAAAGGTTAAACAGAATAAGGGGTTCCTTGTATAGCACTCGCTGTCGCCTCTGTCTGCATTCGGCTCTCCAACCCCTGGGGAAAGGGCAGGCACAGACTCCTGAAGGGTAGATGTTGCCTGAAGAGCCATGTTTCACTTCCCTTTGGGGAAGCCTGGACTGTTTCTCCCACAACGGATGGGCCTTGAGGGTCTGCCGTTAAATGACTTTGCAGTCCCTGAAGGCACAGAGGCTTGGCAAGAGCAGCAGACAGTTGGGTAGTTTACATGGTACTCAAGAGCTGCTGTACCATTCACCAGGTGAGGGATGAGGCTTCCCAAGCACCCAAAAGCCAGGAGAAGAGCCTCCCGGGGCCCAGGGCCCTGACATGTCTGAAAGCACACTGACCCTCCCCACCCCTCTGCTCTATAGTAAAATCTGGTTGGTTAAATTTAAGGGCATTTTGTTGGGTGAGGTGTCCTAGAAGGGGAACGCCAAGAGGGGTCAAAGGTCACAGCTGCCCAGGTTATAAACCTCTACCTACAACTCCCTGAAGCTGGAGCAGTGGTCCTCAGAGGTAAGAGTATACTGACAGTCAGCGCAGTCCCCTCACGGGGCACAGGTGTGACTGGAAAGCAGCTGTCCCAAAAGGACTGCATTCCCCATCTCTTGCACTAAATACGGCCATGACCTCATTCTCATTACAGAACATGAATGGATGTAATGTGTGTCACTTCCAGGCCACCATAGTGGAGCGCTACAGGGGTCTCTCCTGTGGTCTGTCTCCCCATTCCCCGTCTGAATGGAGACCACTCTCAAGGTAGCAGAGGGAGAGACAGTTCTTTTTTTGGAGGGGGGGGTATAGTTATTGATGATTGAAGACGGCTGCATCCCTAAGTCATTGCTTGGAAGCGAGCCACCTGATCCCAACGTGAGCGAGAAATGATGTGAGCGAGAAATGAACTTCTTTCCTGTTGGGACCACTGTTCATTTTGATTCGGGTTGTTGTCGCAGCTGGTGCTCCCCGCCGGGGAGGCTGCTCCCCATCCCATCACTCTCCCCTCCGCTGTCTTTGGATACACTCTCTTCTCCCACGTGGCTGCCAGGCCCCCAGCCCAGCCTCAGGCCAGCTCCCTGATGGACTGTGGTAGCTTTATTTCTTTTGACTTTAAAAGGCTTTCATGGATCAGGTTTTCCTCCCTATAACAGTGAGAACATCCAAGACTTGAGTTAAGAACTGAGGGGCAACAGAGCGGGTCTCACACTCGGCCACTAGCCCTGGTTGTCATGTTAACAAAGGGCCTCAGATTTCAACCCTGTTGTTACCTCTGATGAGGTTCTACCTACAGGCACAGCAGTGCTCTGCCAGGATGGAAGGAAGGAGACATTCATTCATCATATGGTGATAATTTATCCCAGTACCAGACCATGAAGCCATTGATGTGTTCTGAATTCATTTTATTTTTACAAATCCTATAATTATTCTGTGACGAACACAGTTATAGTGCATTGCAGTTTCTATGGAGACAGCGATCGTTCATTAAATGTTAACATTTAACATATTCTAAAATCGTTTGTGACTGTTTTTGCATTTCTTCATTTTTTTATTATATATGTGGAGCTTCAACAGATCCAAGTGCTCTAGCCTCTCTTGACATCTAAGAGGCCCTGACCTCATATCTTTTTTGCTATAAGATTATTTAGTAAATAACTTGGTGAAATGGGACTTCTACACCATCCAGCCCAAGCTTTGGGGTCAAAGCCACAGCTAGGGATGATACTACTTTGTGTATTTTCCTTTGTCTCCTTTGTGCATTATATTCCTCTCGGGGTCCCTATAGGGAGGGAGGCTGTCATCTAGGAAAGATTCAGGGATTCCTGGGTTCTTTGACAAAATGTTGCCTTAATACCACTGTAACAGCCCCCAATCTAGCGCCAGGCCGTGACCTGTGGCCCGACTCTCCATGCCTTGATCACTCCCATCCTGAGCCCCCTCACCTCCTTGCTCACCACCATGTTGCACATGCACTCGGTGGCTGCCTGCCGCAGCTGGTCATGGTTCTCAAACATGTAGTTCTCAATATCTGGCAAGGCCTTCTCCTTAAAGATCTTCTGCCTAGGGTGTGAGGGGTGGAAGAAGAGAGGCTGCTGAGTCCTCTGTAATGAGCATTTGGGGTTTTGGCCACCCAAGGGCCCTTCCACATCCTCAGCCAGCATGGTTTAGATGGCAGTAATCCCACCCCCAGCTCCAGGAGGGGCGTCCAATGACATAGCACAGCATCCTGGCCATAGCAACAGAGTCTGGGATGAACATGTCACCCAGCTGGAGATTCTCTTGTATTATTGCTGGGGAATGTCTTTCTCTCTCCTGCTGGAGATGAAGCCAAGAAGATGTGAAGTCTGGAGCAACCCTCATGTGATCATGAGAGAGGGGAAGAGCCTGTCTGAAAATTAAGACAATACAGACAGAAGAGGTGGAGAGATGTAGGATCTAGGACAGCTTTGTAACCACTGCATCAAGCCGCACCTGAATCTGGTTTATCCCAGATGAGTCATTAATGACCTGAGTCATTAAATTCCCTTTATGCTTAAATCAGTTGGAGTTGAGTTTTCTGCCACTTGCAATCAAAAGAATTTCAACCCAATCCCACCATCCCCCTGCTTCCGGGGATGGGTTGGGGACACTTTATCCCCACCCATCCACCTGATATCTTTTCTACTACTTCAGAGAGAAATGTCTTTCCAGTCTCCTTTGGCTTTGCACATTCACTGTGGTCTTTCCAAGTGCTAGCTCAAATCCCTCCCACGGTCATTTCTACCCACTGCCTTCGAGCCTGTCCTCAGAGAAAAGCACACACGGTACCTGTGACATTTCCACCAGCACTTTGTGGGACACCTCTCTCCACCCCTGCTCCCTCTACGCCCCACTCACCGGAGTTTGTCACTCTGCGCAGACAGGTTGGTGAGGCCTAGGAGAGCCTCGTAGTTCTGGAGCCCATCCCTCTGTGTGTCCAGGAGTCTCACAAGGGGCCGCACCACCTCGTACACCTGTGGGGGGAGGCGTCAAGGAGTGGTCAGGTAGAGACCATGTCCCCCCAGTCATTTACAGGTGCCCAGCTCTAGAATTTCCAATGCACGTGCCCACCCATTGTCTGATTCAATCTTCACAATGATCCTGAGGGGCGGGATTATTTCCTTTACTTCGCAGATGAGATAACTGAGTTTCCAAGGGGACGGCCTTGTTCGTCAGAGGTAGAGCCAGGCGTGGGATCCACGCACCTCCAATTCATGGCCCTCTTTGTGGCAGCACCACGCCCCCTCCCAGGCCAGGGGTAGGGTGACAAGGGGAAGGGCCCTGGGAGCAGATTCCTCCCATCACTACCACCCCACCGCCCCCATCACCCACCCGCTCCCCAGGGAAGGCGATGTCCGGATTGGAGACTGCAGCGATCTTTGCTAGAGCATGGGCTGCCTTCACCTTGCCCACGTCTGTGCCCTCCAAAGCCAGGGGAATCAGGGCCTGCAAGAAAGGGCACAGTCACTCCTCGGTCACAGAGATACAGAGGCCTCTCTCCCCAGCCTCCCTCTCCAACTGCTGTCTGTTCCATCAGAAGTTCAGGAAGACTCTGTAATAGAGTCAACTCTTGAGCATCATGGAAAACAGTTAAATTCTGAATCACGGATTCACTCCCCTTGGTTCCCAGCACACATGGAGATCTTTGCCCACCCTCTTCCCCACCCATCCATACGTTCATGTGGCTTTTGGAAAAATAAATCAATCATTTTTTACTTTCTGACTAAGTCAAACCTGATCGTAATAGCGGCTATTCACTGAGCACCTCCTATGAGCCAACACTTAAGTGTATTTTCTCTAATCCTTGTGACATTCTGGAAAGTGAGTGTGTGATGTTCTCCCTTGTTTTACAGATGAGGAAACTGTGGCTCAGGGAGATTAAGTAATTTGCCCAAAGTTGCGCAGTTAAAAAGGGGACAATCAAGGACTTGATGACAAGCCGTCTATAGCAAAGCCCACGGTCTCTATCTGCACCAGGGTTCCTTCCAGTAACAAGGAGGATAAATGGGATCCCACAGTAAATCCCATGACACTTCATAGACTTAGGCACCGACAGCACAGATACCTTAATGACTGTATTCCAGAGGTCGGGTTGGGGCAGGGGGTGCATTATTCTTGGGCCAGGCAAAGAACGTGCACACACACATACACACACAAAGAGACACACATGTACACAAACGAAGAGACACACACAGAGACACATACATACACACAGAGACACAATTACACACATAGACACACAAACACAGAGACACGTATACACACAGAGAGACGCACACACACAGACATACACACACACACACAAGTGTGCTTCTCCCCAGTGAAGCACCTTCTAGGATGGCAAGGACCCCTTAGCCCACCCAATGTACCTTGCCACCACCTTGAGCCACAATGGTACCTCGGTCCTTTGGGTTGTCACACAGTGCCAGGAATACCCTGGAGAGCAAGGATAAAGGACATTCAGTGCATGAGCACACCCTTCCCAGGCATCAGCAGGCCCAGTGAAACTCTGGGAAGTGCTACCAGTGAGCACGTGCCCCAGAACTAACCTTGGGAAGATACTGCCATGGACATAAGTGGCTGGGGAGGAAGTGAGGCCAGATGTAGCTGCAAACAGCGGCCCCATCCCTGTTTAGGGAGATACCAAATGGCTCCCTGCTGCCCACCACCCAGGAGAAACTCTTCCACATGGAAGCACCCCAGGACCACCATGTTCCGGCCCTTGCCGTCCTCTCTGGTCTTATCTAGCACCACTCTCTCCTGTGCACTCCATGCTCCAGACATCTCCCTGGAGAACCCCGTCCTCATTCACTCATTCTCCCTCCATCCTCAGGGTCTTTGCGTACGCTGTTCTATCTGCCTGGAACCCTTCCTTCTGCTGCATTTGAGTGGCTCCTTTTTTTCCTTCAGGGTTCCCCTGAGTTGTTACATCTTCCAGGAGGCCTTCCTAGCTGCCTAGCCACCTGCCCTCCAGTCTGGCCAGTTGGGGGCCACTGCTCGTGCTCCAGCCTGTCCTCTGTATGTCCCCCATCATGGCACCTGCCGCGTCGTGTGGTAACTGTGAGCCTGTGTGCCTCCCGTCAGGCTGCACAGAAACCGTGCCTTTCATCTTTGGCATTTCAGGGCCTGGGAACCAGGTCAGCAGAATGGACAGTGACCTCTTTCCTCCCAATGCAAAGTTGCCCCTGTGATGACCTGCCCGCCGGGTCACTTTTCAGTGTTGACCCCCATCAGCCTCCTCTTCAGACCCCTAATGGCTCATTCCCTCATTTACTCCCCACCCCCGCCATCTCTGTCTCCCCACCCAGCCTCCTGCCTCCAGGCCCCTCAGACCCCAGCCCTGAACTGCTGCAGCCGCACCTGGCCAGCAGCTCTTTGGTCTGGTCAGTGAGGATGGCATTGTCTGCTTTCACCATGCAGGCCAGCGCTGAGATGACGCCGGCCTTCAGAAGCCGGTTCACCCGCTTGTCCACAAAGTCCTTCTTGTCCTGGGGAGATGAAAAGATGGCAAGGAAATCAATCCCGAAAGAGAAGGAAGATCATCCAAAACCCTAGATGACCTAGATGTTACTTCCTTGCAGAAGGCTAGCTTTCCATTAGGCTATGCATGGGGGCGGGGTGGGTAAGCAGGGGTGGGAGGGGAGAGAGAGCCGATAAAGCTGACCTAACAGTGGATTGGGTCAGCCCCAGGGTTGAATAGTCTCTACAGAGAATCCTCAGGGTGGCTGGGAAGAGGCAATCTCTAGAAGCCACGTTAAAACTTCATGGCAGCAGAACATGCTATACACCCTTGCCTGAGTGAAATCCTATGCAGCTTTAAAAAATGATTCAGAGAACGACATAGCAGTGTGGAAAACATCTAAAGTATTTTCCCCAAATTGGGTACAAAATAATAACTACATTCTGATTATAACTATTTTTATTATTTTTTCTTTTTAAATTATTTATTTATTTATTTGGCTGCGCTGGGTCTTAGTTGAGCCACGCAGGATCTCTAGTTTCGGCATGCGAACTCTTAGTTGCAGCATGTGGGATCTAGTTCCCGGACCAGGGGTCAGACCCGGGCCCCCTGCATTGGGAGCACAGAGTCTTAGCCACTGGACCACCAGGGAGGTCCCCTGATTATAACTATTCTTTTTAAAACACACAGAAATAAAGAGCCTCTGGTAGGTGATATAACACACCAAAATGACAGTAGTGCTCAGAGGGAGATGATGTAATCGCAAGTAGCTATTTTCTTTTCTCTACTGTCACATTTGTGTTTGTTTTGCAACATGGTTATATGACTTTGGTCATTTTTTTAAAAATCTAAGTGTTTTATTGGCTGGAAATACAATGCATATATAGTCATATACAAACCACGTACAAGGTATGCGGTTGCGTGCAGGGAATCATTGTGGGGAGGGTCCCAAGGGGATTTGTGACACCTGGGCTGCCCCTGATCCCCCGTCCCTCCACTTCTCATTATTCGTACTTAGCACCCATATCCCCAAAGCCAGATATCCCAGAAAATAAAATTTGTATAAATGTGGAAAACATGAAATACAACTAACTGTCAGATGTCCATGAAATCAACAACATAAACTGGAAAACGTTCATCCTGGCTCCATTTGGTTTCTCCGACTATAAATTGTCAATTCCTCCTCCCCCTCCACAGAACATTAACCCTAAGAAAAAACACAAGTGCCACCTAGTGAGGGAAACCGACCATGATCCTCTTCAATTCCTCTGCGTCTTCCACCAAATCCTCCCAGACACACAGGCACGGCGCCTGAACATCATTAACTGTCCTTCCCACCTCTCTGGCGGTCCGGTGGTACAGCTCCCCCCCCCACCCCGGCCATCCCCTTCCCCACCTTGGGGTGCTCCTCGGGCACGTGCTGCTTGGAGAACTTGGCCAGCTGCACCAGCTCAGGGATGACCTCCTTGACGTCGTAGCTGTTGGTACAGTTCACCAGGGTGGTGGCCACCGAGTACAGGATGGTCTTGTCAGGGGTCTGGAGGCAGGAGGTGGGGGATAGGAGGGGACAGGCAGCAAGGAAACCTGAGAACAAACCACTGCCTCCAAGAGGCTCCCTCACAGGCAGGCTGGTTTGGGAGGAGCGTGGCTGGCGTGGCCCCGCGGGAGAGGAACTGGCTCTGCTCACATGGGCTCTGCTCCCCTCAACAGCACCCCAGAGCACGAACGGGAGTCCTCTCAGTGCGCTCTTTGCTTTGTGCCCCTTTCAAAAGCCCAGTCCCATAGGCTTTCCATCAGACTGCGCTGGGATAGGGTGGGAGCTGGACACCCTTTGGTGGAAACTCCCTCCCACACTTCCACCCTTTAGTGGCGGGAAAGAGCGGGGAGAGGAGGGGCGCGGAGGGAGGTGGCCCAGCAGAGGAGGAAGGGCATCTGGGAGGGACTGGGATGGAGGGAGGGTCCCAGAAGAGGCCAGGTACTGCCCCTCGGTCCCTCAAAAACCTCAACTCCCTTGGGGGGGGGGGGGAGGGGGGCGGGTCTCAGGAAAAAAATACCCTCATCTTATTCATCCTCCCACTGCCTGGAAGGCATGAAGAGTTTTGAGCCCATTTTACAGTCAGGAAAGATGAGGGCCAGACAGAGGGAAATGACCAACCCAGGTTTACAGGAAGAGTTAGGGGGTAGAGTCAGGATGAGGACAGGGGGGTCTGATTTCCCATGCTCAGTGTACAGCCCCGTGAGCCTGAATCCAGCAGATCCTGAGGCCAGAGGCCAGGGCCACACTTGCCTTGGCCAGCTCCAACATGGCCTGCAGGGCAGGGATGTCCTGAACAAAGTCATCCTTCACGTCGGCGTCCAGCGTGAGGTAGGCCAGGCCCTCCACTGCCCATCGCCGGGTCTGGGTGTCTGTGGATGTGTTGCACAGCCACCTGGGGGAGGGGAGGCAAGGGTGCTGGGACTGGGGCAAGAGTGAAGCAATTCAGGGCAGCAGGTGGGCGGCTTTTTAGGATCTGGCATCCACTAGGGCACATCCCCAAGAGAAGATGGTGGGCTTGGGGAAATAGGACCCCCTTACTTGCGGCAGTGTTTGGCCAGCTTCTCTGTCGACCCTTCTGCAAACTGCCTGAGACCATAGTCTGTGCCTCCCGCAGAGCCAAGTTTACAGAGTCCCTGGGGAGGAGGGGAGACGTGTAGGATCAGAGACACCAAGGCCTGGGAACGAGGCCTTGCTCAAACGGGTCCCTGTGGCTGGAACACTTTGCCCCTTTTCTTTGCCTGGATAAACCTCTCTGGATCCTGCAGAACTCAGGGCAGGTGTCACCTTTCCGAGCTGCCTTCCCTGAGGCTTCCAGGTTAGGGTAGATGCCCACAAAGCTGGAGGTTTTTAACTTACCCTTTTCCCCCACCATTTTGCCCACGTAGATGTTTTGTGTCTATCATTTTGAAAAATCAGCACAGGATAATACTAACCATATCTGTAACCACAATGATAAAACTTATGGCACAAAAACTGTCTGTGAAATCATATTTTTGTTGGGGGGTAGATTCAGATGTGCAGATTTTTACCCAGGAAAAAATTGGACTCTTGCTAGGGAAAAAAATGTCTTCCATAAGAGAAAACTCACAATGGCAGAAGCTAAAATTAGGTTTTTTTTTAATTGATATGAACAACAACAAAAAAAAACCCAAACAAACAGATCAATGACTCAAATCTTCACTGTAATTGTTGTCAAGAAAAAGGAAGTTATTTCTATAAAATGAAAATGGAAACAATGCAGCAGGTTTAACTGTGCTATATAGAAACCGATGAAGGAAACAAACTTGAGTTTGTGGAGTTTGCAGTGAAACTACTTGGTGGACAAAAGCTCATCAGTGTTTGTGTCGTTCAAAAGCATCGAGGAGATCATTGTTAGGGTTACGTGGCAGGGTCCCCCATCCTGAATCCACGTTCTCACAGCCTCCTGCTTATCACCCCGATCTGCAGGGGCCTGTGGGTGGATCTGGGTGCTTAGCGCGTGGTCTCCTCAAGGACAGGGACCACGTCTCATTCATTCTGGTGTCCCTGATGCCCGGCACAGTGTCTGGTACCCAGCGCACTCACCACCAGCGTGCGGATCTTGATCTTCTCGTTTTGGGTGGTCTTGTAGATATTTTTGAGCAGTGACACGCCGTTGGTGATGATGAATGTGGCACGGCTGAGCTTGGTGGAGGCATGGATGAGGGCCTCCACGGCCACCAGCTGGTCCGTCTCACGCTCTGAGCTACACAGAGCCACCATCATCTCCATCACTCCTTTCAGTCCCAGCAGCTGATTGCCCAGGTCAAAGGGGCCCTGCAGGATCCCTGACACCGTCTGGATGGCAATCACATTCTTGTCCATGTCCTGGGGGTCAAACTTGCCCCTAAAACAGAGGGCCAGCGTGGTCAAGAGAACTGGCCAAGGGGAGTGGGAGGAGTGTGAGATCTGGGGACAGACAGATTTTGTTTTTGCATCCTAGATCCAACACTTATGTGCTGTGTGACCTGGGGCAATTCACTGAACCTCTCTGAGCCTCAGCTTCTTGATCTGGAAACTGAGGATAGCACTACTACTTCTCAGAGTTACGATGGGGATAAATGAAGTCATAGATGTGTTCCTCAAGAAGCACACTCAGATGGGGACTGACACTCAGGAAGTTTATTCGGGAGAGCTCTTGGGATCAACACCTGTTGGGAAAGGGAAGAAATCAGGCCTGGATGGAGGGAGGCACTGGACTGAGATGCGGTCATGACAAAGCCTCAGCTTGCGAAGAGTTCCAGAGCCGAGACACCCTTCAAAGTTGTTCCAAGTTGGGGTGAGGGACAAGTCATTGGATGCTGGCTGCCCTGAGAAGGGTGAACAGCTGTCCTCAGCCAAGGCAAGTCCCCAAAGAGAGGTGACAGGTGAGAGCTGTCAGCCAACAGGCTTCCCAGAAGCTGGGGTGTCTGGTGGGACAGGACAGCAGCCACCACAGCACAATAGGGCTACCGTGGTGCCTGCCGCACAACCTGACTCTGCCGTGTAGCTGAGTCACGATGTAGCCTGAGCCAGTCAATCCCCTGTCTGGTCCAGTCCCTTCCCCTAACAAGTCAGGGGTGAGGGGTAGACTAGTAGAGCCTGAAGTTTCTGCCTTCCTTTCAAAATCTACTATCATCTACTCTACGGAAGGATCTCTGTGTGAGGACATCAGAGGTGACACACCTTCTGATCCTTCCGTGATCTGCCCAGGTTGATTTGATGTGGGGAATCCGGGCAGATGTGCACAGTGCAAATGTAGATGTGTAGAAATGAAAGAAGAGAGCGTGGAGCAAGAGTCAGAGACCTGGGCTCCGGTCCCACATCTGCCTCTGGCTGGGTAACTGGGCAAGTCCCTCTGGGCGAGAGGGATCAGCCTTGGGAGCTCCGGGCGCCCCTCCAGCTCTGACAATCCGTGTCCTGTGCCTCATCTTCTTCCCACTCAGTGCCGGGGAACCAGCCTTGCATAATTAGTTGGGGTCTGCCCTTTAAACTGGTTCCTTATGCCAGCTGGTGCCTGAACCTCCACCCAGCCCCTGGCCCCTGATGAAGCACCTCCCTGGAGGGGGGAGGGGAGTGGCAGCCTCGGGCACCATTTGTTGAAGGTGGTGACCCTACCCACTCAGTGTCAGGTGACCTCAGAGGCAGCATGTACAGTCTGACCAGGAGGGGGCCTCTTTCAAACGGGGACTGGCTGGGAGATAGTTACCGGGACGCTGAAGCTGAGGTCGAAGAAGACCGGAGAGGCCCTGAGGAGCTTTAAGTGACACAAAGTCGAGATCAGGAGAAGCTATAGGATGGAGCCAACTTCGCTGGAACCCAAATCCAGGAAGCTGAGAACAGTTTTTACATTTTCAAGGTTTTTTTAAAAAAAAAATTGTGATAGAGACCTACGTGTCCCACAAAACCTAAACTTACTCTCTGGCCCTTTACAGGAAAAGTTTGCCAACCCGTGGAATTGAGAAAGGAAAGCAGAGTGAAGGCAGGGTCTTCACCCTCCCAAGACTCACCTGGTGCTTTTTAAACATGCAGCTTCCTGAGCCACAACCCAGTCTACTGGGTCATGGGGTGGGGGTGGGGTCCCAGAAATCTGAATAGTTTCCAAGTACGAGGATCATTGGAATAAAGGAGGGGGAAAGCCAGCTACCACGAGGAGAGATCCACATGGGGAGGAACCGGGGCCTCCCACCAAGAGCCAGCACCAACATGCCAGCCACTTCAGCACGCCATCTTGGAAGCAGATCTTCCAGCCCCAGTCCAGCCTTTGGATGACGGCAGCCCAGGCCAACATGTGACTGTCATTTGTAAGCCCCAAAGCCAGAACTACCCAGCCGCCTCTCGGCCAAACTGCTGTCCTATTGTGAGATGACACATGATACTTCTTGTTTTAAGCTGCTAAATTTGGGGGTAATGTGTTACACAGCCATCAATGACTAATACAGAGCCTGACGGAAATGGAGCAGAACCCTATGGTCCTTCCCCCTCCAGGTCCTCAGCCTGCCTTTTGTCTGTGGAAAACCTTTAGCCAAACAAGTTTAATCAGAGAAGTGAGAAAAGGCAGAAACAAAGGAAAGCAGTCAAAGGAGACCAAATAAAAATAGTCATTAAGCGAAGTCCAGGGCCTTTAGTTCCCCTCAAGGGCTATAGATAATATTCTGAGCCGTATCCTGTGAGCTGTCTTATAGATACTGAAACATCCACCAGGTGGAAGAAGTTAACTACATGACGACCAGGCTGTAGCCGTGACATAAGCTGCCACAATTCTGAGAACTGGCCTCAAAGAAATGGGAACAAACTGACCCTGGAACTAAAGACTAACTGTACCTAAAACAATCAAGATGATACTGATCCGACCACTGCATGACTAATTTCAAGATGACTGTCAGAGCTGACTGTGCTGTTTCTGCCTGTAGCCGCCTCCCTCTGTCTATGAAAGCTCTTGCCCCCTGATTGTCTGGTGGGGCGGTGGGGGGAGTCAGCCTTTGGAGAGACATCTGCCCTCCTCCCACCCCCAGGTCTCCAGCCTCCAAAATAAAGCAAACTTTTCCTTTCCACCAGCTTTGCCTCTTTACCGGCTTTAGAGCAACCGGTCCCACACTTTCGGTTACTCGACCTTCCAGGAAACTCACGTGATGTACTCCTCGCAGATCTTGCGGAAGTTATCCCGCTCCGGGTCACAGCGCAGGTCGTCGTAGAGCTTGTTGATGAGGATGGAGGCCAGCATTCGGGTGTTGTCAGTCAGGGGCAAGCAGGACTGCAGATCTGGAACCTGCCCCACTACCTTCAGGATCTTCCTCAGGCCTGCAGGACAGACAGCAGCAAGTGTAAGATGCTTGCCGGGCTCTGTCCTCACAAACGCTCCTTCTCGCTCAGTCCTGTTTTATCACCAGAGCTCTGCGGCCCGCCTTTAGGCAGCACGTAGTTTATCCAACGTGGCTAGGAGTTGGTCAGACCTTGGGTGGGACAGGTAAACGGGAGGGGGAACATCCTAGGTAAACATTGGGAGGCATGAAACTCTGGATGTGGCAGGGAATTAAAAGTGCCTGGCATGTATATGCATAGCCGATTCATTTTGCTGTACAGCAGAAACTAACAGAACATTGTAAAGCAACTATATTCCAATAAAAATTAATTTTAAAAATGTAAAAATCGAAAATAAAAGTGCCTGGCAGTAAATTTTGTGCTGTGTATTTTAACACACACACAAAAGCACTGGGAGGGCTGGAGAGTCACTGGAAGGGGCCTGATGAACCAACCCAAAGCCCCCAGCCTGGCTCTCAAAGGCCTTCATCAGATGCACCGGCTCCACCTCCCCAGCCTCACCTCCTACCCTTCCCTTCCGCTCTGCCCTTGCCTTGAGCATCTCATTTCTCTTCTGCTAGAACACTCTGGACCTCCTCCTCCTCCACGTCTGCCCCTCCCTGAACCCAAAAACTTACTTCAGGCTTGACATCCTGGTGGCTCCCCTACCCTGCAAGTCTTCAGCCCAGTTTTCAGATATTGCTCCCCACCCCCACCCCCCATCCCATAAACCGTGCGGTTGGGCCTAAATCCTAGCGCAGAGAGAAGTCGATTGTCAATGCCCAGCCTTTGTAATATATGCAGAGAAGACCAGAACTGGGATGGGGGGGAGGGTGTTGAGAGGGGGAGGGTTAAAGCACTAGAGTAATTTGTTCAAGTCTAAGCACTTACACATGAACTTTGCTGAGATCTGTGAAAACCAAACAGGGGAAGTGCTATATCAAAAGAGAATAATGGTAAAGCTGCTAAAAGCTGACTTGAACCTTTTAGAACAAGGTCTGGTCTATATGTCATTATACCTGTGGGAGAATTTATCACAGCAGATCATAAAGCCACAGGTATGATTCTTGAACGATCGAACAAGGTGATTTAGGAGAGGGGTGGTGTCCTGGAGCTGACATATTTAGTGACTATCTCTTGGAACACTGTTACCGGACTTTGTATAATGTACACTGGTGCCGTTTCTCCCTCTGGAAGGCCTGTATTTTGCCATCCTGAGACTTGAGGAACGTTACCCCTTGTTGGTGGAGTCTTGTTTGTTTTTCTTTTGGCACTTGCCTCGCTTGTCAGGAAACTCCGCCCAGATGTTTTTGAGTGTGTTGTGGGTGTGTTCAGGCCCTGAATTCAGAGCCTGGACCTACACCTTCACCAGCCCACTGGTGGATCCTAATATGCTAATGACTTTTCCTGGCTTTTCAGTTGGGAATGAAGACTTCTCCCAGACAAGAGCCGCACCCCTTCCACCGTCTGCTGGTTGCCTGGTACCCTGGTGCCCACTGGAAAGGCTGGCATGAGCCCCAGACCCTCCCACCTCCTCACCGTTATCCACCACATAGATGGTGTGTGAGTTGTCGTGAATGGCGAGGTCCTTCCTGGGGACGTTCTTACTGAGCAGGTTCAGGGCCTGATCCCTGCCCTGGCCAGACACCTTCTTACTGACCAGCATGTCAAGCAGGTGGTTGGTGATCTGCTTCCGGTCCTTCTTGGTGTCTGAGGAAGGAGAGGACAGGGGTAAATAGAGAGGACCAGGGCGTCTCAGGTATATAGGACCAGGGATGGCAGAGGCTTCTGGAAGGACTCTGGAAATATTGAATCCACTGCTTCCCAGATTTTGGAATTTCCCAGGAGAGTATAGTATCTCACTCCAAAAAAGGGAGGGAGATCTCTAGACAACACCCCCAAGGGGTCCTCCAGCTGCTCTGAACACTGACTTCTATGGCAGCCCATTCCATTCTTGAACAGTTCTGGTTCTTAGAAAGTTCTTCACGCCCAGGCAACGGTGGGCAGGGATCCAAAGGTGCTTCGTGCAGTTTTTAATACACTGATTTAATTAAAATGTTTTCCAGAAAGGAAATTTACACTCCTTACAGACATTTTACTCCCCGCAGATTCAGACACGCTGGGAGCCTGAAATTCAAGCCTTTGCCTGGGATGCCAGGTCTTCCCTGCCCACTGGGGATCTTAAAGGCAAATGCCTCCTCCTGCTTTTGCCGTCTGAACTCTCTGGAACTTGGAGATTTTTGTCCTCATTCTAGATTGTAGCCCAAAGGCAAGCAGGCAGGCAGGTAGAAAAGGAAAGATCTCCAAGCCATGTTATATAAATAAATGATGAAGGAACGGGGCTATCTAACTGGAGAAGGAAAGACACAAATGTACATGATAGCTTGTCTTCAGATAAAAGTATGTCATGAGCGTGAGATAATAGACTTATTCTGTGAGGCTCCACAGGGCAGAACTGGGACCAGAAGTGAGTGGGACCACAAGGAGACAGATGTGAAATCAATATATGGAAGAATTCTTTAGCAGAGATGTCCAACAGCTCACTCCCTCCGGAGGAAGTTGTGGCCCCCAATGAACCACACCTCTCAGTATTCATGCTCTTGGGGAGTCCCCTCCCACACTGGCCCTGGATTGCTCATGTGACCTTACGGTACACTCAGAGGCTTAAAAGCACTTACACATTGGGGCTGTCCATTCAAAATGCAGCCACCATGTTACATAGAAACCCAAGCTGCCCACCAGAGAGGCTACAAGGAGTAAAACCAAGATACCCTGGCCAGCATCTCCAGTTAACCACCAGCCATCCGAGTGAAGCCATGTTGGACCCTCCAATAATTCTAGGGCAGAAAAGGATCCTTACCATAGTAAGTCAGAACCACATCAAGAATTCAAGACTCCAAGCGGGTTAATTACTAATACACAAAGAGCTCTTAGGAATCAATAAGAAAAACACTGTTACTCCAACAGAGGAAATAGATAACAACATGAACAAACCATTTGAAGACAAAGAAATCCAAATGGCTAATAAGGATAAGGAAAAATAATGTCTAATTCATAAATTTTTAAAATTCAAACAGATAATTATTACCTACTGAATAGGAAAATGTCTTTAAGAATGATTGTATTTGAATCTGGTGAGAATGATTTGAGGCTGGAACTCTTATCATCACTTGGTGAGAGTAAAAATTGATGCACCCTCTCAAAAGGAGTTCGAAAGTGAGGTAGTGAAAGAGCTTTAGTTATGTTCATAGCATTTGACTTAGTACTCCCATTTCTAGGAATTTGTTCCAAGAAAATAATTACAAATGCAAACATAGGTTTATGTTAAGAATGGCTACTGAAGTGTTTTTTATAAGTATGAAATTAAAGGCAATCTAAATCTCCAACAATATAGAGCTGATTGATGAGTTATGATATATCCATACAATGGCATGTAATGAAATTATTTAAGATCAAGCTTTCTATGAGTGAACCTGCCTCTGTGACCTTCCCAGCCAGAGCAGGAAGTTCTAAAATGATGTCTAGGACCTGGATATACAGGAAGAAGCCTGAGTTTGTATATGCATATATGCAGGAATGAGACAAATGTTAAATTAATAATTATTCAAGTAAAAAGGAATCCTCTTTAAGAATATTAAACGGTATGCAATAGTAATACAATGCTCAGAAAGGAGAAAAACACAAAAATGTCCATAGCTGAATCCCAACTCTGTTAAATAGATATTTATATGGATGGATAGAAGAAAGATTGGAAGGGGGACTTCCCTGGTGGCACAGTGGTTAAGAATCCGCCTGCCAACGCAGGGGACGCGGGTTCGAGCCCTGGTCCGGGAAGATCCCACATGCTGCGGAGCAACTAAGCCCGTGAGCCACAATTACTGAGCCTGCACTCTAGAGCCCGTGAGCCACAACTACTGAAGCCCGTGCGCCTAGAGCCCCTGCTCCGCAGCAAGAGAAGCCACCGCAATGAGAAGCCCGCGCACCACAACGAAGAGTAGCCCCCGCTCGCAGCAACTAGAGAAAGCCCTCGCGCAGCAATGAAGACCCAACGCAGGCCCAGAAAATAATTAATTAATTAATTAAAAAATAAATAAAATACTTTATAGAAAAAAGAAAAAAGACTGGAAGGATACACATGGCAGTGATAGTAGTGGTTATCTGGCGGGGTGATTACAGGTTGTTGGGATTTTTTTCATCTTTACATATTTCTAAAATTTTCCACATTTCTCCATAAGCCCCTGTTACTTTTAAAAATTGTTGTAAAACATGCATATAATAAAATTTACCATTTTAACCATTTTAAAGTATGCAGTTCAGTGGCATTAAGCACATAAAACACCGTTGTGCAACCAGCACCACAATCCATCCACAGAACTTTTTTCACCTTGCAAAACTGAAACTCTATCCCATCAAACAACTCCTTATTTCCTCCTCCCCCGCCCCTGGCAACCATCATTCTACTTTCTGTTTCTATGAGTTTGACTGTTTTAGAAATCACATATACATGGAATCATACAGTATTTGTCTTGTTGTGACTGGCTTATTTCACTTAACATAATGCCCTCGAGGTTTCTCCATGTCGTAGCATGTGTCAGAATTTCCTGCCTTTTTAAGGCCGAACAATACTCCACTGTATAGATGGACACCACATTTTGTTTCTCTGTTCATCCGTCGATGGACACTTGGGATGCTTTCACCTTTTAGCTGTTGTAAATTATGCAGCTGTGCCTCTGTTACTTTTATCATCAGAAAATAAATGTAAAAATATAACCAGGCCACCTCCACATGCGCGGAACGCCCAGTCTGAGGTGGTAACTGACACTTCCTTGCCTCCACCCCCTTGAACCAAGGCTGAAAACTGTCTCCTACCCAGAACCAGGGCCTCTTCCGTCCCTCGATGCTCTCGCTTGTCCTCCCCAGACAGAGCGTCGATGATGGCCTGGAGCAGGTTGCAGACGGTCAGAGGCAGCTCCTCATTCTCCACGGCCATGAGGCTGCAGATTCGGTCTATCCGGACTGCGTGGAGAATCGCTGTGGCCTAGATGCCCCCAGCAAGGAGCACAGTCAGCTGGCCGCCCTTCCCTTCCAGCTGCCCTGCAGGTTAGGGAGTGGGTGATCGCTGCCCCGTGCAGTAGGGACAGAAGACCAGGCAGCCAACGCCTCATGGGACCCGTGGCCTGGGAAGGCCCTTGACACGAGCCGTGCCCCTTTCCAGAGGTGTAGAGCTGCTCCATCCGATACAGCAGCCACTCGCCACAGGGGAGGCATTGAACACGTGTAATGCAGCGAGTTCACACTGAGATGTGCTGTGAGGTAAAATGCACACTGGGTTTTGAAGAGTTAGTATGAAAAACTGTAAACTGTCATAACCTTTGCATTCAGCTCTTCCACATAAACCACTTTCAAGAAACTTATCTTTGTTTAGTCAGACCCATTCCCAGCTCAAAGAAAAAATAAGAGGATCAATCTCTGTTGAATCTGGGGCCATACCACCAAGGTTGAGGGGAGACGCTTTAGACGATGTATCAGGGTCTATCCATGCCAACCACGCCCTGCCCACAGGGCAACTCCAGGTCCTCGGACCGGCAGCCCTCCGTGCCACGAACCCTGCCCCTGCCCTCACCCTAGCTCGGTGGCCACTACTCATGCCCGACAGGGTCCGTATTGCAGCCAACATCAGCTCAGGCCTCTTAGTGTCCAAAAGCTGCAGCAACAGGGCCACACCGTAGTTCTGGAAGATCCTCTCGGCCCCTGCTTCCTCACGGCTGAGAACAATGAGGTTTCTGGCCGCCTGAAAGGGGGAGGAAACAATGAAGGTCATGAGGGAAGTCCGGCTGCAGAGGCCTTGGCCAGGAGCCAAGTGCAGGGGCTGCTGCAAGGACGAGGTCTTCAAAATGTCTTTATATTCTTTTGCCCTATAATCCTACTCGTGGGATCATAGCCCAAGAATATAATTCAAAACAAGAAACAGAGTAACTTGCAAGAAAGACCAACTGGATAGGGCTTCCCTGGTGGCGCAGTGGTTGAGAATCTGCCTGCCAATGCAGGGGACACGGGTTCGAGCCCTGGGCTGGGAAGATCCCACATGCCACGGAGCAACTAGGCCCGTGAGCCACAACTACTGAGTCTGTGCGTCTGGAGCCTGTGCTCTGCAACAAGAGAGGCCGCGATAGTGAGAGACCCGCGCACCGCGATGAAGAGTGGCCCCCACTTGCCGCAACTAGAGAAAGCCCTCGCACAGAAACGAAGACCCAACACAGCCATAAATAAATAAATAAATAAATAAATTTTAAAATAGCTTTAAAAAAAAAAAAAAGACCGACTGGATGAAATATATTGCAGCCATTAAAGTCATAAATGAAAAGACTCAGAAGAAGCTTGGAAAACACATTGGTAAGCAGAAACAGAATCACAGGTTCACTCTGATTGCACTTATGGTAAAATAAACCTGTGTATATATGCTTGTGGATAAGGACTTTAAAAAGGTAGGGAAATGTTAAATTAATTAAACAAGGAGGTGGCTTCAATGCCTAAGCGACTAAGTAAGCAAACCCAAACCACACTTGGCTGTACAGCAGAAATTAACACAACATTGCAAATCAACTATACTTCAATTTAAAAAAACACAAAACAAAGCAAAACCTAACCCTGTATTGCCTCAATGTTAAGAAATCGAACCTTAAGGATGACCAATCACAAACAGCTAACGGACCTTTCCCAAATAATGCAACTGCTTCAGCTATAGCCAATCAAATAATTCCCTTGTTTTGCTTCCACCTCTTTTCTATAAAAGTCTTTTTCCTAGCTCCTGTCGGTGGAGTACCCCTAACCACTTCTGTTTTCGCGCTGCCCAATTCAAACAGATTTTGCTCAAATAAATTCTTAGAATTTTTATATGTCTCAGTTTATCTTCTAACAGAAGTGAAGTGATTTCATATGGGAAATTATTTTTCCATTAAAAATGTTCTTCGAATATGGTTTTGGCATTGTTTGTTCGTTTATCTGTTTAGGGAAATCTGAAGTTGCAGGGGGTTCTCAGGAAGGTTGAAGGTTGTGGGCAGAGAGCACAAGATGGGATTTGAAAGCCCTGGGTTTGAGTGCTGATTCTGCCACATGCTAGCTGTGTGACCTTGGGCAAGTCATAGCACCTCTCTGGGCCCCAGATTCCTGTCTGTAAAAATAGACAGTTGAGCTGGGTTTTCAAGTGTCTTCCCACCCTAAAGCCTTCTACCTTGAGGATATATATACAGTCTTCCCTCAGTATCCGCAGGGGATGTTTTCCAGGACCCCCGCAGATAACAAAATCCATGGATGCTCAAGTCCCTTATATAAAATGGCGAAGTACAGGCGGCCCTCCTTAACCACAGGCAACCAACTGAGGATCGAAATTCCTTAAAAGGCCCCAGATCTGGAGTGGAGGCCTTGAACAAGACCTGAGACCCTGGGGTTGGGCAAAGAACTCATGAGGCAGGAAAAGGAGGAGGTAGACAAATAGGTAGGGAGGCTGATTAGAGAATTCCAGGCAAACATGAGCTGAACCGTCATCGCTCTGTCAGTCAAGGGCTTTGTACTTCTCGAACCACTTTTATCTATAACAACTCAAGTCCTCATAAGAGTTTGCTATAAAAGATAGCTGCATATTATATGAACTTACTGACCATCAAACTAACAAAAATTCCCCAGGCATTGTCTGCCAAGTTCTTATAAATATTCAGATATTCTTTTTTTTTTTTTCCTGTGAAGGACTAGAAACATTTTATTTTTTAAAATTTATTTAATTAATTAATTTATTTGTTTGCACCGGGTCTTAGTTGCGGCAGGGGGGTTCCTTAGTTGGGGCTCACCGGCTTATCAGTTGCGGCACATGGGCTCCTTAGTTGTGGCATGCGAACTCTTTTAGTTGTAGCACGCATGTGGGATCTAGTTCTCTGACCAGGGATTGAACCTGGGCACCCTGTGTTGGGAGCATAGTCTTAACCACTGGACCACTAGGGAAGTCCCTAGAAACATTTTAAAAATGCAGCAAATTTGGCTAAGAGGATGGTATTCTGAATAAAGATTTTCATATTTCAGAATGACTTGTTGCAATGTTTTGAAATGGAATAAAACATTATTTTAATGTGTCATTGTTTCTCAGGGCCAAAAGTAGGGTGAGGCAAGAAAGACACCTTGGGTGCAGAATTTACGGGGCACCAATAACCTCTGTAATCAAGATAAATGCAATGCATTTAATAAATTTAATAAATTTGTATGTAATATGTAAATAAATTTAATAAATTTGTAAATGCAATGCATTTAATAAATTTGTATTTAATGCAATGTTTAAAATACCAGAATCAATTTTGTTTACTTTCTCCAAGGAGCCGCCTCCCTGGCCTGCAACCTGTCGGCGGCCTTACCGCCCAGACACAGGAGCAGAGTCTGCAGCGGAAGTACAGTTACCTGGCAGGTCCCAAGAGCACCCGCTGCCGGCCCAGCACCCACCTTCTCCAGCTTATCAGCTTCACTGTTTCCGTCCAGGAGAATCTCAAACATGTTCTGTACCCTCGAGTCTGTGGAGTACTGCACACGGAGCTGAGGAGAGAGGAGGGAGTGGGGAAGAAGGCAGGCAGGGGTCCACGTCATTCCAGCCGGCTCCACATAAAGTTCATCTCAATTAATAGCTTCCTGTCTCCCTCCATCATTCACTCATTCAACAAACATTTACTGAACAACTACTATGAGTCAGACACTGTATAGAATGGAGAACAAAGTCAAGTCCTTGCCCCACAAAGCTGACAGTCTAGTTACATTCGCCGTCCCATTTGGTCTTCACAAGTCTTGGAAGGCAAAGGACCATCACCCCAGTTTTGAAGTCTAGTAAACAATTAGCTATTAGACATTTTAATATGGGCTAAAGGGCTTCCCTGGTGGCGCAGTGGTTAAGAATCCGCCTGCCAATGCAGGGGACACGGGTTCGAGCCCTGGTCCGGGAAGATCCCACATGCCGCGGAGCAACTAAGCCCCTGCGCCACAACTACTGAGCCTGCGCTCTAGAGCCCGTGAGCCACAATTGCTGAAGCCCGTGCATCTAGAGCCCGTGCTCCTCAACAAGAGAAGCCACCACAGTGAGAAGCCCGCACACTGCAATGAAGAGTAGCCCCTGCTCGCCGCAACTAGAGAAAGCCCGCGTGCAGCAACGAAAACCCAACGCAGCCAAAAATAAATAAATAAAATAAATTTTAAAAAATATATATAGGCTAAAATGGAAATATATCTCCAGGATTTGAAACCTGAAGCAGTTTCTAAGTACCTTTTCAAGCAAATTAAAACCGTTATTTTTGAATGTCTCATCCCTCACTCTCCCAACCCCAGTGCTCTGAAGCTTTCATAAAGTGACCTAACCAATCATCATCCCCCATCTTGCCAGCTCCTTCTGTACCTCCCACTGCTTTTTTCTGCTGGTCTACGGTGCCACCTATTTTCATCACTCCTTAGTCTGTATTTTGTCAGCCCTTGAGTCTGCACCCTGGACAGTACGACATGGTCCCACCATGGGGCTGCCCCAGGCACAAAGAAGTTACTGTGTCTTGGAGCAAGGAGCTGTGTGATCAGTTACCTTCCCGCTCTTACAGTGGGGAAAGCAACACCCCAAGGGGTCCCTCAGAAAATTGGTAGCTAAGCCAGTACTAGGGTGCAGGATTCCTCATCTCTGGTCCAAGTTCTCCCGACCCCACTCCATTTTCCTAGAAAAGATTCCCTGTTCCTACTGGTTCCTGGCTGTCCTCCATTCCCCAGCAATACCCTTCCCCCAGTTCCTAGGTTTCTCCTGCTGCCTTTGTCCTCCCAGAGAGGAAGATCATGGTGCAGACATACTGAGTTGCAATTTTTTAAAAAGCCTCCATCTGGAATTTAAAAGACTGGTGTTCTAGTCCTGTCTGGCTTGCACCCTCGAACAAGCATCACGGCATCTCTGATCACTCACAGACAGGTGCCCCTGCCCGCCTGTTCTGTGTCACGTGACCACTCCATCCAAGGGTGTGGAGGTAGGCCAGCCCTGCCTGATGTCCCGCTCCCCTAACTGGTCCCTACTAGGAATGGGGAGAGGTAGCCAAGGCTTATGTGCAGGGGCCCAGCTCACCTTCTCCTGGATGCTGGCGTTGAGCCTCCTCAGTGTCTCCTGGAAGTTCGGGTTCTGTGGCTCCAGGGTGGCACAGCATTGCACATCCTTGAAGGCCTGGGCCAACTCCCCCAGGTGCTCCAGTGCCTGGCTTCGCCGATACAGAGCCTTGATGTCCGAGGAGTTGATGTCGATGGCTAGCAAGGGGGACAGGCAAGGCCTCAGGGGGCCGGGCTACAGACCACCTTCCCCTCCCCCACCGCTGCCCCCAACTGCAGGGCTTCTGTGCCCTCCTTGGAGAGTATGCATCCATGTAGACTATCTGGTCCAAGGCTCCCCTTTGCTAGGGAGGCGTTAAGAATTACAGTCTCAGGGTTGGAAGGGAGCTTAAGGGTCATCTTGTCTAATTCCTCACTCTCCAGTCTCGGCTCAGTGATCCCTGCCAAAGGCTCACCCAGCTGGTGCTTGCATACCTCCAGCCATCCGGGAGCTCCTTCCTTCTCAAGGCAGACAGCTCCTTCAGAGAGCCCTTCCCTCCTCCCACCTGAAACATATCTTCCTGTAACTTTGCCCTTTTGTCTTGAGTCTAGCCCTGGAACACGCGAGATGAAATCCAATCCTTCTTCCTCGTGACAGCCTTTTAGGTATTTGAAGGCAGCTCCCTGTCCCACCTGGGAGTTCCTTCTCTGAGCTAAATATTGCCACTTCCCTGCTCTTCACAGGACGTGTTTCCAGTCCCCTTTCCAGCTGGGTCCCTCCCTTCTGAACTCACTCCAGACTATCTCTGTTTCTCCTAAAAAAAAAGTGACCAAATCAAACCCCAACACAGACCTCTGCAGAGGAGAATCCCCTTCATTCTGCGTATTATAGCCCTAAAAATGCAGCCAGGAGAAGTGTTCCCATTTTGATCGTGCTGTTAAGTCTAAGTTCTCTCAGAACTTGAGGCACTCCATGGCCAGCATTTACGTATGTTTATTCCTCCTAGTGTCTGTGGAATGAAATAGTGCCTCCGTCCTCCCCTCGGGAAGCCCGGTCCCCACAGAGTGGACCAGGCTGATGCCCTGGCTCTGGGAACCAGCCCTCTCCCGCTGCCACCCCGTGAACATATTCAAACTTCCAACAAACTGGCTGTGTCCTTACCATGACAAAAGGATTTCTGGAAGCAACCTTATAAGCAAAGAAGCTGCCCCAGCATATTTAACATGTAAAAACGTGACTTAGGGATGGCTTTTCTGGAGCTCTCCTTTCACGTAAGGATGGTACATCTGAAGCCCCACCTACAATGCCCAGGATGGCGTTTATACAGTCGGTCATTCCTGCGAGTGTCGAGGGCCTCTTAGACTAAACAGGGATGCAGAAGGGGAGGGAAGGAGGGCAAGTCCGAGTGAGGGGGGCTCACCTCTCGAGGCGTCTGAAGCCGCCTGAGCATAGCTCTCCTGAGAAACGGGGAAGGAGGAAACTTGGTTAATGTGGGCCCGACACAGTGACAGCCAGAGAGGGTCCCCGAGGCGAGGAGAGAGGACTCGCTGGCAGCTGCCACCGTCAGAGGCCAGGGGAGCGCCCCTCACTGGGCATGGAAAAGTGGACGAGCTTTGGCATCAGGCAAACTCGGGTTTGAACCCAGCTCTGCTACTAACTACCTGGAGATCTTGGGGAAGCTATTGAGCCCTCCTCTGAGTCTTGAGTTTGTTATCTGCGATATGGGCACGGAAGCAGCAGCGACCTCACGGTCTGTGGTTAAAATGCCACGAAATAACCTATAAAAAGCCCCTGTCATGACGCCACTTCCCATGAGGCTGCTTCCCGTGGGATGAGAACTATCTCCATGGATGAATTTCTGTCTCCCAGAGGAGTGGGTCAGGCAATGGGTACCAGAAAGCAGTGGGAGGCGCCCTTCTCCAACCTGAGGGGTCCACTGAGAGGGCTGGGATGATAGGTGTGCCTGTCAGGAGGAGGGGGCTGCCTCCACACCCCTGCATCCTAGCCCTGGCCCTCAGCTCCCTGCCCCTCTTCATCCCAGACCGTTTTCAGGCCACAGGCTGCCAGGTTCCGATAGAGCGTGGCCAGGAGGGCCTTATCCTTGGTCAGCTTCAGGGCTTGGCTATAGCTCTTTGCTGCGGCCTTGTAGTCCTGGAGCTGGAAATGCCGGTTCCCCTCCTCCTTCAGCTGCGCTGCTTCTGCCTCGGCCATCTGTGGGGACAGGGGGAGCTCCGTCTGGCCAGCCCCTCCCTCCAGACCCGGGGCTGGGTTCCTGGCCTGAGGTCTGGAGCCCCAGGTGCCCCATCCACCAGGATGCGAGGTGAGGATGCAGCCTGCAACGGACCCACCCCGAGCACCCGCGAATCCTTTGCCCAGAAGGACATCACAGCATTTGCTCGGAGCGTGGCCCGAGTTGAGAGGGGTCTCGGAGACCCTGTTCCTAGGGAACTCTGCTCAATATTATGTAACAACCTAAATGGGAAAAGAATCTAAAAAAGAACAGATACATGTATATGCAGAACTGAATCACTTTGCTGTACGCCTGAAGCTAAGGCAACACTGTTAACCAGCTATACTCCAATATAAAATTAAAAAAAAAAAAAAAATCCCTGTTCCTCCCTCTCTCTCCCTCCCAGCTAGACACACCAAGGACCTGAATTCTCACCGCAGGCCTTAAAATTTCTGGGTCCCCCTTCTCCCTCCCCAGTCCAAGGAGCACTCCAGGCCAGCTCACGTTCTCACGAGGACAATGTTCTCGGTCTGTCCTCCCCGGGGTGCAGCTCCCGTGCGTGTGAACCCCCAGCCAGCCAGCGTCAGTCTGCCCCTCCTAGCCCCTACCCAGGAGACTTTATCAGCCCTGCTGGTGGCTCCAGACCATATTTAGCCACAGGGGCAGGTGCCCCTGGAGTCTGTCACTGATACTCAGGGCCCTCCCCCTCCCCAGACTGGACAGTCATTACCACGTGGAGGTTCTGACTAACCTCTGCCCCAGCACCCCGCTCAGGGGCGGTCCTGGGGGCTCAGGCACTCATACCCCAAAGAGTGAGAGAAAGATCCAGAGGGACGGGAACCCCCCAGCGCACCCTCCCTCCCTCGGCACGGCTCTAATGCCGCTTGTCCAACTCCATCCCAGATAAACGACCTCCTCTCCCCTCCCCCCCACCACTGCTATTTTGGGAGCAGAGTGACAGCTGAGGGGCTGGCAGACTTGGACACACAGAGCAGCTGCCCAGGTCCCAGACCAACTGGAGACATCCAGAAATGCCCTTCTGGAGGGAGGAGGGAAGAAGGAGGAATGTTCCTTCCCCTCTTCCCCTTGGCCACAACTCCCCTACCCCTTCCACCTGTTGAAAATGTCCTTGCTTTTCAGAAAGACCCATGGGCTTGCTATCTCACTTTAGTGGAAGTGGGATGTTTGTTTGTTCCACTCTGCACCTCTTCTGTGGTTCCTCCCCATCTGTATGGAGCGGCTATATTCAGCCTCTCTCTCCCATCAGACTGGGAGCTCCCAGAGGACGGGCTCTGTTCATCCCCCACCAGACTGAAATCTTCTCCCACAGCAAGAGCTGGGGCAACCTGGGAATTCCCTGAGACCAAGGACTGTGCCCCCTAACTGACTGGGACTTGCGGAGTCCCCCTCATCAGAAGGGGGTCTTCCTGGGACAAGAGCTATGTATTCACTAAAAACTGTGAATCAGGGACTTCCCTGGCAGTCCAGGGGTTAAGACTCCGCGCTCCCGCTGCAGGGGGCACGGGTTTGATCCCTGTTCAGGGAACTAAGATCCTGCATGTGGCTCAAAACAAAAACAAAAAAACCCCCCAAAACTGTGAATCACTATGTTGTGCACCTGAAACTTATATAATATTGTAAATCAACTATACCTCGATGTTAAAATTTTAATTAAATTAAAAATTTTTAATTAAGAAAAAACAACTATGTATTCGTCACCAGAGAGGGTCTCCCCTGGGGCAGGAATTGTTTCTCATCATCCGACTGAGGGTTCCTAAGAGAAATTTATGAGGTTGTCCCTGCTTGGATTCAGAATTCTCCCGCATTTCTGTGTCTGTGAGCCTGGGCTGTGGGCACCCTCCCAGAGGGCAAGGATAGCATCTCATGCAGTTTGATTTCCCCTGGCACAGAGCCTGGAAGAACCAGTGCCCAATGCATGTTCCTAAATGAATGAATGAATGAAGTCTTTGTGCTGATGCTTTGCTTCACTTACTACCATTCTGTCATCCTCTCCCCTATATCTTCAAACTGAGAAAGATACTGCAGGAGAAAAAGCATAGGTGGGATCACTCACACTAGATTCTGCTCTTAGTTCTGTGACCTTGAAAACACAGCTCTGTGACTTTGGACAAGTTCTACTGCTCTGCTGGACACAAGATCCAGCCCTGATATATGTTTGTTGACTGAATAAACGAATGAATGGATGGGTGAATTCCCTGCCTTCATGGTGTCCCCAACCCCGGGCCCCTTTGTGGGTGGCTCTCTGTAGCAGTGACATAACACGGTAAAGGATCCTGCCATTGGATCCATTGGGTGGGCCATTGGCAGAGAGAGATCCAAGGGACCCTAGATTCAAATCCTGATTCGGTAATTCATTCCACAAGCATTTCTTAAGCATTTGCTATGTGCCAGAAACTGTGAATGATTATGGAAGCAGAGAACATTCATGGGGGTAAGGATTTGTGTCTATTTTGTTCACTTACATATCCCAAGTGTCTGCAACAGTGCGTGGTATGTAGTAGGTGCTCAATAATATTTGTTGAATGAATGGATGAAAGACTTCCATGGATCTGTGATTTCTGAAGAATACCAAGGTGTTTTGAAATCAGGAAACATGACATTGTTTCAGAGAAGGTTTCCCTGAGTAAATGATTGAATGAGTTAATGTACGTAGAGCTCCTAGAACAGTGTCTGACAGAGACCTTTTTTAAATGATTGAATGGATATTTAAGGCAAGACCTGAAGAATGAGGAACTGTTCCAGTATGTATTCATCAGCTCAGGCTGCCATAGCAAAATACCACAACTGGGTGGCCTAAACAACAACAAAAAAGTTTTATTCTCACAATGCAGGAGGCTAGAAGCCTAAGATCAAGGTGCCATCATTAGGGTTGGTTTCTGGTGAAACTTCACTTCCTGGCTTGTAGATAGCCACCTTCTGAGGTGTATTCACACAGCCTCCTCTCTGTGTGAGAGCAAAGAGAGGTGTGGGGCGGCGGGGGGAGAGCACGCGAGAGCCGTTGTTTCTCCTCCTCTTCTTATAAGGACACCAGTCCTATCAAATTTGGATGCCATCTTTATGACCTCACATAACCTTTATTACATCCTTATAGAGCCTATCTCCAAATACAGTCACACTGGGGGTTAGGGCTTCAACGTATGAATTGGGGGGGGGGGGTGTGCACAAGTCTGTACCAGCTCCAGAAAACAGCATGGGCAAAAGCACTTGGAAGAACTAAGAAATAGCCAGAAAGATTTGATCTTAAAGTGAGAGGAGTGGCTGGAGAGGTAAGGCTGAGTGGACCATCATAAGGAGTCTGATTTTTTCCTGCCTGTAATGGGAGCCATTGTAGGGTTTTAGGGCAGAAAGTAACAGACCAGATTTTTTGGTTTGAAACGTCACTCTGGTTGCTGTGTGGAGAACGCACAGGAGGAGGCAGGGTAGAGACAGGGAGGCAAGTGAAGAGGCTATTGCAGGGACCACGGTGACTCAGAGCGGAGTGTGGCAGTGGAGGTGGAGAGAAGAGATTCTAGATAGGTTCATGAGGCAGCACTGGCAGAGCCTGAGACTCCCTGGATGCAGGGGGGAGAGAGAGCGAGAGAGCGAGAAAGAGAGAGAGAGAGGAGTTGACAGGAAGATCCCAGGTTTCCGGTAAGAGCGCTCCTGGTCCGACTCTGCTTTAGTTCCTCATCTGTAACATGGGGTGAAAAGAGTTGTGAGGATTAAATGAGTTACGTATGTAAAGCACTTAGAACAATGCCTGATACATTGCTATCGTTATCATTATCATTATTATTATTGTTATTGCTCTACACTGTTGAAAACTGTAGGAATTTTTTGCTTCTGTACGCATCAAGTATTATTAATTTATTTGATCCATTTATTTGAGGCCAGGCGCGGCGCGACACTTCCCCTCCGCAACACCAGAGGGCGATGTGGCGGTTTGCAGCACCGCTGGACCACGGGGGCGGCGCTCCGTCCCGCCGGAGTTTTCCGCTCCACGTGGGGACGCAGGATGGCGGCGGCGGCGGCGGCGGCGGTGGTGGCGGTGGGTGGGCCTGAGTGGGGGTAGGGGCGCCGCGGCTGGGCGCTCGGGCCGGGGTCCCCGAGGCCGGAGGGAGGCGGAAGTGGGGGCTCTTCGGTCCGGGCGGCGTGCATAACGCC
This sequence comes from Eschrichtius robustus, assembly GCF_028021215.1. NCBI lineage: Eukaryota > Metazoa > Chordata > Mammalia > Artiodactyla > Eschrichtiidae > Eschrichtius > Eschrichtius robustus. The sequence goes on from NC_090843.1 coordinate 46,321,995, forward strand.
CGCCGCCCTTGTCCGCACAGAACGAGGCGGCGACGCGCGACGTGCAGCGACTGCTAGTGCAGTTCCAGGATGAGGGCGGGCAGCTGCTGGGCTCCCCGTTCGACGTGCCCGTGGACATCACCCCGGACAAGCTGCAGCTCGTGTGCAACGCGCTGCTGGCCCAGGTGAGCGGCGGGCCCGGCGGCCCCGCGTCTTCTCCGCCGGGCGGGGGGCGGGCGGCGCTGCCCTGGCTGGGGACGCAGGGGATCAGGAGACCGAAGGTCTCGGGTACATCCCCACCACTCTCCCACAGGGGTGATAACAACCCGGCGGTGCCGTCTGCCTTGGGGAGGGTCGGAAGATGTGATCAGTGTGAGAGCGCTTTACGCGCCCACCGTCGGGAGTTCACCTGCGGAGAGAGACCGCGTTTTGAACGCATTGGGTGCATCGTAACAGTGATTCCTTGTCACAGCTCCTCATTATATTCCCATTGTCATTAATATCTCCATTTTACAGTGTTGCCTGGGATCATTCAATTATTTGTATGGCGCTGCGCAGTAGGTGGTAGATTGGGAGTTGGAAGCCAAGTGTCAGATTCAAAACTCATGCTCTCCTAAGCCGGTGTTTATCAGAATGCTGCCCTCTGTTGAGGGGTGGGAGGCTGTTTAAAAATGCAATACCTGGACCCCACCCAAGACTTGCTACACCAGACCCTGGGGTGAAGCAGAGAGTCTGCCTTTTTTCAGTCAGCTTCTTGGATGCTTCTTACACATTATGCAGCATGGTCTGGTGGTTTAGAAAACGCTGCATAATGCTATATACTAACCCTAATGCTGGACTTTAGTTTTCTTTCTGAAGAAACTGAATTAGGCATCAGCAATAGGACGTTGCGCTAATCACTTAGTTGCTCTGAGCCTCAGTTTTTTTCATCTATCAGTATTAATGCCCACTTCCCAGGGTGGTTGTGAGATTCAGATAAAGGATTTTGAAGTGGTGTGTAAGTGTCTTGCAGTCACTCTTCAAGGATTAAAAAGTTCTTGCTGAATGGGGAATGATGGGGGTAACCCAAGCAGGGTGGCTTGAAAAGTAGGAAGCGTTGCCTGCCCACAGCTCACGGAGGGTGGGGTTCCCTGGTGGAGGCAGCCTTGCCCATCCTTTGATGGGGGCGGGGGGGTTCTCTTTGCTGTTGTCCTCCAGGAGGATCCCCTGCCACTGGCTTTCTATGTCCATGATGCCGAGATCACCTCCTCCCTGGGGAGGACGCTGGAGTCACAGGCGGTCGAGACAGAGAAGGTCCTTGACATCGTCTACCAGCCACAGGCTATCTTCAGGGTTCGCGCTGTGACCCGCTGCACCAGCTCCTTGGAGGGTCACAGCGAGGCAGTCATTTCTGTGGCCTTCAGCCCTACAGGAAAGTAAGGACAGCTGCAGAGTCATGGAGGAGAGAGTGGGTGCAGCTGCTGGCGGGGGTGGGGGGACCCCCAAGTTATGCTCAATGGGGCCTCCAGCTGCCTACCATAGACCCAAGCTCTGGGCTCAGGTTGCAAGTAAGGGACTTCCCCGGTGGAGTTTGGTCCCTGAAGGTCAAGGATACCTGCCTTGGAAGAGCCCTTCCTGGACTTGACCTCAGGAGATCTGAGCTGCAAGCTCACCTCTGTCCCTTCTTAGCCATGTGACCTGGGCAAGTCATTTAACCTCTGAGTTAGTTGTTCACCTGAGAAATAGGGTTTATTTGCTTCTCACAATCCTATGAGGATAATAAGAAGCTTTAAATCTGGTTATGACTGTGGCCATTCCTTTTAGAAAGGACAAGGAGAGAAATGGCCTCCTGGGGTCTTCTCCCAGATGGCATCGGTGTTACATTTCTCCTTCTCAGAAGAGAAAATTCCAGTCCCAGATTCTGTTCCCAGAAGATGATTGACTAGGCGGCAGGAATGTACATGTGCAGTGTTTCCGGTGGGCCCCACCCCTTGTCCTCACTGCAGAGGTCAGGTGGCCTCTCTTCTTCCCCAGGTACCTGGCCAGTGGCTCTGGAGACACTACTGTGCGCTTCTGGGATCTCAGCACTGAGACACCACATTTCACGTGCCAGGGTCAGTACCCACTTACCCGCTTAGGGGGTTTTAACGCAGTGGCGGGTGGCTGATTCACTCAGCTCTTTAGCTCCTGAGGGGGAGAGGAGGCCCAGAGCACATTCCAGCCCCTTGACATCCAGTTAGTGGCTGCCTGTTCCTAGGTAGAGACCTTACCCTTGAGCCCCGCCAGCCACTTGCAAACAAGCAGAGACTGGACGGAAGAGTCAGCGTGGGGCTGTGGGCAGGGGCTAACTGCCTGGTAGCAAGGAGAACCAGGCTTAAATCCAGTCTCTGCCCTAGTGGTTCTCAAACTTGAACGTGCATCAGAATCACCTGGAGGGCTTGTTAAAATATAGATTTCTGGGTCCCACCCCCAGAATTTTGTCTCCTTAGGTCTGGGGTGTGACCTGAAATTTGCGTTTCAAGTTCCCAGGCATTGCTGTTGCTGCTGGCCTGGGGACCTCACACTAGCTGGGTGACCTTGTAGGTAGGCCTTGCTTCCTTTCTAAGCTTCGGTTTTCTCATCTGGAGAATGGGGATGATACTTCTTGCTTTGCCCCATGCTTTAAAGCTATCATGAGAATTGTAGGACTGATGTGTATGAAAGAACTTTATACCACGTAGCATATGAGGAGCTACTAGAAAGTGGCAGTGTTATCTGTGCGGCAAGATGCACGGCCCTAGCACTTGGGAAGGATTCTCCCTTTGCCTAGGAAGCCTCATCTCTTCTGTTCGATCGTCCATTTATTCAGCAGCTAGCTAAGGAGTTTCTGCAGCGTGCCAGGCATAGCTAGGCAATGGGGATAAAGACAGGTGTCCCCCTTTCTCCCCCACTGCTTTCTTAGGACACAGACACTGGGTCCTTAGCATATCCTGGTCCCCAGACGGCAAGAAGCTGGCTTCAGGCTGCAAGAATGGCCAGGTAGATGGGGGTCAGGGTAATTAGGCAGGGATTCTGGGGCTCCCTTCCTGCAGGATGGGTCAGAATCAGGTTCTGGGGTCTTCAGGGAGGGATGAGTGGGGGCGATGGCCGGGGGACCCTTGGTGGGACCAGGGGAAGGGTGGGGAGGGTTATTTTCGATGAGCTGCTGTCCTTCAGATTCTCCTATGGGACCCAAGCACAGGGAAGCAAGTGGGCAGGACCCTTGCCGGCCACAGCAAGTGGATCACAGCCCTGAGCTGGGAGCCCCTCCATGCGTGAGTGACACTGACAGCTGGGTGAATGAGGAGCCAGGGCTTCAAAGCCGTAGCCCTCCCCTGCTTGGTGCAGAGGAGTCTTATGTGAGGGGAGACAAGGTAGACAGTCTGACCGGCAGTGACAGCATGGCAGGCAGTGGGGAAGGTCTTCTGCACCTGTGTTGCGCGGGCGGGGCGGGGGGAGGGCGGTGGTGCTCATCACGGGGCCTGAGAGCCACCTTGCAGTGCAGCCAGATCTTGGGGTCAGGAAGCTGTCGAGACATTATCCCTGGTCTTCGCGCTGGGGATCGGGAGGCAGTGTTGGAAGACAGGCGTTGCCAGGTCAGAAGTGAGGGCACATCTCCCTTTCTTTCCAGCAACCCCGAGTGCCGCTACGTGGCCAGCAGCTCCAAGGACGGCAGCGTGCGGGTCTGGGACACGGCTGTGGGCCGCTGTGAGCGCATCCTCACCGGGCACACGCAGTCAGTCACCTGTCTCCGGTGGGGAGGGGACGGGCTTCTCTACTCCGCCTCCCAGGACCGCACCATCAAAGTCTGGAGGGCTCATGATGTAAGAGCTGGGAGAGGCCCGGAACCAGCCTGGGGAAATCTTGGGCCAGGGAGGTTGACCAGTGTTTCCTGGGTGGTTGGGGAAGTGCTTCGGGAACGGGGGTCCTATGGTTTGGTGCTGCATTATAACGGAGGTTCCAGGACCCCTTAGCATGGTCAGGCTCTGGAAATTTCCTGCTGTAGGAAGCCTATTTAGGCTTATCGAACCTGCCGTATCCCAAACTTATTTGACTAGAGCCCTTTTTTGTGACATTTCCCTTCTGTGAAACATATTTCCAGAAACAGTGCTCTGGGCCGGTACCCTTATTTTACAAATGAGGAGAGACTTGAGCCCAGAGGGGTGATTTGATTCAGATCACAGTGAATGAGGGCCCTGCTTCGGAGTCCCACAGTGCCCATCTTCTGGGGCTGATCTGGGGGTGCGCGTTCCCAGGGGTGGAGTGCTCTGTGTGTGTCTGACCTGCCTCCCTTCGCCCTAGGGCGTGCTGTGCCGGACTCTGCAAGGCCATGGCCACTGGGTGAACACCATGGCCCTCAGCACCGACTACGCCCTGCGCACGGGGGCCTTTGACCCAGTCGAGGCCTCAGTTAATGCCCAAGACCTCCGAGGGTCCTGTGAGTGAGCGGGAGGAGGAGGGGAAGGAGCCAGTTCTCAAGCTTAACATGCGAGAGGCAGACCTAGGCTGTGGGGGGGTACTTGCTCTTTGTGTTGGATTTTCTCATCAGCCTTGTTCCTTCTCTCCTTCGATACCTGGACACAGTGCAGGAGTTAAAGGAGAGAGCCCTGAGCCGCTACAACCTCATGCGGGTGAGTATCTGCCAGCACCGCCAGCTCTACACACTTCTTCTCCTCGTCCCCAAGATACTGCAGACGCTCAGGCTCTTCTCCCTTCTAGCCCCAGCTCAGAACGTACCTCTTCCGGAAAGTTGTTCCTGATAATCCTAGTTTACAATCCTAAAAACCATAATGTGCTGGGGATCATTTTATTTCATTTTGTTTTGTTATCTGTTTATTTGCATTCCTCAGGTACCTCTCTTTTTAAATTTTATGTAGTTTCAGTAACACATTCACATGGTCTAAGGGTCAAAGAAAACAAAAAGGGGAATTCCCTGGTAGTCCAGTGGTTAGGACTCGGCGCTCTCACTGCCAAGGGCCCGGGGTTCGATCCCTGGTCGGGGAACTAAGATCCTGCATGCTGCATGGCGTGGCCAAAAAAATAAAAAAAATTTTTTTTAATGCAAAGAACACAAAGCAGTAGGGGCCGTTTTAGATGGTGGAAAGTCTCTCATCTCTGTTGCACCTTCATCCGTGCTTTCTGGAAGCATCCAGTGCTACCAGTGTCTCGTGTCTCCTTCCAGAGACGTCATATATACACATACACGTATACGTGTACACTACACACAGTACAGATACTCACACGTATACAAGCCCACATGTAAAATCCTTCCCCTTTTTAACACACCACTCTGTACCTTGCTTCTTCATGTAATTCTACGTCAGAGAAATGGTCCCGTCCCGTGTGCGTGAAGTTTCCCTTCGGGGGAAGTAACCAGCCTCCTTTCTCCAGTCCTGGACTCTGTGCTGGTGTTGAGCAGTCAGTGGTGTGTTCGCTACCGAGGTCGGGCTCTCCTCTCTGAGACCATGTGTGCTTTGTGCCTCCCCAGGGCCAGGGCCCAGAGAGGCTGGTGTCTGGCTCAGACGACTTCACCCTGTTCCTGTGGTCCCCGGCGGAGGACAAGAAGCCCCTGGCACGGATGACGGGGCACCAGGCCCTCATCAACCAGGTGCTCTTCTCCGCGGACTCGCGCATCATCGCCAGCGCCTCCTTTGACAAGTCCATCAAGCTGTGGGATGGCAGGACGGGCAAGTGAGTGGCGGGCGTGGGGAGGGGAGGAGCGACGCTCTTCCTCCGGAACGAGCTTGGCTCTGCCGCTTCCCAGCTTTGTGGCCCTGGCAAGTGTTTGGATTTTCTGAGCCTCTTGTTGCCTCTTCTGAATGTGCAGACCCCCTACCTCTCTGCTTTGTTACAAGGATTAAATGAGGTGGTCTGTTCAGCACCATCACTCAGTGGGCGCCGAAAATGCTAGTTTCTTTCATATCTAGGGAGAGAAATGATCTTAAAGCTGGCCAAGGGAATTCCCTGGCGGTCCAGTGGTTAGGATTCTGTGCTCTCACTGCCAGGGATTCGGTCCCTGGTCGGGGAGCTAAGATCCTGGAAGCCGTACGGCATGGCCAAAAAAAAAAAAAAAAAAAAATGCTGGCCAAGGGCCAGGGATGCAGCACAAGTGTAGGTTTGTGGTCCAGTCTTTATCTGGCCCTCCTCAAAGTGAGGCAGTGCATCACCTGGGAGCTTGATGGAAATGCAGAACCTTGGGCCCCATGCCAGACCTTGGGGATCAGATGACCTGCATTTTAAGGTCACCTTTCAAGTCTGAGAAGCACTGGTATGACGAGGCACAGTGCCCTTGCAGCTAGTTAGGAGGAGAGGCAGAGGCGTAGGCGAGAAAAGGAGCAAGGAAGCCCTTGTTGAGGCCAAAGGGGCACCTACGTGTCAGTCTCTGTGTATTTTCACACCACAGCCCTGTGAAATATATCATTCAGTTTCTTTTGTTTCTTTTTTTTTTTTTTTTGGCTGCGTTGGGTCTTCGTTGCTGCACGCAGGCTTTCTCTAGTTGCGGCGAGCGGGGGCTACTCTTGGTTGCAGTGCGCGGGCCTCTCATCGCGGTGGCTTCTCTTGTTGCGGAGCACGGACTCTAGGCGCGCGGGCTTCAGTAACTGTGGCGCGTGGGCTCAGTAGTTGTGGCTCGCAGGCTCTACAGCTCAGGCTCAGTAGTTGTGGCGCGTGGGCTTAGTTGCTCCGTGTCATGTGGGATCTTCCCAGACCAGGGCTCGAACCCGTGTCCCCTGCATTGGCAGGCAGATTGTTAACCACTGCACCGCCAGGGAAGCCCCGGTTTCTTTTTAAGATAAGGAAACTGAGTCTCAGAGAGGCCCAACGACTTGCACCAGCAGACACAGCCAGTCTGTCCCGACCAGGTTCCAGGTGGGCCTGGCCCACTGTTTCTCCATGCCACCTGTCAGCAGGCTCCTGTCGGGGTGGTTGGGCGAGGGTGGGGTCGTGCGGATGGGCTAAGCAGATGGCTGCATTGGATTCCGAGGCTTGCAAAGTTGAGCAGGTATGGAGGCCTGGCAAGAAACATTCTAGAAGCAACTCATTTGGAGAAGTTTTACAACATCGTAATGACCGGAAAAGATTAAATTGGTCTGGGGTGGGGACCAGACAGTGAGATTTTGTAAAAGTTCCCAGGTAATCCTGACACGCAGCCAAGGTTGAGAACCACCGCTGTGGGCATAGAGGACCCCTCAGGCGTGTTTGAAGATCTCATATCCATCCTCATCTTCCTTCCCCTGGCCCAGGTACCTGGCCTCCCTGCGTGGCCATGTGGCTGCCGTGTACCAGATTGCGTGGTCGGCCGACAGCCGGCTCTTGGTCAGTGGCAGCAGTGACAGCACACTGAAGGTGTGGGATGTGAAGGCCCAGAAGCTGGTCACAGACCTGCCAGGCCACGCGGATGAGGTACGGCCGACCCTCGTGGGCAAGTGGTTGAGGGGGAATTGAGGCCTGGCCCTCCTCCCCCACTCTCCTCACTGTGCCACCATCCCCCTCCCCTTCCTCCCTTCAGGTATACGCTGTCGACTGGAGTCCAGACGGCCAGAGAGTGGCAAGTGGTGGAAAGGACAAATGCCTCCGGATGTGAGTTTGGGGGAGGTGGCGGCTCTCCTGCCCTTTGTCACCATCCCCTGTGGTGTAGAGTTCCAAGGGCTCTCCATGTGCCCACGCCGTCCCGAGACGGTAGCCTCCAGCGTGAGGCGGTAGTTCTTAGCACGCTGGATTTTGGAGTCCTGTGACCTAGTTCAAATCCTTGTTCTGCCTTTCAGTGTGCAGTCGTGGAGAGCTTGGTTCACCTGTCTCCTGGGACTTACCAGGAGACAGGAGGATCAAAGATAGGTGAATACACTTTGGAACCTGAGGGTTGTGTACTTGTAAAGGATTGCCACTGTTTGTCATTGGACAGCTGTGGTGGGCATCGCAGGGGCCAGGCCCCTGGATGAGGTCCTGGCCGAGGCAGTGGCGGGCGCCTGGCCTAAGTTCGGGTGGCTGGAGCAGGGACAGTAGCCGGGGCGGGGGGAGTAGACCGAGGGGGGACCAAAAGCTCTCCCCCTAGTGGGCTCCTGGGATTGTATGGTGCCTCCCTCTCCCGAGGTGGCATCCCCATCCTGCTCCCTCCCTCCCTCCACAGATGGAGGAGATGAGAAATCCCAAGGATCCCCACCTGGACTCAGCCTCTGCCAGCTGCCTGCCCGGATGGAGACCAAAGGCCGGGGTGATGACCTTGAGAATGAGCGTGGCCTGCCGTCCTAGGACAGACCCCAGTGGCATCCCTCCCCAGAGCAGGAGGTCGAAGGTCGCAGGAGGTTATCACTGAGCTCAGCCCTTGGCCGTCACTTGGAAGCTCGCTGGTGCCAGCACGGGGGAGGCCGAGCGATGACTGGCCCTTACTGCTGCCCCTGCCTCCTTTTCTAAATGCCGTCTATTTAGGGTCGGACCCCAGATTCTGTGACCAAATAAATAACTTATATTTTGTGTGTTTGGGTTATGATTTCTTGTCCCAGGTTCTCAGGGCTTTACTGAGGACTATGCTAGGTCAGCTTGTCTAGCCCCTCCCTCTGGGCTACACCAAAACCATGCTGATCAGGAAGTTGCCTTTCCTCTCTTCCCACCGTGCCTACGAGGGAGAGGCCAGTTGAGGCTGGGGAGATGGGCTGAAGCCCGTATGTTAGTGGCCAGAGGATGATGTAAGGCTGTGTTGTCCATTCTGGTGGCACCAGCCACATGAAGCTGTTGGCATTAACTAGAATTCGGTCCAGTTAGAAATGCAGTTGTCACACTAGCTCAGGGCTACTTACTGATTTGGACAGCACAGGTAGAGGACACTTTGACCATCACAAGGACTTGTGCTGGTCAGTGCTGCTCTGGGGTGCTTTCCTCGGCCTCAGACAGCCCCGCTGGGCTCTCGCAGCACAGAGAGGAGGGCGGCGGCTGTCCCGGAGGGTTCCCTCTAACAGGCCGTGCTGTGGCGGGAGCTCTGGAGGAAGCAGGAGTGGTGTAATGGGGAGGGTGGTTCTCTGCCCCGTGAAGACTCACATAGTGAAGGGAATCCCCACCAGGACATCCTCAAACCTTTGGCCGAGATCTTGCCCTCCATGCGTCTTGCCTCCACTTTCTCTTCCAATACCAAGGTGCATCTACTCAGGTTGACTTCCAAACCATCCTTGTATGGACCGCTCGGGGCCACGGCACTTCTGACATCTTGTTCCTCCTCACCCTCCCCCGCCCCATCTGTGCTGTTAAATCGTCTCCTGGCTGTGGTTCTTGGCTTCCACCTGGCCCCTCTCTGCAGGGGGGGCTGCGTGAGGGGCCGAGGGAGGCAGCGGGGTCTGAGGTCCTACTCGGTGCCAGGCCCTGTTCTGCTGTGCTCTCACGTGACCCTCACAGTAACCCTACAGCCAAACCTGGAAGGGTCAGACCACGTCCCCATGTTTTTGATGAGGAAATTGAGCCCAAGCAGCTTAAATGGTTTGCCTGTACCCTCACATCCAGGAAGAGACAGAATTAAATCAGGCCCTCCCCCCAAAGCTTGTGCACTTTGCATCATGTCCCCCAGAGCTCAAGTCTGAGGCTGACAGTGTGTGGGCTGTCGCTACCTCTGTCCAACATTGCTCTTTTTCCTGGTGTGTGTTTTAATCTTTGAGGACCATCTCCTCCTCCCACGGGGAAAGGGTGTTGTTGTCATCTCATTACCCCGTCCCCTGACCCACCTGGACTCTTGGTCCTGGCAGAAGCCAGGAGGGTGGGTGGCAGCAGCCCAGCTGAGGCTGTCGGCGGCATGAAACAGAATTCCAAGGTGCTGCGTGACCTGCAGGTTTTAATGAGGGACCTGGACCAGCCCAGATCTGGGGAAGGAAGCCTAGCAGCTACGGGCAGTGGAGGCTGATCTGACCTGGCCAGGCCTGCGGTGTCTCCAGGTGAGTGGAGCTCCCATCTGGCCTCGGCCCCAGGCCCGGGACCAGCAGGATGGTCAGCGGTTCCCTGGCTTGGTGCTGCTGGTACATTTCATGGTTCCGGTTCCTAAGGGCCCTAGGCCGAAGCTGAAAGTAGGTGAGGGGCTTCCTGGGACCCTCCCCCTTAGTAGGGAAAGAGGTATTCCAGATCTTCTAGCCTCCGCATGTCCTCCAACCCGATGGACATGGTTTTCCGCTGGGGTTCCTTGCGCCGCACGGTGATCTGGATGGGATTGTTCTCGGGGAAGCTGTTCAAGTCTGTAGCCACGGTTGCAAACTGAAATAAACCAAAGTCCTCAGAACTCCTGACCCTGAGCTCACCTCTTCGACTCTGCCACCCCCTCGTTTGTCTGCTAAATGGGGTCTCCGACAGCCTTACCAACCTATTCATTGACACCAGGAACAGGAACAAAGAGGCATGATTCAAATCTGTGCCTCCCCAGTTGTGTGCTGTCTTTACTGGGGCCTCTCCTGCCCACCCCCAGGCTGTTCCCTTCTTTGTCCCGCTTTAGCCTCTTCCCTCTCTTACCCTCAATGCCCTTGACTTCCTGACCCACTCACAATTATTGACACTAAGTTGAAGAATCCAGAAGCCAATGGCTTTGGGAGACTTTCGTTAGCGATGAATGGAAAGATCAATTTGCATTCCCAGTGGGCCCCAAAGTGGCTGAACCCTGAACCCTCCCAGAGGAGAGTGGCCTGGAATTGAGGCTTATTTGCCCAGGGAGAAGGAAAGCCAGCAGGAGGACGAATCGTGGGGGTATAGGGGTGTTCCCAACCTCCAAAACCCCTGGTCCACACCCCTCGGGCCCGCCTTCTCCCAGGGCTCACTTTGTAGGGCTTGCACCACTGCCCCACCCCAGCGACGTTGGCTGCGCGGACAGTCAGGCAGTAACTCGTGTTAGGCTTCAGCTCCATCAGCTTGACGGTGGTGCCCAAGATCTTATTGAAGATCCATGGGCGATTCTTTGCCTTGGGCATCTCACTATCATTTTTCCTGACCACCTCCTGCAACAGGACCTGGTAGAAACTGACCTGCTGCTTGCCTGGGGCGTAGGTCCAGGAAATCTAGGGGAAGAGAACCCCCGAGGCTTCCTCAGACCTGGCCTGGCCTGGCCTCCCCTCACCACCCTGCCATCCCTCACAACGTGGGTCAGAAGACCCCACTCCCATCCCTGCTCCTGCTGGAGCTGAGCTAGAGCTGATGGAAAGTGTTAGGCACTCCCAACGCTAAGTATGGCCCCACCAGCCCAAAGCATGAGCAACTCTCCCTGGGCAACCTCAACCACCTCAGAGTGTACCCTCACTCCATATTCTAGACTGTTTAAGTTGAAAGGGACCTTAGCCATCATCTCGTCCACCTCACTCATTGCAGATGGGGTTACAGGTTCAGAGAGAGCAAGTAGCTGGCCCGTGGTCACACAGCAGTTAAGTGGCAGAGCCAAGGTTCAAACCAATAGCTCCAGAGTCCATACACTTTGTACTACAACAGTGGTTGCCAAGCCAGGATCTCAGAGAGGTTTTATAACACTGCAGATTCCTGGCCCTGCTGTCACCTGTCTTGTCTCCCATTTCCAGTTTCTCCTCTAACTAGGCTAGTGGTTCTTACACTCTGGTGTGCATCAGAATACCCCGGAGGACTTGTTAAAACAAAGACCGCTGGGGACGTCCCTGGTGGCACAGTGGTCAAGAATCCGCCTGCAAATGCAGGGGACACGGGTTCGATCCCTGGTCTGGGAAGATCCCACATGCTGCAGAGCAACTAAGCCCATGCGCCACAACTACTGGGCCTGCGCTCTAGAGCCCGTGAGCCACAACTACTGAAGCTCGTGTGCCTAGAGCCCGTGCTCTGCAACAAGAGAAGCCACCGCAGTGAGAAGCCCGCGCACCGCAATGAAGAGTGGCCCCCGCTCGCCGCAACTAGAGAAAGCCTGAGTGCAGCAACGAAGACCCAATGCAGCCAAAAATTAAATAAATAAATAAATTTATTTAAAAAAAACAAAAACAAAAACACAGACCACTGGCCCCTGCCCCCAGTTTCCGATTCAGGAGGCCCAAGCAGCGGGTAGGGAAAGCGAGAATTTAAATTTCTAATAAGTTTCCCTATGATGCTGTTGCTACTGGCGGTCTAGGGACCACACTGAGAAACACTGCTCTAGGCCATCCAACAATGGGACTTCCAGATTTATCTTCCAAAACATAGCTCAAATTGCCTCTATCACCTGATAGAAAGCTTTGCAAAAAGCTAATCGTTACTGCTTACTGAAAAATCTATAACGCAGCGTAATGTTAAAGGACCTCTGGAGGGTGACCCCAGACTAACTCCTGCTCTCTTCTCTCCCTGTATCTAGAACAGTGCTACTCGACATGTGGTCCATGGGCCATCAACACCACCTGGGAATTTGTTAGCAGTGCAGAGTCTCAGGCCCCGCCCTAGACCTACTGAATCAGAACCTCTAGGGATGAAGCCCAGGAATCTTATCGGTAACCAGATGATCAGACCCGCAGGCACAGGAAAGTATGAGAAGCCCTGGATTGGACCTAGGTGTTTCCTTCCATACTTTCCCACCTGTGAGCCTCTGCTAGTGTCAGCCTTCCACGGAATGCCTTTCCCCATCTCTAGATGTTTAAATCCGACCTCTGTGTCCCAGCTCAAATGTTACTAAATGCCACCAAAGCTTATTTCTGCACCTGGAAGTAGTATTTCTTTCCCTCTGAATCCCTATTGGCACTTGATTTGAACTTTTCCTACAGCATTGAGCCCTCTCTAGCTTGTGCTGGAGTTCTTGAGGTCGGGATGCAGGCATCTTCACACTCCCCAGTGAGCTCAGCTCAGTGCCTGGCACGTCGGGGGCAGCCACTAAGCCTTTGCCAAATGCACAAGAAGGGGAAAACGTACCACAGCCGTGGAATCGCTGACCGTATGTTCACAGATGAAGGGCGCCTCCGGCACATCCAGGACCACAGAGGACTCTGAGGGCGTTGAGGAGGTATCTGTGTCCACCTCAGGGTTGTCAAGGTCCAGCAGGCCACCAGGGGCTATTTGGGACTTAGATTGGGGGCAGAGGGCCAGGTCCCCCTTTTCTGTACTCTTGCCCATCGAGGAGAAGCTGAGTTTGTTCAGCTCGCCCTCCAGCATCCCTGCAAAGAAGCTGCTATTGGGCTGGGTCACGGCCAGTTTGATGGGATTCAACAAAGTGGATGACATGGGGGAGATGCTGGCGTCATCGGAGCTGCATTCAGAATCCTCCATTGGCATCTGCTTCCTGGAGTGGGAGGGGAGACAGGTGAGACAGACGAAGGAGGCCACCCCGGCCCCTGCTGCCTGGAAGCTCCTGGCGGGCAGGCCTTGGGCACAACTTACCCAGAGCCCCCAGCTGCTTCTGAGCAGCTCAGAACATTCTTGCTCTGCAGCAGTGCATCAAACTCACGAGGGCCCTTACTAGTGAAAAATGCATATTCCTGGTCCCTGGTCCCCAGTTGGAATGGGACTGGGGAAGCTGCTAAAGCATCTTTAATAAGATCTTCAGATGATTCTGATGCAAGCGTTCTGAGAACCACATTTTTAGAAACACTGCTGAAACTTTAAGTCCTTCCTCCAAAGTGGGGTGCGAACACCCCAGGGAATGACCACAATGATCTACCGGGATATGGAAAAATATCTAAAAGTATCTAAAAGAAAAATAATAAATCAAGTTTTATTAATATTTATTTACTATTGCTTATTATGTAATTACTAATTTATTTACTTAGGTTTTATAACATTTAACAATATTTATTAATATATAGCATGTAAAAGTTAACAGTACAGATAAATATACATATATTGGGATGAATGCTCAAAAACTTTTTTCTTCCATTCTAAACTTTTTAAATTATGAAAGTTTTTAGACACACTCCAAGATATCAAGGTTAATATATTAGTGGGGATGCAATGTAAAAATGGTGGCTATAACTAACAATATTGTATATTTGAAAGTTGCTAAGAGATTAGATCTTAAGAGTTCTCATCACAAACACAAAAAATTTGTAACTCTGTGGTGATGGATGTTAACTTCTCTTATTAGGGTAATGATTTAACAATATATACAATTATCAAATCATGTTGTACACCTTAAACTAATGCATTGTTAAAATTCATTTGTGTCTCAATAAAACTGGAAATGAACATACTATAATATATTAAGCTTCCATTTAGCCACCATCCAGCTCAGAACTAAATCTTTATCAGTGTAGTTAAAGGCCCCTGTATACTTCACTCCCCCACCTCTCTCCTCATCCTCCCACTCAGAGGTAGCTTGTGCAGTAAATTTAAAATTTTGTATTTATTATTCCCCATGTGTCTTTATAGGTTTGTTACATTCATATGTTATTAGTTTGCATATTTTTAAACTTCATATAAATAAATGGTATCATTCAGTACATACCCATTTGCAGCTTGCTGTTTTTTACTTAAAACATTGTATATTTTAGATTAATCTGCTCTGGTTCAATCATTTTAACTGCTGTATGTTTTCTATTACATGGATATTTGTATTCTTTCTTACCAATTCTTTGCTATTACAAAGAAAAACCTTGTACATGTTTCCCCACTCTTTAAAAGGTTTTGTTGATGAAGTACAGAATCCAAAACATTTGGCTTTCAAATCTTTTTTTTCTCTTAAGCCAAAGTAAGAAATACATATTTCTTGGCAAGCTAGTATACTCATACATACACATGTAACTAAAATGTTTCACAAACCAATCCTTACTCTGTGTGTGATGTGCTTTGAAATTTTCAATTCTATTTTATCTCATTTTTGTAATACTGGTCTCCACCAACCAGAATGAGCTCCTGACCCATTCATGGATCACAACTCTCACTCTGAAGAACCCTGTCTAGAGAGAGTGGTCACAAGGCCTTTGGGGACCAAGCACCTTGACCAAGGTCACAGGGTGAGTCCATGGCAGAGTTGGAACCAGAACCCAGATCTCCTGGGCCCTATGCTACACAGCTCCCATCTTCTCCTGGTGCTTTCTGGCTCCCCTCCACTGCTTCATCCCCCTTCTCCCCGGGCTGCTCTAGCCAGATCCAGCAACCTACACACACCCCTACATCCCTTATGCCAGGATAGCCTCCAGCTTCATGGTTGGTTGATCAAGGCCAAATTTTTCCTCCTTGAGTTCCAGCCCCATCAACCTCCCCCTGAGAAATCCTGATCAGCCCAAACCTCCTATGTTAGCCCTTGGTGGATGCTTGGAATAGATGATTCCCCCACCAAGGCCCTTTATAAGCTGAAGAGTCTGGGTATGGATGTCAGTTTTACTATAGATTGTCCTAACGAATCTCTATTTTAGACTTACTGACTGGAAACACCAGTGCTGAAGGGGCATGGAAGGCACCCTTAGTGATCTTCACAGCAGTCCTGCTGGATGGTGTTGGCCCCATTTTACAAATGAGGGACCGAGGGTCCCTGATCTTATTTAACTTGTCTATGGCCCTATAGCTAAGTGGTAGAACGTGGATTTAAACTTGGGCTCCTAGCCCAAGACTTTCGCCCCATACCAGGAAGTTTCCTACAAGCATCCATCACTTTAGCCACACCTGCTTACTTACAGGTCCCTTAGGGAGTGGACATCATATCTCTTTCATACAGTCAGGACCCCTTCTTCAGAAATTATTAAGAATTTCAAGACAGTGACATCTGAGCATTAAACTAAGCACAGGGCACTTCTAAGTGTCGGGCTGTGTGTGACTGCCCAGGTCACACACCCATGAAACTTCCCGGCAGACAGTTCCCTCAGTCCGCATCAACCCACACCACCATCCCTCCACTGGCTGATTCCTTCCCTTCCTATGAGAGTCACCTCCTCCATGAAGCCTCCCTTAACTTCACCCCCTCCCAAGCTACACTAAGCCTCCTCTGGTTCCTCCAGTTGTCCCGTCATAGTGCAGACCATGCTGTAATAGTCTCAATTCTTGCCTGATAGCCCCCCAACACACACACACACACACACACACACACCAGGCTGGGAGCTCCTTGAAGGCAGAGACTGTGCTTTCTGGCTCTGCATTCTCAGAACTTAACCTTGGGCCAGATACCTAAGTGCTCAAAGAGTTCTGTGAAATGAAGTAAAGGAAACCCAGAATCACTGAGGAGGAACAGCAAACCTCAGTCTGAAGGCAGGCAGGCTACTGGGGGGACATAACCAGGCAGGTGAACGTACAATAGAGAGGATGAGGCAAAGGAGCCATGGGGAGTGGAGGGGGCAGGGGGTCTGTGTGGGGGTGATGAGGACAAAGCAGGATGACGAGGACAAAGCAGGATGACGAGGACAAAGCAGGATGACAAGCACCGCCAGGAAATCTCTGACTAATCCTGGAAGGCCTCCCAGAGGCGGAGGCCGGCATGCCTCCAAGAACTGATCTGAGGTCAGGACTCCATAGGCAACCTGCACACATGCTCTTCCCTGGGAGTCTTGACTGTGATAAGTCAAGGAAGTACTGCCTCTTCTAGCCCCTCTTCCCACCCCCACCCCCCAGGTCTGGTTTTAGAAAGGAGAAAAGGACCAGACTTGTGTCTTACGGTAGATTGATGGCATCTTCCTTCAAGGAGTTAACCAAACTGCCCCTTGAGGAAAGTGGGAGTCCTTTGGTAGTGACGGTCCTGTTCAGAGACTTGGGGTTTGGAAAGGGCTTCGACATTTGATTGAGTGTGTTCAAAACGTTGAGGGTTTCCTTCTTCAGCATGGTCTCCTCCCCATCTCCCACTTTGTAGAGTGTCTCTGATGCCATCTACCTTGTTTGGGACCACAGCCGTCACCATGCAGGACAACCAAGCTGACAGGAAGCAGAGAGAGACTGGAGGCAGAGGACACACCCTTAGTTTGGGTGGGATGGGGGTGCAATGAGCTGACTTCATAATCGTCAGAGAGTGTAACAATTAGGGGCCAGCCTCCCCCTTGATCTGAGGCTGCTGCTGCCCAGGGCCAATGTTAGGAGTGGGTAGAGCCAAGGAAGAGACTACAACACCCCTTGGGCTAAGGCTCTGTGGTTACAGCAGCCCTGCCCTTCTCTGAAAATCTAAGAATGCTCACCACCGGTGCCCTTTGGACCTGCCCTAGGAAGGAGGTTGATGGTGATACAAAGGCACCTGGGCATGGAGGCAGACAGGCAGTACTGGACTGGGTCTCTGGGAGTGGGGGACTTTGTCTATAGAATCCTGAGACTCTATATCCAGAAATCCTAGGCAGCAAACCCCCTTCGTCCAGTTGTGTAAGCACAGGGAAAGCCCAGATGGTTCATGAGGTTCATAGCTCACATATACGCAGGTTTTACTGCTGGAATTCTAAATTCTGCCACACCCTCACCCCAAGTGTCTTCATGTGTTGAGTGACAATGGTGGGTGCTGCAGAGGCATACAGAAATGGGCCAGACATTGTGTTGTTTCTTTTTCTCAAGGAAACCATGTCACAGTAGGGGGACTTCCCTGGTGTTCCAGTGGCTAAGACTCTATGCTCCCAATGCAGGGGGTCCAGGTTCAATCCCTGGTCAGGGAACTATAGCCCACATGCCTCAACGAAGATCCTGCGTGCTGCAACTATAAGACCCGGTGCAGCCTAAATATAAAATAAATAAATAAATATTTTTTTTTAATTAAAAAAAAACATGTCATAGTAGGAAAACATACTTCGGGGGGTGGGGACAGGGGTGCTGTTAAAACAGCACTAGCTTTGCACCTACATGTGGTTTTGTCCACTCTAAGTCCAGCTCTGCCCTTACAGGCTGTGAAACCTTTGGCAAATGACTTCACCTCTTTGCACCTCAGTTTCCTCATCTGTAAAATAGGAATAAACATAGCCCCTACCTTACTGGATTGTGAGGAGATAACCCTGTAAAGTTGTTTTCTTTCTTCCAGAGGATGAGGTCAAGCAAAGGACATTTAAAAATACCAAATTATTTTTGTGTGTGTGTGTGTATTCTATATACTCAGGGTTTTCGTTGTCTTTCATTTACAAATTCTTTTATTTGGAAAATAGAGAAGCAGATGCCCTCTCTGTGCTCAGCTGCTTTTCAGCACCCATCAAACGATCGGTAATTATCTGATTTATTTGATTTCCTCTTTCCTGTCTTCCCTCACTAACAGGTACGTCCCTGAGCGTAGGGATGGTCCGTCCGATCGAACGTTCTGGCCCAGTGTTCAGAATAGAAGGCTGCACCTGGGAGGCCTGCAGGGAGGCGAGATCGGGGAGAAGGCAGAGACGCATGCGGGCGCAGGGTGGCAGATCTGGGCGCGGTGGCCTCGACGCAGGGCACCCGGCTCCGTGCCGCCCGCGCCGTCTCTGCCCCAACCGCCCGGCTCGCGCATCCGGCCCATGGCCAGCAGGTGGCGCCGCAGGCCGGGCCCTGGAGCCTGGAAGCCGGAAGCTGCGGCGCGGTCCGGGCGGGAGGACTCTGGGTACCGGCGTTCCCGCAGGCTCCGCACCCTCCGCGCCGCCTCCGCCTCCCTCCCGCCTCCCTCCCGCCTCCCGCGCTCGGTCCAGAAAGGGCCCCGCGGATGTCCTCAGGACGAGCGGCCCCGGGCCCACAGGGAACATGGGCGTGCTTCGGCCCGGACTGTGCCCGGGTCTCACCCAGGACATGGTCCAGCTTCTGCGGAGCCGCGGGATCAAGACAGGTGATCGCAGGCGTGCGCCAGTTCGGGCCACGCGGCCGGGCCCGGCGCGGAGGCCGGCCCCGGCCCTGGCACACCCGGGAGGGGGGCCCCTCCCCCTCCCCCTCCTCCGCCCACAGCTTCCTTGAGAGCCCGGGAAGGTGGGAGTGTGCTAGCCACGTCCCAGGAAGGGTAGAACCCACACTGTGTGCCAGGCACCACGCCAGGTCCTGCGGCTCAGCTAGTCGACGTAGGCGAGGAAAAGTCAAGTGAGGGAGGCCCCCGAGCCTCCCTTCCTGCCCACCAACCCCACGTGTTTTGTTTTCAGTGGTGGACCTGGTTTCAGCAGACCTGGAGGAAGTAGCCCAGAAATGTGGCGTGTCTTATAAGGTGAGCTGACAATCTCCGCTCCAAACCTGGATGTCTCTAAATGCCCATCCCTGAGCAAAGGGTTCCCAGAGATTGATCAGGGGGCCGTATGAGACCCTGGGGGGGGGGCCTCCTCCATTGGCGGGTCATTGCCGAGTACTCTGGGCTGCTTCGGGTCGGAGCGCCCCGGCCCTCTCCTGAGTTTCCCCGCCCCTTCCGCAGGCCCTGGTCGCCCTGAGGCGGGTGCTGCTGGCTCAGTTCTCGGCTTTCCCCTTCAATGGCGCTGATCTCTACGAGGAG
Organism: Eschrichtius robustus; assembly: GCF_028021215.1. NCBI lineage: Eukaryota > Metazoa > Chordata > Mammalia > Artiodactyla > Eschrichtiidae > Eschrichtius > Eschrichtius robustus. The sequence continues at coordinate 46,341,220 of NC_090843.1, forward strand.
CTGAAGACCTCCACTGCCATCCTGTCCACCGGCATTGCAAGGTTTGTGTGGGTACTTGGGGGAAAAGGTGAGAGGTGGGCTTTTGATACTTGCGTCTAGGGAGAGCAGGCTTTTTCAAACAGTGCTGAGGATGTTCAGGACTTTTGAGTTCTCTTAAGCTCTAACAGGGTTTCAACAACTCCTAACTTTTGGGATGCGGAATTATTTGGGAGGGGGCTGTCCTGGACTTAGAGTAGGATGTTTGGCAGCATCCCTGGCCTCTAGCCACTAGAAGCCGGGTAGCACCTCCCTTCCCATGTCTGACAATCAAAAATGTCTCCAGCTGTGACCAAATGACCCCCCACCCCCACCCCAGGGTGGCAAAATTGCCGCTGGGTGAGAACCACTGTCCTATAACACAAGATGTCAGTATTCCATTATTATTCAGCAGATGAGAGCAACTCTTCTCTGCCCCTACCCCCTCTTTCCCTTAAGGATGGGGCAACAGAGAGCATGGCAGGACTAACATTGACTGAGTGCCTACTACATACCAGCCACTGACACATAGTAGGTTATATAATAGGTTGTATAATCTCTTCAGTGACCCTGTGAGCTAGTGATTTTTTTTTTCTTTTTCTTTTTTAAAAAATTTATTTATTTTTGGCTGTGTTGGGTCTTCGTTGATGGGCGCGGGCTTTCTCTAGTTGTGGAGAGTGGCGCTACTCTTTGTTGCAGTGCGCGGGCTTCTCATTGCGGTGGCTTCTCTTGTTGCAGAGCACGGGCTCTAGGCACACAGGCTTCAGTAATTGTGGCACGTGGGCTCAGTAGTTGTGGCTCGCGGGCTGTAGAGCGCAGGCTCAGTAGTTGTGGCGCATGGGCTTAGTTGCTCCGCGGCATGTGGGATCTTCCCGGACCAGGGCTCGAACCTGTGTCCCCTGCATTGGCAGGCGGATTCTTAACCACTGCACCACCAGGGAAGCCCGAGTTAGTGATTATTAACCCCACTTGAGTTTAGCCCAAGAGGAGTGAGGGGCAGAGGTGGGGCTCCAGCCCTGGGGCACTTGATCCAGAACTTGGTTCATTCCCCATACTCTGCAGCAGGAGGGAACGAGAGTAGTTACCTTCTGCCGTGTTGTGTGGAGAGAGAAAGAGTTGGAAGAAAACAGGCGGCTTCTGGCCAAGGAAATCTGACCTCATTCTTGGCCTGTTTGTGCAGAATTTGATAAAGAACTCTGCCACCACAAAGGTCTTTGGATTGGTTTGGCCCTCCCTGTTTCCATAACACATTCTCTTGGCAAGGTTCATAGAGCACAGTGCTTGCTTTCCCCGGGTTGGGGGTTCAGTTCTGTCATTCATCAAGCCCTGGCCGAGTGCCTACGGGTTCCAGATAAGTGCAGATGATACGGGTACGGGTGAGGCAAGGCACTTAAGAACCCATTGGGTAGAGAAGGCAGGTAAACGCAAGAGATAGGTGTGAGCATGCGTGGAGGCAGCATAAGGAGGGGGTGATTGGAAATTCCCTGGCGGTCCAGTGGTTAGGACTTGGAGCTCTCACTGCCAGGGGCCCGGTTTTGATCCCTGGTTGGGGAGCTAAGATCCCGCAAGCTGCATGGTGTGGCAAAAAAAAAAAAAAAAATGATGGGGGTGATTAACAAGGAGCAGCCTTGGCCTTTGGGAGCTTATAAAGCCAGCATTATACAGAGGAAGCAGTCAGGTGATAAACTGGCAAGATGGCAGCCACAGTGAGTCACTGCAGGGGAGATCAGAGAGGTTCAGGAAAGCTCTATGCAGGAGGCAGGCCTTGGGCAGTGAGGAACGGATGGGACTTCTCCGAGTACTACGGCACCGTTACTCCAGGTACGTTGTTTCATTTGTCTTCACAATCACAATGAGCGCGTTGCAATGAAAATCATCTTCCTGTAGATGAAGAAACTGGGACTCAGGTTAAGTGACTTGCTCAAGATCCCACAGCTAGGGACTTCCCTGGGGGTCCAGTGGTTAGGACTCTGTGCTTCCACTGCAGGGGGCACAGGTTTGATCCCTGGTTAGGGAACCAAGATCCTGCAAGCTGTGTGGCGAGGCCAAAAAAAAAAAGATATCTCAGCTGGTAAGTGGCAGACCAGGCCCTTGACGTCACACCTGTCAGGCTCCTAAGCATAAGAACCCACCTGTAACGCATCTGCCCTATTGCCTCCTCCAGGCAGGAGGCTGTATTGTGAAAGTAGAGTTACAGGCATAGGGTGGAGGTGGGCAGGGTGGATGGGGCTGGGGAGCCTGGCAGGAGAGAGGCCCAGGAGGATATGGCAGGGGAGGGTGTGTGAGCTGATCTAGAGCAGGGGACGGCAGGAGGCACGTTGAAGAAATGTGATAAGCCGTCCTGCCAGGGGGAATATAGATGTGAAGAATCAAAGACGACCCACTAGGTTTCTAGCCGTCCTCACAGTGTTCTTTGGACACTTGATGGATGTAACTCTAACACGGGAGGGGAGGGGAGTTCTGTAGTCAACAGCTCGGGAAATGCTGGTTAACCCAAATGAAGCAGGTTTCCCTGCTGTAGGTGTTCTCATGCTGGCGGGCACTGTGGATCTTTACGAGGGCAAGAAAGCACGTAGCGTGCCTTGGAAGAAGCCGTACTGACTGGGGAGATGGGTGGTTCCCTGAAGGCCAGAGCTGTGTCTTGTTCATCTCTGCCTCTTCTCGTTTTAGAAAAAGGCCTTCAGGAAATGTGAGACATTCAGGCGATGTTTGAATGAATGGCTGAAAGAATGACTAAAAGCCAGTTCAGAGGGAAAGGTGGAGAATAAATCCCAGAAATCACTTGTGTTCAAAACTGGTGGTAAGACCCAGTTTTACTTCTGCTCCACAGGCAGGCGGAGGAAGGGGGGTGGTCTGTCCATGTTGAGGAGCAGAGGTGGTTGGTAGGAAGGTCCATCAGGAGACATGGAATGGAAACAAGTGAGAAGTCCGCTGGGAGGTGGATCTGGGAATTCCTTATGGAGACTGATCCTCACAGCCAAGAATGAGGTTGATTTTTTTTTTTTTTAAATAAATTTATTTATTTATTTATTTATTTGTGGCTGCATTGGGTCTTCGTTGCTGCGCACGGGCTTTCTCTAGTTGCTGTGAGCGGGGGCTACTCTTCATTGCGGTGCGCAGGCTTCTCATTGCAGTGGCTTCTCTTGTTGCAAAGCACAGGCTCTAGGTGCGCAGGCTTCAGTAGTTGTGGCGCACAGGCTCAGTAGTTGTGGCTTGCGGGCTCTAGAGCACAGTCTCAGTAGTTGTGGCGCACAGGCTTAGTTGCTCTGTGGCATGTGGGATCTTCCCGGAGCAGGGCTTGAACCCGTGTCCCCTGCACTAGCAGGCAGACTCCCAACCACTGCGCCACCAGGGAAGCCCCCGAGGTTGATTCTTGACTGGAGAGTTAAGACCAGTGGTTTCACCCAGGCTGCATGTTAGAATCATTTGGGAAGCTTAAGAAATATTCATGCCTAGGTCTCACCTTTAGAAATTCTGACTTAATTGCTCTAGGCCAGTGGTTCCCAAACTTTTCTGCCCGTTAGAATTACCTGGGAATTTTTTTTTTTAATTCCAAAGCCCTACACTGCACCCCCAACACACACACCAGTTGAATCACATTCTCCGGGGGTGGAACACATGCATCAGTATTTTTTGAAGTTCCCAGGTGACTCCAGTGTGCAGACAAGTTTGGGAATCGCTGATACAGGTCTCTTTTTTAAAAACTCCCGTGGTTATTTTAACATGCAGGCAGGACTGGGAAACACTAGTCCAGCCTAATGGTGTTCAGATTTGAACATGTATCCTTGTTTTTTTTTTTTTTTTTTAAAAGAGGAATTCCTTTATTTATTTATTTATTTATTTTTGGCTGCGTTGGGTCTTCGTTTCTGCGCGAGGGCTTTCTCTAGTTGCGGTAAGCGGGGGCCACTCTTCATCGCGGTGCACGGGCCTCTCACTGTCGCGGCCTCTCTTGTTGCGGAGCACAGGCTCCAGACGCGCAGGCTCAGTAGTTGTGGCTCACGGGCCCAGTTGCTCCGTGGCATGTGGGATCCTCCCAGACCAGGGCTCGAACCCGTGTCCCCTGCATTAGCAGGCAGATTCTCAACCACTTCGCCACCAGGGAAGCCCCATGTATCCTTGTTGAGACTCAGATGTGGTCCTCGCCCTAAGAGTTTTTGATTCAGTAGGTCTGGTGTGGGGCCTGAGAAGCTGCATTTCTAATCAGTTCCCAGGTGAGGCTGATGCTGCAGGTCTGGGGACCACACTGGGAGAACCACTGCTATAATGGGACTGGGGGTTCTCTGATCTCAGTGGGAGGAACGGGAGCCAGCAGTGGCAGAGGCTGGATTCTCTTTAAAAAGGTGCTTATTACACAGAGACAAGGTGAGCACCATTATCCCAAGAAGCCCCAGGGCCGGAGTGGTAACCAGAGCGTTTTGACCAGCAGGGCCCTGTGGTTATAATCATGGGGGTCCTGGAATTGAAAGAGATGGGTTGCTTAATTAAGTGCTGCTTGGCATGTACAGAGGGGTCATGGGAGGTCTTCCAGGACCATCACAAAGGGCTGGAGCCCATGGAGGTGATTACAGGGTTGGGACAGGGATGCACGTGGCCAGGACATGGAGGTGTTAGTATAGGCTGTGATGGAGGTAAAATTTCAGCCCACAGGTTGGGCAGGATATGTCGTTTTTCCCTTGCTGCTTTCAATAATTTTTTTTTGTCTTTAATTTTTTGCCAATTTGATTACTATGTGTCTCGGCGTGTTTCTCCTTGAGTTTATCCTGTATGGGACACGCTGCGCTTCCTGGACTTGGGTGGCTATTTCCTTTCCCACGTTAGGGAAGTTTTCAACTATAATCTCTTCAAATATTTTCTCGGGTCCTTTCTCTCTCTCTTCTCCTTCTGGGACCCCTATAATGCGAATGTTGTTGCGTTTAATGTTGTCCCAGAGGTCTCTTAGGCTGTCTTCATTTCTTTTCATTCTTTTTTCTTTAGTCTGTTCCGCAGCAGTGAATTCCACCATTCTGTCTTACAGGTCACTTATCCATTCTTCTGCCCCAGTTATTCTGCTGTTGATTCCTTCTAGTGTAGTTTTCATTTCGGTAATTGTATTATTCATCTCTGTTTGTTTGTTCTTTAATTCTTCTAGGTCTTTGTTAAACATTTCTTGCATCTTCTCGATCTTTGCCTCCATTCTTTTTCCGAGGTCCTGAATCATCTTCACTATTATTATTCTGAATTCTTTTTCTGGAAGGTTGCCTATCTCCACTTCATTTAATTGTTTTTCTGGGGTTTTATCTTGTTCCTTCATCTGGTCCATAGCCCTCTGCCTTTTCATCTTGTCTATCTTTCTGTGAATGTGGTTTTTGTTCCACAGGCTGCAGGATTGTAGTTCTTCTTGCTTCTGCTGTCTGCCCTCTCGGTTGGGCAGGATATGGGGTGTGGGTAGTGACCTGCTTCCTGGTGGTTTAGGGACAGAAACTGGATTAGGATTGGCCATGACTTGAATTTATCTCAAGGCTTCCACAGCCAGAGTGTTGATAACATAGGAACCTTCTATCACTCGTTTGTCTGGAAGCATTTATTGTGCATCTCCTGTGTTTCAGCCACTGTGCCAGTTCTGGGGTGAACAAGGCCCAGTCCTTGCCCCAGGGTGCTCTGGGCCAAAAACTTTTGCTCTGCAAGAGGATGAAAAGACAAGCGATAGAACGGGGAAAATATTTGCAATCCATGTATTCAACAAAGGACTTGCATCTGGAATATATAAAGAATTCTTAAAACTCAGCAGTAGAACAAACAGTGCAATTAGAAAATGGGCAAAAGACACGACCAGACATTTCACCAATGACGTTCAACATCACTGGTTATTAGGGAAATACAAATTAAAGTCACAATGAGATATTACTACATACCTCCTAGAATGGCTAAAATAAAGAATGGTGATAACTCTAAATGCTAGTAAGGGTGTGGAGAAACTGGATTACCTCATACATTGCTGGTGGGAAAGTAAAATAGCATAGGCACTCTGGAAAACAAGTTAGTAGTTTCTTGTGTAATTAATACGCACTTACCGTACAACCCAACAGTTGTATTCTGGGGCATCTATTCCAGAGAAATAAAAACTTAGGTTTACAGAAAAACCTGTATGCAAATGTTCATAGCCGTTTTTTTCATAATTTCCTCCAACTGGAAACAGCTAAAATGTCCTTCAATGGGTGAATGGTTAAACAAACTTGGTCCATCCATACCATGGAATACTACTCAGCAGTAAAAAAGAACAAACTATCGATACATGTGACAACTTGGATCTCGAGGGAATGATGCTGAGTGAGAAAAGCCAATCACAAAGGTTACATATTGTGTGATTCTGTGTACATAATATTCTTGAAATAACATCACAATAGAGATGGAGAACAGATTAAGCGGTTGCCAGGGGCTAGGGATTAGGGGTGGATGGAAGGGGAGTGGCTATAAAAGGGTGGCACAAGGGAGCCTTGCAGCAATGGAAATGTTCTGTATCTTGCTTTCGGTGGTTACATAAACCCATGCATGTGATGAAATGGCATAGAGTTATACACACAGACACACATGGAAATAATGGTGGTGAATCTGAATAAGCTCTGTGGATTGCACCAGTGTCAATTTGCGATGTTGTAGTGTAGTACAATACATCTTATAGTGAAAGATGCTACCGTTAGGGGAAACTAGGTAAAGGGTACATGGGACCACCCTGTACATTGTTTTTTGCAACTTCCTGTGAATCTATAATTATATCAAAGTTTTAGAAAATGACAAATTATGGGAAATGCTATCAAGGAAACCCAGAAGGGGCTGAGATGCAGAATGAAAGGACCATTGGATGGGGTGGCAAAGAGACCTCTGTGGAGAAGTGATCACCCAGAGTGATCTGTAAGCTGAGAGTGAAAGGATGAGGGGCCAGAGGAGGAACATTTAGCCATGCCGGCTTTCCGCAAAGGAAACCCTACCAGGAGAAGCCTCCTGGCCAGACATGTTAGAATGTCTCTGGACAGAACAGTGCTTGGAAGGGATGTCTTGCTTTTTTTCCTGGTTCCTCCTCCCCTCCCTTCCCTCGAATCCCCTCAGTTGATTCTCTTGCCTCCTCTTCTGTCATCAGCCTGGACAAACTGCTGGATGCTGGTCTCTATACTGGAGAAGTGACCGAAATCGTAGGAGGCCCAGGTAGCGGCAAAACCCAGGTACATGTGCGTCCAGCAGCCAGGAGGGTTGGGGGAGGTGGGTGCATAGCCCTGGGTCCCTGGGGAAGCTTCTGCCAGTGTGCTTGTGATTCAGATATCGGAAGAGAGAAGATGGGTGGTGAGGAGTGGGGCTTGGGCTTGGCCCATTCGTGTCTCTGGGATCTGCGCAAGATTTGGTGGGAGCACCCATGCTGGGCCCTCCTTGAGGGCTCAAGTTCACCCAGTGCCCCATCTCTACTCAGGTATGTCTTTGTGTGGCTGCACACGTGGCCCATGGCCTGCAGCAGAACGTCCTGTACATCGATTCCAATGGAGGGCTCACAGCTTCCCGCATCCTCCAGCTACTTCAGGCCAGAACCCCAGATGAGGGGGAGCAGGTAGAGAGCAGGAGGGCTGGGTTCCTTGGAGGTTCTGACACCGTAAGTAAGACCCCGTTATCCAGCGTGGCAAGAATTTTGGTCATTTGTGTAAATAGATATTTCTGGCTTTGACACTTGCTGTTCTACTAATACTTTCTGTTCTGCAAGCCTCCCCATTATGACATCATCCCACCCCTGCCATACCCTAATTCAGGGCTGCCATACACCCAGCATCTGTGTTTCTCTCCCATTTCTTGCCCGTGGAAGACACACTAATCAGTCCTATCCCTCCTCCCCACGGAGCTCCGCCTTGGCTTTGCAGCTCAGCACCCAGGCAGCCACGTTGGTGAGAACTGGCCCATCAGGCAAAGCCCCTTTGCCATCCTGGACCTGAGTCCTTCTGTCTAAGTGCCTCTTCCTGCTCAGCCTCAAAAATCCCTCTTCATCTTGCGCGACCCCCTGCTCCTCTTCTCCAGAGCCCTCTCTTCTATCTCCTACCTCTTCAGGCGGGAGCTCTCCAGAGGATCCAGGTGGTGCGTGCGTTTGACATCTTCCAGATGTTGGATGTGCTGCAGGACCTGCAAGGCGCTGTGTCCCAGCAGGTGAGCCTGCTCTTCGGCCCCTCCCTGCTCCCCCCAGCTGGCCAGTGCTGTCTGCATGTGGGCAGGTGTCCTACTACAGACTCTGCTTGGAAACGCAGATGTGCAATCTGGTGACTCTAGCTGTGTCTGCCGCTCCCAGGATGGGATTTCTGGATGCTTAATTCATTCCTGAGTGCCTCCTCGTTTACATGCCCATCTTCCCCACTAAACAGTAAGCCCCTTCCTTGAGTGCAAGGATCATGTCATATTCATCTCTGCATTCCAACGCCGGATCCGTTAAGATTACTTTCAGCTGCAAGTAATAGAGTCTATCTGACAGACACTTGAACCTTGAGGACTTTTAATTATCTCACGTGAGTCTGGAGGTTGGCAAGTCCATAATGTCAGGGCTGTAGGTTGGTGTGCCTGGTTCTCTTGCTCTTCCCCCTCATGATTGCAAAGTGGCTGCTATGGCTCAGAGCATCATGTCTTCACACATCCATATTACATCCATATTCAGGTCAGTGAGAGATAGATGCCTCTTTTCTGTACCTCTTCCCTTTTATAAGGGGAGAAAAATCTTCCTCTGGAACCCCCCAGTATGCTTCCCTGTTCCCATTACATCTAACTGACCAAAACTGAGCTATGTGTTTTTCCTAGACCAGGGGTTGGGCCCACCTTCCCTGATGTCAGGAGATTTCTGCCCAGTACTTGAACACATTCAGAGTCCTGTTAACAAGGAAGAGGGGTTTGGAATGGCATTTGGGTTGATACCCTGCTACACCTGATAGGTGCTTAGACAGGATTTGGTGCACTGATTTATACACTCTTAGATTTGGGAGACACCTTACAGAGGATAGTTTAATTCATCTTAAACTTTATCTCTCACCCCAAAGCATAACATGTTCCCATGGGCATACCCAGGGTTATATATAAAGTAAAGCATTTTTACAAACTTTAGAACATATAATAGTTGAACAAATGCTTGCCATAGGAATTGTAGCAGGCTATGACACCCCCATGTGTTGAGACATGAAGTCAAGTAGTCCTGACCTAATCCAACCCTCTCGTTTCTAGAGATGAGGAGAGTGAGGGCCAGAGACATTCCGTCAGTTGCCCAAAGTCACCGCATATTTAGGATAAGAACAAAGCTTATAACCCAGATCTCTCAAATCCCAGGTCAAAAGACGATATTTTTTACTATAGGGCCATTAGATGGTATATATTTCTATTATTGCATAGCAAGTTACTACAAACTTAGTGACTTAAAACAACACATATTTATTACCTCACAGTTTCTGTAGGTCAGGAGTCTGGGCACAGCTTAGCCTGGTCCCCTACTTAGGGTCTCATTAGGCCGTGATCAAGGTGGCAGCTGGGCTGTGTTCTTATCTGGAGGCTCAACTGGGGAAGAACCACTTACAAGTTCATTCAGGTTTTTGGCAGAATTCATTTCCTAGAGGCTTCAGTTCCTTGCTGGCAGCTGGTTGCTGGCAGAGGCCACCTTCAATTCTTTGAGGCTGCCCACTGTTCCTGACATGTGGCCCTTTGCATAGGCAGTTCACAGCACCATCATAGGCAGCAACACACCATCTTACATAACATAATATAATCACGGGGTGGCAGCCCATTCCCTTTGCCATATAATGTAGCCTAATCAAGAGAGTGACATCCAGGGAATTCCCTGGCGGCCCAGTGGTTAGGACTCTGCACTTTCACTTCCAAGGGCCTGGGTTCAATCCCTGGTCGGGGAACTAAGATCCTACAAGCCATGCAGTGCAGCCAAAAAAAGAGAGTGACATCCTAACACCTTTGACATTTGACTAGTAAGAAAGCAAGTCACGGGACTCCCCCAGGGTCAAGGGGAAGGGATCATAGAGGACTCAGACACCTAGAGGTGGGGATCGTGGGGTCTCTCTGCCACAGACACCTGATAGCCCCACTGTTACAAGCAGCAAAAGGCTTGTTGTCCCATTTTGGCCAGAGATTTCAACCTGCTCTCCCAGAGAGTAAGGAAGGGCTAAGCTGATCTCTCTCTTTTCTGCCAGCGTCTCTTAGACAGCCAGTGACTGGCCAAGAGTCAATAACTGGGATGTGAAGGGGGAGACATGCAAAAGACAGACAAGATAAGCTGAATATCCAGGACTTGGCCAACATGAGATGAAAAAAAACAGTTATGGAAACAGAATTGGCAAATGGGCTCGATATAAGGAATAAGGGAGGAGAGAAGGGAAGCTTCAAGGACAAGAAACATTTTAGGTCTAAGAAACTAGGAGGATATTTCCTAGTTTCCTGGTTTTAGCAGGTGGCTGTCTATATAGTCTATATTTGAAACCTTTTCTTTTTTTTTTTTTTTTTTGGCTGTGTTGGGTCTTTGTTGCTGCACATGGGCTTTCTCTAGTTGCGGCGAGCAGGGGCTACTCTTCATCACGGTGCACAGGCTTCTCGTTGCGGTGGCTTCTCTTGTCACAGAGAACGGGCTCTAGGCACGCGGGCTTCAGTAGTTGTGGCGAGTGGGCTCAGTAGCTGTGGCTCACAGGCTCAGTAGTTGTGGCACACGGGCTTAGTTGCTCCGCGGCATGTGGGATCTTCCCGGACCAGGGCTCGAACCCATGTCCCCTGCATTGGCAGGCAGATTCCTAACCACTGCGCCACCAGGGGAGCCCCTGGAACCTTTTTAGATATGGAAGATTAGGCCTTAGAGGCACAATCTGGAAAGAGACTGAAGTAAAGAGAAGGCTGACCTCTTCAGCAAAGGAAGTTAGGAAGTTGGGACGTAAGCAGGAGAGGGAAAAGAGAGCCTGACAAGATGATGGGGGACTGGCCACAAGGAGAAAGATTCTACTAAGAAAATTCCTGACCAGGAGACCACAGGATCTGAGCAGGGATTTCTCAAATTTAATTATTTTAGGGTATCTGTGATGTCCTGTGATTTAAACTCTCTCTTTCCACCCAATTCTTCAGTAAAATCTGTTATACATACAAATGGGGGTGGGAAAAAAAAGACATTGCTGAAATTCCATCATACATGCCCAGCTGTATTTGGGGTGGGGGAGGTTATTTCTTACCAGTTTCTGAAAGAGGAGCAGGCTTGTCTGGTAATGGTCGCCCCCTAGCGGCCACCTGGTTCATGGCACCTGCTTCCCATCAACCCCGCAGGTGAGCAGTTCTTCAGGGACTCTGAAGGTGGTGGTTGTGGATTCGGTCACTGCGGTGGTCGCCCCACTTCTGGGAGGTCAGCAGAGGGAAGGTGAGTGGTGTGGCAGAGCCCAGGGGTCTTGATCTTGCCTCCCGGCTCTGGAGTCCTATTTCCGGCCAGCCTGGTCCCTGCTGCCCTGCTGCCCACCCTCTCCGGTTTTTCTTCCCCAGGCTTGGCCTTGATGATGCAGCTGGCCCGAGAGCTGAAGACTCTGGCCCGGGACCTCAGCGTGGCACTGGTGGTGAGGAAGTGGGCTTGGCCAGCCATCCTTGCCTTACCTCTGGTCCCTGGGCTTCACCTAGTGGGGAGCTGTTCTTCCTAGTTACAGTTCTTTATTTCCCTTAAAGAGCAGCTTCTGAACCCTCTAAGTGGCCCTTTGGGAAAGGACCATAGCCCAACTTCCCTGAGTCATCTAGAGCACGAGACTGGGAGGGGATCAGACCTTAAATAGCCAAGGGATCAGGGACAGTCTTGTTTTTCCTTTTACTTTCTTTAAGTCAGTTTTATTGAGGTATAATTCATACAGAGTAACCTTCTCCTTGTTTGAAGTTTGATACAGTCATCTCCAGCCTTGTTACCCCACCGCAATCAAGATACAGAATATTTCTGTCACCCCAGAAAGATCCTCCGGCCCCAGACAACCACTGATCTGGTTTCTGTCCCAATAGTTTTGCCTTTTCCAGAGCTTCATAGAAAGGGATCTTTTGGCTTTTAAAGTAACTTTTTCTGCTTATGGAGTAGTTTATTAAAAATCTGCATGCTTCTCATAAAAGAGGGTAAAAAATAGTTAAAGAGTCAATTTGTAATCGATCTCCACATCCACAGAAACCATATTAATATTTTTATATACCTCCATAGAATCTTTTTTCTCTGCATATATACATATACTTTTTTTTTTAAACTTTTGGGTTTATTTTTATTTATTTATTTATGGCTGTGTTGGGTCTTCGTTTCTGTGTGAGGGCTTTCTCTAGTTGCGGCAAGCGGGGCCCACTCTTCATCGCAGTGCGCGGGCCTCTCTTGTTGCGGAGCACAGGCTCCAGACGCGCAGGCTCAGTAATTGTGGCTCACGGGCCTAGTTGCTCTGCGGCATGTGGGATCTTCCCAGACCAGGGCTCGAACCCGTGTCCCCTGCATTGGCAGGCAGATTCTCAACCACTGCGCCACCAGGGAAGCCCTATACATATACTTTTAACCAACTTTCCAACTAAACTGTAATCTTGTTAAAAAAAAAAAAAAACACACCACCATTTCCCATGTCTTTTAATAGATTCTTTAAGAATGCCAGTTTTAGCAGCTACGTATTATTTTGTTTAATACCTATGTTACAGGGGTCAGGAAACCTTTCCTCTAAAGGACCAGGTAGTAAATACGGTTTGCCTTCCCTATCCGTGGGTCCTGTGTCTGTGGATTCAACCAACTGTGGATTTGAGCTGTAGTTGGTTGAATCTGCGGATGCGGAACCCGCAGATACGAAGGGCCAACTATACTACACCATCTTATTTCATTTTATTTTATTTATTTATTTCTTGGGCTGTGCTGCGAGGCACTATAAAAGGTTATAGTTTTTGTGCACCTACCAGCAGCATAAGGGGATTTGTTCTTCTATTCTTTTGTTCTTTTTTTTTTTTTGGCTGCGTTGGGTCTTCGTTGCTGCGCGCGAGCTTTCTCTAGTTGCAGCAAGCAGGGACTGCTCTTTTTTGTGGTGTGTGGGCTTCTCTTGCTGTGGAGCACGGGCTCTAGGCACACGGGCTTCAGTAGTTGAAGCACGCGGGCTCAGTAGTTGTGGCCTATGGGCCCTAGAGCGCAGGCTCAGTAGTTGTGGCGCTTGGGCTTAGTTGCTCCGCAGCATGTGGGATCTTCCCGGACCAGGGATTGAACCCATGTCCCCCTGCATTGGCAGGCGGATTCCTAACCACTGCGCCGCCAGGGAAGTCCCTTCTTTTGTTCTTATACTGGGTCCCAAGGCCTCCTTCTCCAGACTGTAGCATGTATGTGAGCACCTGCTGTGTGCCAGGCTCTGGCTTAGGTAGCAGGGATTCAATGATGAAAAAGCCACACCTCTGCCCAGGGGTGGGGTGGGGAGCAGGGGGTAACCTCAAGAGGATGCAGTGAGGTTGGCGTTGCTTACCTGAGACTAGCCTGGGCAGAGTAGAGCTGACCGACCAAATTAGGATCCCCCTTTCCAAAACCCCTCTCACGTCTACACACAGATGCACACCCTGACACAAAGGGGTGGGTGCACGTGGTCTCAGGATGACCGATTGCTGCGTTGGGGTTGTAGTGGGCCTTAGCGGACGGCACTGCTTTTCCCAGACACATGCCCCGTTACCTATTATTGGAATCAAGCCTGGGGCGTTGTGGTTTAGTGGCAAGAGCTCTGCGCAAGTCAGGAGCCCAGGGTTCTGATTCCAGACCGTTGATAAATTATGGAAGCTTGGGGAAGTTGTTTCCCTGTACTAGGCCTCAGCTTTCCCATCTGTAAAATGAAGCCATAGGAGCAGATGTCCTCTGTACCAGCATTACGGATCTATAAGCCTTTGATTCTTTCTGCCGCAGGTGACCAATCACATGACCCGAGACAGGGACAGCGGGCAGCTCAAACCTGCCCTGGGACGCTCCTGGAGCTTTGTGCCCAGCACCCGGCTTCTCCTGGACACCAGCCAAGGTGCAGGAGCATCAGGCAGCTGGCGCGTGGCGTGTCTGACCAAATCTCCCCGTCTGGTGAGCCAGCCCCAGGGGAAAGCCAGGAATCTGGGCCCTTGAGGGTGGCTTCTGTGCCCACAGATGTCTCATCGAGGAACTTCTGGATACTGAGACCCTGCAGCCAAAGAGGCTACCCACTTGGGCTGCTCAGCTCAAAAACTCACCTTCCCCTCCTGTCTTGTTCCAGCCAACAGGTTTCCAGGAGATGGTGGACATTGGGACCTGGGGGACTCCAGTGCAGAGCCCAACATTACAGGGAGACCACATGTGACTTGCTGTTGACTGGGACAAACCCTCCTGCACAGTAACGCCTGCCTGCCGTTCACTGCCGGCCGCCCTTGGGGCTGCAGAGAAGCTCTCGGGCTGGGCAGACATCTTAGTCCTTAGCTCCTCTCTCTGGAAACACAGTGTTACTGGCTACAGAGGATGCTACTGTGGAAGGACCCAGAAATTCATGCTGGTACCAGGTTTTCCTCCCTTGTGTCTACCACGTATGTTTCCAGCAGGCGCCGAGTTCAGTGTCTTGGGCATCTCTGAAGAGGCATGCTGGTGACTGGACAGGTAACCCTGTGCATCACCGTCCTGCACTCCATCCTAACACAGTGACTGAGTCTGAGGCCTCTAGCTTGCCTTTGTTTCCCTTCTTCTTCTTTTTTTTTTTTTTTTTGCCTCTGTTTTTCCATCTGTAAGATGGGGCTCCCTTTCTCTTAACTCTCTCTTTGAGTTACCGGGTGGAAGTAGCCTTGTAAGTGCAAAACTCTTCTTTATCTAGGACCTGATCTTAAAAACATACAAAGGAAATTCTCTGAGCCCCAGAGCCATCCATTTTCCCCCCAGAAGGTGGTTTTTCAGTTTCCCCTAGTGAGGCCCCAAAGAATGGTTATTCCTCTTTCCCTCTTGCCCATTTGGTTTCACAAACCTGCATGCATCACCATGACCAGGTGAGATCGGGAGCTCACTGCAGTCCCAGGAATATAATTTAACAGGAAGGGAAGATGTGACCTGGTCCCCGTGAATCCAGCCACTTGTTTAACGTGCGTGGTGCCTTGTGGGGCCCCTCCACAGTGTCGAGTAACCAGAGGTGCTGAACCATGGCCTTGCCCATAAACAGAT